>NC_085926.1:38150303-38453333 GCF_029289425.2 Pan paniscus | reverse complement strand
CGATTGTATTTGACAAGTTTATGTGTACTGAAATAATGGATATATATAGACACAAAACAATTTGTTCTAGGCAGGCACAGCCTTGGGGAGAGGAGTGTCTCTGATATCTTGCTTACTGCCTCTTGAACCATGACAAAATAAACATTTAAGTTATGAGCTCCACCCAGAAATTTCTAAAACAGAATATCTGGGTACCACATAGGAGAGAAGAAATCTCAGATTTTATTTATTTTCTGACACCTCCAGAATGGTTTGTCACAGAGAACATTAGCAAATCCTAACACTACCTATTGCACTATCGTGAGGTGAGACTTTCTTAAACTACAAAAGTTATGACAACAAATGAAACATACTCAGACTGTTATTCAAAGAAGTGTAAAATGGAGAACAATGAAGTCACTGATTCCAAGGTGATTTCATTCAGCCAAGAAAAATTTAGTATCAGATCCCAAAGTTTACAGTGAAGTATCATATATGTAGCTTTTTAGAATCACTTTATAAAGAATAATACAGAAAAATTTATCATTAGTAAATTTCTAAGTGTCATTACCATTGGAATCACTTCCTTCTACAGCTAGTTATCTTTGGCTGGTGCTTACTGCCCTGGAAAAGCAATTTGTAGGAATTTCCAAAGACCTAAAAAGATACCTTCCTTGAGAAAAGATATAAATTTACTGCTGTAAGGTGTCTAGCAGTATTCCCAGTGGAGAACCATATTAAACCATGCTCAGGGATTAAGGTTCCCTGATCTCCTCTCGATGCACAGATTTGGGGTGTAAGTCTGCATGATAGCCAGTTTTTGACTTTACCTTCTCTGGAACAAACTTTTTATCTTCCTTTTGACCTTTCTCCGTTCAGTGCCAAGACAACCTTCCATGTAGTCCCTAAGAGTGGGCAGGGAAGTTAGTTCTAGTTCACTCTTCCCTGAGGATGTAGCCCTTTGGAGTTCCAGGGTAACACAGGAAGGGTCTCCTACACTGCAAGACCTACAGGACAACCTACCTTGGGTGAGCCTTAGGTCTTTCCTTCAATCCTCCTCACCCAATAATGCTGTGAATTCAAAGGCAAATGTGGTTTTGGTTTGCCAAGACTGCGCTTACCTCTTTGGATTCTCGCTTTCTCCCACCAACACTAGCCTAGCAATTCTCCACTATGCTGCTGGCTCTTCATTTTTCTTAAGCCATTTTTTAAAAGATATACTTTTAGTTGGGCATAGTGGCACATACCTGTAATCCCAGCTACTCACGAGGCTGAGGCAGGAGGGTCACTTGAACCCAGAAATTCAAGACCAGCCTAGGCAACATAGCAAAAATCCATCTCAAAAAAAAAGGTTAAAAAATATACAGATATACACTTTTTATATACTAACATTTTCTGTTTTCAGCAGGAAGATTCTATCTGAATAACTCAGTCCATCATTACTGAAAACAGAAGACCTTTTACATTAAAATCAAGTAAAACACAGGTACATTGCTCCCAATTTTCAAATAATATTAATTGGCTCTATTTTATTGCCTCAAAAGTACACAGCTCACAAGACTTATTATACAATATAAAATGCCCAGGTTTTCTTATATGCTTGATAAAGTTTTCACTTACATCAGTTTCTGTCTAACAGCAAGTACATTCCAAGACTCCTGTTATTCTGCTGGTTGCTGTGCACTCTAGAATGGCACACACTAACTTTAATATCAGCATTTTAATATGCATAGCCATAGCACACATTTTAAAGCAAAGGAGAATATGTGGAACACACAGCAAATTAAAAAGCAAATAACAAAAGGGAACAAAACAACTGTGACAAAAGGTAATATCCTTAATAAATAAAAGAACTTTTACAAATAAATTCAAAAGAGAATACCCCAACTGAAATAGGTAAAGAATAACTTACCAAAAAAGACTAATTCACAGCATGTTAACCCTCACTGATAATCAATAAACACAAGTAAAATGAGCATTAAATTGGTAAAGCTCAGTAATGCTCACCATGGGTGAAGGTTGAGAGAGAGAAGAAACAATGATGCTAGGAGTGTAAACTTGAAGAATCTACCTAGAAACCAATTTGACATTAATTAACAAGATCTGGTAATTCTACAGGACCCTATCAAGACATAAGGACACATGAATAAACTGACACACCTGCTTACTTCTCCAGCATCATTTCACATCACCTTCCCCCTCATTCATCTACCGGCACTCTTTTAGTTCCCTAAAAGAACAAAACTCCTCTCCACATTGGGGGCCTCCAAAGATGCAAGTGTTCCTTTCTTCCTAGAATGCTCTTCTCCACATCCCATGGCACATTCAACCCCTTGCCTAAGTAATTTCCGTTCACTCTTCAGTCCACTTTTCCAGAGAAGCCTTACTAATCAAAATCAGGTTCTTGTGTTATAATCTCTCATCACACTTTTTTTTTTTTTTGAGACACAGTCTCCCTCTGTTGCCTAAGCTGGAGTGTGGTGCTGTGATCTTGGCTCACTGCAACCCCCACCTCCTGGGCTCAAGAGATCCTCCCATCTCAGTCCCCCAAGTAGCTGGAACCACAGAGGTGCACCACCACGCCCAGCTAATTTTTGTATTTTTTGTAGAAACGAGGTTTTGCCATGTTGGCCAGGCTCATCTCAAATTCCTGAGCTCAAACGCCTCAGCCTCCCAAAGTACTGGGATTACAGGTGTGAGCCACCACGCCCAGCCTCTCATCAAACTTTTTACTGTTCCTTAATTATACTACACTAACTTGCAATCACTTCCTTTGGAAAAATTATTGTAATTATACATCTAAAATTATTTGTTTGATGGGTCAACCCACTCCCCCAACTCAAAGTGTCATTGGGGTAGAGATCCTCTACTCTGGTCACACATAGGTCCCCAAGGGTTACCACAGTGCCAGACACATAGCAGGCACATAAATATTTGTTAAGGTAAAATTGAATGGTGCTCATTGCTGTCATATTTATGACAGAGCCTCCCAACTAGTGTGTCAAGATATGGGTATTTTCAGCCCTGAGACAGCTGGAAAGGGTCTGGCTTTCTGGCTGCCAGGCAGGGTTGATTTAACCAGTAAGTTATATAAATATAATTTTCTACATGTGCTATGATATGAAAAAGGTTGAGAATATTAATAATCATCCCTGTTTTAAATTTGGAGACATCTTTCATAAATACTGTTACTTCAGTTTTTTTATCCAACCACCTACCCATTATCTTGCTTTTGGAAATATGTTCAAGAACCCATCTAGGCACCCGCTTTGCCTGATCATAAGACAAAGCGTGATTAGTGTAACACCTTGTCTCTGTTCCAGTTAAAGGGAATCCAAATTGTTCCAAGACAGCCTTTTCTGCAGATCCTAAAAATGAAAAAAAAAAAAAAAAAAAAGGGGGGGCAGAGACAAAAAAAACACACACACACAATTAGTGGCTCTTAATAATGAAAGATTATAAGGAAAAGGAGAGCGGTGTGATTTACAAAGGACTGGCTCAGAAGTCTAATCAACCAGAAAATCTCATTTTTGCAATTACTTATGAGATGAAGAAAACAGACAGTAGGCAAAGTACTGATTTGCCTATAATCAGTGAATAAAATGCAGCTACTGCATTAACTTTTGAATAAAGACTTGATCTTATTAGTCTTTCACATCAAATTTCCAAATCATCTCTGAAGCACTGATATGTGTGCTGTTGCAAGATGACAGTAAAACTGGTACTGTTTTTCCTAGTGGGAGAAACCAAGCACACATTCAACAGTGAGTCAGTTTCGAGATAATCCTCCCCGATGCCTTCTCAAATCCTCAACCCCCCAAGGGGGTAGTTCTCTTGCTAGATGCCAAGTATCCAAAGGAGCAAGTTAAATTAGCACATCCGCAAAGTACAAGAAATGAGCTCGTGTAAATTTTTTTTTTTTTTTTTTTTGTCAAATATAAGGTACCCATTGCAACATGAGTTTTTATACACTTCGGAGGGATAGCAGGTATTCTTCAACTGAACAATGACGAAAGAAGGGCAGTTAACTAATCTACTAAAATTATGTATTAATTTATTCCTTCATTCATACTTACTGAATGCCAATTATGTACCAGGTACTGTGCTGGTTAGATGATGGAGACCAAAACAGACATAGTCTCAAGTCTTATGGAGCTAACAATCTTAGTAGAGAACACAGACATTAAAACATAGATATCGCGATGAGTAACTGGGGGGAAGAAAGTCGGGCGGGGGTGGGGGGTGGTTCTGTGCAGAAAACGAAGATGCCCGGGGAAAGGAAGGACATGAGGGAAGCTGGCGAGACGCGAGGTGGGGAAGGGAGGCCGAGCCGGGAGAATAAAGGTCAGAAACCAAGGGCCAGGCTAGGGGCCCAGCAAACGGTGAAGGCTGTCCGTCAAGGACTGCCATTCACACTCCAGGTAGGAGTCGGAGCCCGAAACCTGGGCCAGGGAAGGGAGGACGGGCCCACAGACTTACCATCCGGCTGCTTCCCTGTCAACGCTCCCTCAGCGCCCTGACTCCGGAAGAACTGCAGGGCCGCGAGCCCAGCTCCCGCAGCGCCCACTACAGCCCCAGCCACGAAGCCGCTCAGAAAACGACGGGAACCCCGGAGGCGGGAAGCGATACTCTTGATAGCCATTTTGCCCGAGGTACCGGCCTTTTACCACGGCGCATGCGCGCGCATGCCGGCCCCCGCCATCCCCCCCGTCACCCCACGCCTCACCGCCCGCCAAGCTGAGGGCCTCGCACGCCCCCTGGTGACAAGCCGGGATGCCTAGCGCATCCCCGCTTCATCCCTGGTCCACTGGACGGGGCGATGGATGGGGAATATGATGTCTAGAGGGCTTAGTGGTATGCTATATATAGTCTTGAGAAAAAAATGCCTTTAGTCCCATTTAATAGGTGAGTAAACACTTGCACATGGTTACACTAAGGTCTCCAGAGCCGATATTCCAACTCAGGTCTATTTATTTATTTAGCGACAGGGTCTCTGTTACCCAGGCTGCAGTACGGTGGAATGATCATAGCTTACTGCGATCTCGAACTCGTGGGCTCAAGCGATCCTCCTGCCTCAGCCTCCTGAGTAGCTGGGACTACAGGCACGTGCCACATTGCCCGGCTAAATTTTTGGCGGGAGTGGGGGAGCGGTAAAGAAGGGGGTCTCCTTATGTTGCCCAGGCTGGTATCCAACTTCTGGCCTCAAGCAATCTTCCCGCCTCGGCCTCCCAAAGTGCTGTAAGTCCAGGTGTGTGTCACTGTCCCCAACCTTCTCTTTTAAATTGGAATAATACTACTTAGACCATAGCGTTCTTGTGAGGATTAAAGGAGATGACACATGTAAAATGTTTGGGGAAGTACCAGGGGCATGTCACTAAGTGTTCTATAAATGTTAGAAATGTTTGAGTCATCTCTACTCTTTGTCTTGATAGAATATAAAAGCCAGATTGCTGAACGCCTGCTGGCAAAGAAAGGATAGATTTCATGGACTACCACTCACAAACAAATGAGTCTTCATTTTGCAGCACGATCTCCAGCATTCCGTGTGGACTTAGTTCTTAGCAGAAACTTCAAGTTTCCTATTTCTTAGATAACTGATAGGAATAACTTTCATCTGATCCCACTGATGATTCACTGACCAGGAGGCCACTTCTAACAACCTACTGAAGTGTGCACATTATTTTGACAGCCTCAAATGGGAGGCTACCCCCTTGCCAGGAATACCTCTTGTGAAGGACCCTGACTGGTTAAGCTACATCAACCAGAGTCCTTCCTAGGGATTTTCGATCTAGTAGTCTCTCTGGGTAGCAAAGCTGTGACGTAAAACTCACAGGCGCAGTGGCTCATGCCTGTAATCCCAGCACTTCGGGAGGCCAAGACTGGAGGATCACCTGAGGTCAGGAATTTGAGACCAGCCTGGCCAACATGGTGAAACCCCGTCTCTACTAACAATACAAAAATTAACCAAGTGTGGTGGCGCGTGCCTGTAATCCCAGCTACTCGAAAGGCTGAGGCAGAATTGCTTGAACCCAGGAGACGGAGGTTGCAGTGAGCTGAGATCGTGCCACTGCACTCCAATCTGGGCAATAGAGCAAGACTCTGTCTAAAAAAAAAAAAAAAAGCTCTGGCACTGTCTACAGCCTTGTTTCCTGCTAAGAAGTCAAAGGAGCAGATGCATCTGGTCTTGCTCTGAGCAATAATGGAAGAAATACCAGGACACAGGTGGAGAAGGCCTGCAATGCTGTGACCCCAACTCCCAAGGCTCCTGAAGCCCACATACATCCTGCCTTTCTGAAGTCTTGGCTAGTCATTTCCCCCAGAATCCTTTCAGTGAAACCCCCTTTTTTGTCTAATGGCTTCTGTCACCTGCAACCAAGAATCCTAACAAATACAACCAGACAACACTGGTATCTGTAGGCTTCAAGGCTACTTCAGCAGCTTTCCCCAGAATTTACTAAATACACAATCACTGAGGTACTGTATTTAAGACCCTTGTAAGTGCCAGACACTGTGCTAAATACTAGAGAGATAAATATTAGATGGCTTTTCCTAATCCAGATCCTCTACTTCTGAACAAGTGTAACCCCACTTTTGGTCCCAAGAGGTCAAGAACTGCAAGGGCTGCCTGCCTCTGGGTAGGAAAACTCCCTCTGGGCCTGTTTGCCCACCTGTAAAATTGGAATTGGGCCAGTGATTTGTAAACTTTAATCAAGGTTCCTAGGTGTTCCATAGGGATACCTGAGACTTAAAGGAAGGGATGGGAGGGTAAGTGAAATGGTCCCTTGGCCCTCTTCTACTTGCTCATTCAGACAAGCCTGGTTTTATAAACCAACTTCTGTGTCAAATTTCTTTGGTCAAATAATTCCTTTGTTAAAGGGAAAGTTTGACCAGATGACTCCTAAGGTCCAACCTTTCAGCTTTTCCAGCTCCAAGATCCTGTATCAAAAATGTCAGCCCTTTGCTCTCCTTCCTTCATTAGAGGCACTCACTAATAAAAGGTGAACTTTCTAAACGTGAAAGAGCAAAAACAGCCAAATATTGGGCAACTGGTCCCTGAATAAAGGGTCATCAAAAACTTTCTCCAAAAGTTTCAAACCGTTGCTTAATTCTCATAATATAGGGTGAATTTAAAGGGTGTTTCTCCACTTAGGCAAGAAAGAGTCATCGACCAAAAAAACTTGTTACTGCAGAAAGCAGTGAGGTGATTTCTGGGGCCTTCCTGTTTTGTTAGGTATTAAAGACTATCATTATTTTATTATTGGGGAACCGTGAGTTCCTTTAGTGAGATTAAGTCCAGATCTCTGAAACTGGAGACCTGGTTTGCTAATTCCAGGTTGGGGATAAGGACCCATCATTGTATTTTTTAATAGCTCCGCAAATGACTCCAGTACTCAGCAACGTTTGGGAATGGCAGAGTTTGTCATCTGCAGTAGTCCAGAATACAACTATTTTCAAGGCTTCTCTGCTCCACTTACAACAATATTGCTCAGGGTTGTCTGCAAAGTACAGGACTGGTGGCAGAGGATGGGGGAATGGGGGAGTGTCTCGGACATTTGGAAAATATGCTACCCTGCAGAAACTTACTCAAAATCCCAGAACAGTTCGTTCAGGAGAATGGTGGTCCCCATTCATAATGTCCCCAACTAGACCCTGGACTTCTGAATGGCAGAAATGGAGACCTGTGCTTAGCTCCAGCCCCACAGGACCATGGCAGACTAGGCATTCAGCCATTAACATCTGTTAATGTTACACATACCAAACAGGAACTGACTTGAGTCAGCCCTCTAAGCAGCCGAACGCCATTTCATTTCTAATCCTCATGAAAGGAAACTCCAATCCCCTGCCACATAATTAAGAAAGACAAGATTGTTTTATTATTATTTTATTTTCATATACAAAAAGATAAAACTTGAAATAGTTCTAGATTTTTCCTCCTATTGTTGGGGTGTAACTGCTTCTTCACACAGGGGGAAAAAACTACATTCACATCGGTTTATTTGAGGACCCAGTGCAGAGTTCAAGCAGCAAAACCCCAACTTAGCAGATCTAATTTCAAACTTGACACTCATTTCTAAAATTACCACAGTAAAAAGGAACAAAGATCCACTGCAAATGAATGAACTATGATACAATGTTCTTTCCAAAATGTTTTCATTTTGCAACTGTAATTACATGGATGTCTGCTTTAGGCCATTTTAGGTGTGTGTGTGTGTGTGTGTGTGTGTGTGTGTGTGTGTGTGTAATATATATATATAAATCAGCACACTTTTCAAATCCAGACAGGGTAACAGCAACAAGCTTAACTCTGTATATATATATATATTTTTTTAAAACATGATACTTTAGTATAACTTTTGTTAATTCAGTAGTACAAGCTATTTCTGTTCTACAAAATTTTTATTTTATAGCTACAAGGGTGAAAAGTGACCTACTACATTTACATCTCACATATCCTGGTATACAAACAGTACTTATTTGAGCCAAAAACTAGAAGTCTTTAGTTTTAGCACTTGAAAGAGCTTCCTTGCTTCTACAGCCTTAAATCATATACTAGTCACATTTCCAGAGTTTGCAATTACTCATCATTTTAAACTGTGAGAAACAGGTGAACCCAAACTTTTAATTACAATTTTTATATACAAGTTAGGTAACACAGCTCAATAAGACTTAGCTATCCATCCTAAGCCCAACACACACATTCTCCACTAAGTTAGACAAGTCTTAGGGTTTTCCTTCTTTCCCTTACAAATAATGTACAAATTTAGAAGTAGCTGGTAAAACTGATAGATATATATAAGATGGCAAATAAAAGGTGACATTTTCTGTTGGTTCCAAAACTGTTCCTGCAAATTTTGTCCTTTGCTGTGTTCTTTAACCGTATGTGTTACATGCAGAAAGCTCTTTTCATAAGAATTGACATCAAACTCGATGTAAGTTAAATTTACAGTACTGTATAAAGTTATTCAGATTCAAGGACAAATGTGGAAAAATATTAACAGGTGAAAAACTTGGCCTTTGACACTACCATTAAGATCATGTCCAGTTCATAAGCAGATTTTTGTACAGTTGAAAAATGGCATTGTTGTGGATTTGTGGTGTGGAACTGAAATCTAGAAATATATTTCTACTCTGCGGTAACCCTCTCCCTCAATTCTGAAGTACCACTCAACTTTCTCTGCATTTTTACAGAATTACAGAAAAAAAGAGGAAAAAAAAGCCGCTGGCATTTTAACAATTCCTTCCCTCACTGGCAGTCTTAACATTTTCAGATGAGGTCTCCTGAAGAATCTCTAATAATCACTTGCTCCCAGTCAGCCTTTCATGATGACTTGGACACTTTTCAAATTAAAACTCAGATGTTGCCTAATCTTTCCTACTCTCATCTCTGTCATTGTTGGTAAAATTTGGGTGACTGCATTTTTCCCTTATGGAGAAATTATTTGGCTAAACACACACTTAACTCGTGGCAGTGCTCTGAGAAAACCCCACTCGGGCTAAAGCACTTGCAGGGACTGAAGTCAACAGTCCACTGAATGGGGCAGAGACCAAACACTTAAGATGACTGACTTGGGACCCTCACTGGGAACACACTGACCTTGTGTCCCATGGTCTGTGGAACAGCAGGTCTGCAGGACAGCAGGAGAGCCCAGGAAGGTAGCCCATGCTCGTATAGCTGAGTTACCACTTTTAATCTTGGTCTGCCATCTATGCCCCAGAGACAAAAATTCAGATGCGGTGACTGCTGGTTAATTAAACTTTTTGAACTGGTAAAAAAGGCTCTTTAAAAAAATATATATTTATTTAAAATACATCAAAATGACAAACAGCCATATCCCACAAGGCCTAATTTCACAGCAACATATGCTACAGACATCTTCCCAAAATGCACTATGGTGGATAGTGGGTTTTTTATCCTGCCATTTAAAGGAATGTTCTACATTTGAGCATTAGCGACTGGAAATGTGTTACAAAGAGCTTATCTTTGGAACTAATTTGCGTGCAAGACCAGCCAATTAAATTGCTTTGCCTATTCAGACACACGAGAATACTGAAAATGGCAGAATTCAAAGAGGAACACAGGAAGCACCATTCAGATGACACTCTAGACCCATCCCACCACAATGCCATGACGAGCTTGCCAGAAGCCCTTTCTTCAGTCCTTGGGAAGAGTTTTGCTTTAAAACAAGTGCCCACGCTCAGCAGGGTTCCTGCATGTGTACGTTAAAAGTCTGCAGTATCAAGAGGACCCAGATGGCGACACTGTTCAACATGAGGTCTGAGGTAACTGGTTCTTAAAATACCTGGATCACAGAAGTGCATCCAGAAATTAGAGCTGGGAAAAAGGAAAAAGGTAGAGGTTGGGGACTAGAAAAGACAAGTAGAAAAAAGCTTACAGCAGTTGCTTTTGGGGCGAAGAGAGTGATAAAAACAAAGGCACAACAGAATTACATTCCAAGACACGTGGCTGGAGAGCAGAGAAATGTTCTTTTTATGGGGAACAGATGGGGTTGGTTTCTGGAGTGCTACTAGATCTGCTGGAACTAAATTTATTCCAAGTATAAAAAGGGTAAAGTGTAAACCTATACGCTCAACCAGAATGAATAAAAAGCACAGCTGGTTTAAAATGACACATTAGGGAATCTCTTGATAAAACTATCCCGTCCAGTGCACCTCTGTCTAGAAGCAGCAGCCTGAAGCCAGCGGGCAGGGTCTGGGGGACAGGTCTTCAGCTGGGCCTCAGGACTGGCCATTATGCATACCAGAAATTAACTTAATTATTCATTATATATCGCCACCAAAAGTCCCACACAAATAACCATCCACTCTCTGCCTAAAAATAAATAGGCTAAAATGAAGACCACTTTCCGTATTGTGGCAGTGATGCTGAGCTTCCTCAGAAAAGCAGGAAAACTCTGGAGCTATCTGAAAGATGCTCTGCTGTTACTGGGGTTCTGAGCTTCCTCACTGGGCTCCTGGCTGATTCCACAGATTGAAGCAGCGAGCCAACCCAACCATTCTCACCTCCAAAAGAGCACTGACCAGAGAGGACAAAATGTGCCTGGCAGCTCTCCATTTAATTGGATCACTGCATCCACATGCCACCCTCCCCACTTTTCTGAACAATTACTTAACTGGGTAATTCTGCCCCCCAACCTGGATAATGTGATCTTAGATAATTCAGTCTGGTGGATTACTCAAACCACCAGATTCTCATTTCAAAGTTTTTGTACCTGAATCTTATTTGAGACCCATCCCACCCCAATCTGCACCCCTATACAATTTCTGTTCCCCCAAACACTCTCACATGACTATGTCCTATGGCAAAGGCTTACAAACTAATTTTTGACCTCAGAACCCTTTGTTCAACAGAAATCTCAGGAGGAAGCACCAATGTAAAACACATTGCAGGCCCTCTCTCCTCCCAATCCACAAGAAGCTGAGCTGAATATCACTGTCCTACACAACCACAAGTGGAGTTTTGGCCAAAAAAGACCCGCAAATTGACTCCAGTCTGCCAGTGTATCACAAGAATCCATATAAACACTAAGTAAAAGTTCCACACCACTCATGCTCCAGTGTACGTTTCTCTTGAAAGGTAAAGCTCATTAGCTCTGATTACAAAATCATTCAAATTCACTAACTTTATAAAAATAATCTGTGGTATAAAACAATCTCCACACTGTGTAGAAGAAATCTGTCAAGTGATATAACTAAATATATATGTAGAACTATCGATTTTTTTAAAGTAAAGTTTCAAGTGTTGTGTATCTATTATACAACCTATTCTTTTATTTACAATGCTAACATTCTGACGCAAACATGATTAGGACAGTCAGGGAATGAGCCCACACCCAACCAACAGAGAAGTTCCCAGGACTCAAGACAGAACTCATGCATTTGCAAGAAGACCCATCCTCACCTGCCTGAAAAATTTGTGGGTCATATTTTTCATAACTGTGAGCTCAAAAATGTAAACTTTGCAAGTGAATGTAATACTCTTCTGTAGATGTCCAGCATAGCCCAGGTTTATATAACCCATTCCATACACACAAAGAGCGGTGTGTACATTGCTTTAGTGCCCTGTGGTTGGTTTACAGTAGTTCTCAGAATTACCTAGGCCCTAGACAATCCAAAGACACTGCCCTAGAGAAATGAAGGCAGTGCAGGGCCCATCACCACACATTGGCATTTAGAGAATATGTGTTTCAATTACTGAGGAAAAATCACTTCGGTTACCTCTATGAGCTGCCATAGGAGCAAATAAAGTATCACTGGTTTTGGCACTACAGGGGATACGGGAAGTACCACAATCAAAAAGTCTTGTTTCATTCATACCTGGAAAATACCATCATGAAAATGTAAAAACTTGGTAATAATTTAAATAATGGTAAATTCTTTAAATTCAAATTCTTTTTCGAACCAAAGTTTACAGTGGACCCAAAATAAACATAAAACATTCAAAATGTCCCACTAGATAATTTGGACTTTTCTTTGTTGGCAGGCCTTTTGGAGCCACCAATTGTTTTAAAAAATATTACTGGGTCAACCGAATTAATTTTCAAGGGGGTGTTTTTCCTACAAAACTAAATCATTATTTCAAAAATCTTTTCCAACCTTCTAAAGGTTTGGGATACATTCATAGGTAGACTGCTGGTTACAAATCAACTATCTGGAATCTTACTTAAAGAACTATGCTTATAACCCTGAATTCATTAAACATTTACAAATCTAGACTGAGAAGATATACAGTTCATCAACTGAATTACTGGGCCTGTTTATCTAAAACATTACTGTCAATTGATATTTAAACTCATCATTACTAGATTGAACATGTTAGCTGCTAAGTATTTCATTAGTTTAGAATTTGCAAACAGCCATTAACTAAAAGAATTCATGTCACCCCAGTGAGAAGGAGAAAAAGACACCTTGTCCCCTTCTCTTTTTGGCTGTTCGCCCAGGATGAAGGGTAGATGACTAGATTCACGGAGCTTCTTAAAAAGGTATGGTCTGATGCCCCTGAAATGGGAATCAGGCCTGGCCATCTCTCCAAAGGTGTGCCATCAAAAACTCAACAGGCTAAAATAACTGAGACTGAAAATTAAACTGAGTTAACTCCTGGAAACTGCTTTCCAATTAGTATATTTTTCTAGTGAAATAAAGTTCTCGAGAATAACTAGCTGTCCAACTTCTAGTACCAATTCTAAAAACTTACATACTTATGCTTACTGTATTATTTTAAAAACCAGCAAATCTTTGTGTTACCAATAGATGCTGGAAACTTTATACTGCATACTAAAAAAGGCAAAATTCTAGTTTCAAGAGGGCCATCCAATACTCCCACTTTAATGGAACGGCCACCTCCCCACCCTCACGGCTCAGAGCACAGGGGCCAAGTGACAGGCTTTCTGAGCCACATACGACACATGAAGGACATTCAATACATAGCTGGGCTTCCTTCCACCAGGGAAAAACCCCACACACAGCCCGAGCACACAAGGCATAGCAGGATGGAGGAAACGAGAATGTGGCCAACTGAAGAGAAAGGTGACAGAGCCCAACTACAGGATGAAGTGCTTTGCTGTCTAAGTTATGTCAAGAGGGTTAGCCTAGCCTCTTAGGGCAATGGAAGAACTATCTCCGTGGCCTGGAGATGAGAGACCCTTCCCTTTGCTAAGAATATGTGAGCAAGAGTCTCTATCCTCCTGAAGATGTTCAAGGCTGGAAAACAACCTCCTTGTTCTGCAGAAACACCCCCAAGTCCGGACATGATGTATTCAGAGTCAGAATCAGCTGGCACGTGTGGGTATGCCCTCCCCAGGCAGGACTGGTCCCACAGGCTCCTCTCCAGAGCAGACAGGACAAGAAGGCCATGCTGGACAACAAAGGCTAATAATGCTCACCATCTTCCCTCACAGCCAGGTGTCACTTTCTCCTAAGAACAGCCCACTTGCGGCCCTTGCCCCTGAGCAACTCATGCAAAGAACTCCTGCTGAGGACCAATGGTCCCAGGAGAAAACCCAGCTTATGCCAGGCCAGGATGTTCTGATGACTATGTCTACAGCCTTCCCCAGTGCCCCATCATTGAGGGCCCTCTGCGTGACACTGTAATACAATGGCCTCTGTCCTCACTTGCTTCCTCCTTCTGCTCATTACTGGATTTCTCCAACTAGGGATGACTTCTCAGTTATCATAGATGCTTTCAAAGAAGATTCTTCCCCAAGGCCCATCCCTACAGCCAGGAGCCTGCTTGGATGACAGCACACTAGAAAGGAAGAAGCAAGGATCCTTGGCTACTCTCTGCTAACTTGGTCCCCTCCCACCCTGCACAGAACAGCCCCTCCCATTGACAGGGAAAATGATGCCAGGCCCCATTTTCCCCAGTCTGCCACAGAGCCTGAGGTCAAAAACAAAAAGAAACCAATTATCTGAGCCCACCAAAAGTGCATGTCACATGAAGTCATTATGGAAAAGAGCACAGGCAGAGGCTCTATGACCCAGTAAATTCAAAGCAGGGCTCTAGATGGCTCACTCCTCAAAGAACACATGACAGCAAACAGACAAACATTTACCCGGGGCAAAAGGCCCACCTGTGCTCCTAGACCCATGCCCTATAAGGAGATCCCCCACCTTCTTCTTGCCATCAGAACCAGATATACCACCTGATGGGTGCACTTTACACCACTGCATGAGGGGAAGAGTGGCCTGAAGCCCAAAGAACTGGCATGGACCACCCTCCTCCCCAGCCACACCAAAAAGGTACCATCTCCTGACACACAATCTGATGGCAAGGCCCCACAGGGACACTATAGTGGCTGAGTGTACGGTGGGCCTAAGGGGGAGGCCACCCAGAGAAAAGGCACGCAGGCCTGACCTGTCTGTACTGTGTCTTGACCGCAAAGTCCCACACCAGAACCATGGCTCAACCCTCCCTTGGCCAGGTCAAAACTTCTCACAAGAATCAAGCCAGCACACAAAAGAAAAACCACCCAGAGGAACTAAAACCAAACAAAGAGGCTGGGGTTTAGTGTTCAGGTAGTATCATGACCTAACTATTCCTGCAGTAAATTTGCTACATTTGTTAGTTGTTTGTTTCTTCTGAGGATGAAAAGTAAAGATGCCTGCACTGCCTGAGGCGAAAGCTAAAGAAATTAGATATGGCACTTTTCAATAAATATTTTAAAGCTTCTTAAAGAAATAAATGGTAAAGAAAAGCAACTGCTGTAAGGCCTGTTTTGCCATTAAAAATTATTCTAAGGGAAGAAAAATACCACAGCACAAAATCAAACCATTAAAAAAAAAAAAAAAAAAAAAAGACAACATAGCTTACCGAAACCCTGTTCCTGTAACCACTTGGCCAGCCCACATTTTGACCCATGAAGCAAAAACTGAGCTCCGAGAGGGAAGCAAATGGGCCTCCCATAGCACCCTGTGCCCCAACACCCAGAGGAAAGGACCCCGGGGCAGTAAGCCCCAGACACTGAACATAGCACACCAGGTAGATGCCCAGGCATGTGCAGTGCCCCTCACACTGTGGACTCCAAGACCAGCAAGGGCAAAACCCTTCACTCCCAGACACGCTGCACTAAAAGACTGGCCTGAGTCACGGTGTGCTTCACAGAGGCGCCACAGATCTCTTCCAACGTTGCTGTTAATTTGCTGAAGAAGTTAAATCCCAAGTAAAATCACCCCATTCAGGTCTAAGGGCCATCCTTCTACCAAGTTTAAGGGGGGTTACTTGTCATTCTGAACACTGACCGATCAAGTTACATGTTACATGTGAATTACATGTGAAGCTCCAAACAACCCAAGAGGAGGCAGCCTCTTCAGTTCTCACCCAGGTCAACCTCTCCCCACGGCCCCCGCCTTGCCTACCCTCACAATGAAGAGATGCACTGTTTTTAAATAAAATGATCTAAAGAAACCAGAAGGAAAAGCCTTCACAAACAAGACTGATAAATGCCCAGACTTGGCCCAGACAGCCAACCTACAGTTGATGACAATTATTTACAAGGGGGCGTTATCAAACAAAAATGGTAGCACTCCCTAGAAGATGCAAACTTTTTTCTTTTTCTCTATTTCTTTTAAACTTCCTTGTCACAAAAGCCAACTTACATTAAAATATACTTACTACAAGACAACACAACTAACAAAATATATAATAAACCTTACACAAGTAGAAAATTCTGAGGTATTTCTGGTTTGAGGTGATCTGTGGTCGTGAAGTTTTAATTCTTTTACTTTTCAAAATTTAAACCTTGGAAGCCACATAGCGAAGCATGTGTATATGTGGATGTGTGTGTTTTGTTTGAAAAAAAAATTTAGCATGTTTCATAAATTAAAAAGAATTCAAATGTTGAAACAGCAGCATTAGGAACATTCACTGACTAGAGCAAGGTTATGGCATAATATAAAAACAGTTTTTTAGAATATGTACCACTTTAAGGGGTCTGGAGAAAGTCTTGTCCACGAGCCACAGAAAGGGGACAGTAATGTCACCACCTGGGGCGGAACCAGAGGTGCAGGACTCTGGGGTCCCCAGCGAGGCAGGCCTTGGCAGACTCCACCCAGGAAATCCTCTTGCCCTATCTGTGCAGGACAATCCCCTGTGGGCATTTCCCTGAACTGCTCCAAGAGGAAACAAAAGTATTTCAACTTTTCGTCCATTAAGAGTATTTACAGCATCGTGTCTTATGAAGAATGTATTCCTAACCTGTGATGATTCTACCCTCACCTAATTTTAAAATTAGGGCAGAAAAAATGTTTCATCCTATGCCCAAGGCCAAGTTAGTGAAAAGAAACTGGTCAGGGCCAGCAGGTAAATTAGGGCTGCACCCAATCTCAGACTTTCTCCAAACCCCGCTCTTGCTGTTAATGCTCGGCCTCCACAAGGTCCTTCCCCTCGATTCCTGGTTACCTGAGAAGTAGCCTCCATACTAAAGGATGCTGCTCCGAATGTGCCCGAGTCCAGTGTAGCTCTGTTCCAAACCCTACCCCCAGTACCGTCCTCCCCTTCCAACTCCAGTCCAAACCATTCTCATCCCAGTTTTTTTCTCGGTCAGGACAACACCCGTTAGATCCGTGAAAGACACATCTGCTGTTTCTTAAGCTCACTAAAACAAAATAAAAGGAGGGGAGGGAGGGAGGCAGGGGAGAAGGGCAGAGGGCAGAGGAAACTCCTCTTCTGAGGAAGGTATGTTCTTATGTAACAGTCTTCAAAGGTTCCTCTACGTAGAGTTTGCAGCATTAGGTTTCCTAAGACAGGAGATGGGTTTCTTTGTGTCACAGATTCTGAGACGACAAACAAAGAGAAAGCGGGAAAAACGAATCCCAAAGGACAGGAGGTGGCTGAGGCTCTTCAGCATGGCGCTGGTTCTGCATTCACAGCTCAGCACCTCAACGCCTGCTGACGTGTCCGCTGTTTGTGATACAGTAGAGCAATATGCTGGTAAAAACTGATCCAATCCAAAAAATAATATTAATAATAATAATTATAATAATTATAATAATAATAATAAAAAGTCAAGGTAAAATAGCAGCTGCATTTTATGTGTTTGTTGGTTTTATGGGATTTCCAAAACAAAACACAACTTTTTTTCCTTTTTTCTTCAGATCCACTGAGTCTGGACAGACACTCATGTCCTGGGCTTAGATGCTTGACTCTTTAGGGGGCAGGTCCACATTGGTGACAGAGGTCACCAGGGAAACGAGACAGTCCGAGGTAGTGCCGTTGACCGACCTCCGAATCAGGGACACCCGCTCCTCCACACAGCCCGCGGACAAGCGAGCCTCTGCATCATGGTCCCAGCACTCCTCGATGGTCACACAAAGCTGGGCCAGGCCCTAAGCAGCATAGGGCAGACAGGAAAGACACCTTTGTTAGGATCCTTCAGTGAGGAAAAGCTTTGGGGGACAGTAAACTTGATATTCCCAAGGATCAGGCAGAGCCCACCAGCCCCAACCACAGCAGCAGGTCCACCAGCAGAGGCCTGGGGAAAACTTCAGGAATCAGCATGCCTGCCTTCATGGCAGTCATCTTTCTGAGCTTACTGGCCTCACTCCACAGCCCTAGGAAAGGTTCATTGAACCTCAACATACACAGGAGGGAGAAGGAGACGCCAAGGCCCCTACTAGGACAGACACGACTACTTGCCTTGAAGCGCTGATATTCAAACAAAATCTTATTCGAAGCCCAAACCATACAAGTGCCCAAAATGTAGCAGTTCAGTCAAAGTGGGGATCAGGAGAAGGACATCATCCTACCTTACTCCCCATAACCCCTGGAACACATCCCTAGAGTCCAGGGAACGTCGCAGACTTTCTATTTGCCCATTCCCCCTTGATTTCAGCTTACCTGCTACACATGAAGGGTTTTCCCTTCTCCACCCCCCTGCAAAGTTGCCTGAACCAGGCCCCTTACCGGGTGTTTCAACCAGTGATCTTTAATGGTGGGCCTCATCTTCTTGTGCACCACCACCTCCTGCAGCTCCTCCAACGAAGGGTGCTGGCCAATCTCTTCCTCAAAGGGCAGCATGTACTCATCCACGGGTCCTAGGAGTAAGAGAGAGCCTGGCAGGATCACTCTAAGGTCCCACTGCTCCCTATCACTCAATCTAGGATGCCCAGGGCTGCCATCTACTTACCGTCTGCAGCCTTGCAGCGAGACACAAGCTCCCACAGCACCAACCCCATGGCATACATGTCAATGCGCAGGAAGGCATCTCTCTGGAAGTTGATGGCTCCCTCGAGCACCTCAGGAGCCATGTACCGTCTCGTGCCTACCTAAGTGAGGACAGAGGAGGGCAGGATTTACAGTGACTGGCCATACACACACAGCTGGGACATGGGAGTTACAGCCTCTGTGCACCAGATGGCGGGCAAGACAGAGCAATTCAGACAGGTTATCAATGATGGCAAACCTCGATTCACCACATTCACAGCAGTTACAAGAGGTCACAGCATCAATTATACTTGGATAATAATTTTTAAATACTATATCCTGGAGATAATAGTAATCTAAAATGGAATTGTTACCAAATTAATACAAGGAACTACAGATGATATGTATCCGACTGAGATTAAGACCAAAAACAAAGAGGGAAGGAGAACACTTAAAAAATAATAACAGTGATTGTTTTAGGAATGATTTCCTAAGTTTAATTTTCAGTTACTTTTTCCAGGTTCTTTGTTTGGATCCTTAGTATATTTCTTTGTTTTATCTTAGGAATTAAAACTAAAAAAGTGAGAGAAAGACTAAGATTGCAAGGACTAGTGGTCAAAACCCCAGTGGGGAATCTCTACATTTCCCAGCTGACTGTCCTACGGAAGCTAAACTACACTGCCTTCCTGGTCTTGGTTTCTCCACTGGTCAAACAAGAGCATTGCTCTAAGTTCTCAGACAGCTCTGAACGCATGCAGTCACCCTCATCCCTGCACCTCCCCAGCTGAGCACAAAAAGGGCAAAGTATCTACCCTGGGTCTGTCCCTCTCTTCCTGCCCTGTGAGGCCTGTTACCTGTCCGTGGGTGTCCCCTGGAGGTTTCCCTGGCTCAAATCGAACAGCCAAGCCAAAGTCAGCCAGCACGGCTGTGAGGTCGCTCTTCAGCAATACATTCTTACTTTTAAAGTCCCTGTGGAAACAAGTGGGCAGAGATAAAGCTTAACATCATGATCCAACTCCCACCTTGGTTCCCAAGATACTAGAGTCTGTGCCCTAGAGTCAGGCCCCAGACCAGGCCATCCCACCCTACCTGGGGTGCAGAGGTGAAGCAGCACAAGCAGGCAGCTGCAGGCGCCGACATGGGTGTGAGAATCCCTCAGTGCACTTCAGATGGAAGGCTTCCCCCAGGGTTGGCAAAGCAACACCTACCCTAATGGCTGGGCAGACCCTGTCCCAGTCCCCACACTATCAAAGGCCAGCCCATATATTCTCAGAGGGGTTGTGGACAGGCACACTGGCCTGGGGTGCAAGTTTTCTGAGAAGAATTTACAGCATTTGGAATGTGAATGAGAATAGGAATTTAATATTAGCTTTCCTAGGATCCTGCAGAGACCCCTTAGGGTCTCAAGCTCACCATGAAGGCTGGCTGGAGCAAGGGTGCTATTGCATGCGCCCAGCTCCACCTCTAACTAAGCAAAGCTACTTGTGGTACTCAGTTTCCCCAGTGCCTGTCTCAGCCTTGTGAGGATTCGACTGAGTGGTAACTGCAAATGTTTAGGGCCACACCTGGCATACTTACTAGGTATTCCTATTAAGTTGAGCCATACAGCGGAGACAACATTCAACCTTTTGACCTATAAAAACGGCAATTTCATACAGTCTACCTTCTATGTCATTACTGTTATTACCATCAGGGACCCTTCAGCTTTGAACGCTGGAATTTGAGGTTCATTCCCCTCCCTCACAGTCACAGAACCAGACTCAACTAGCTACAAGACCTTGGCTAAGTCATTCAACTTCTCTGTACTACTGTTCCTCCATCTGCAAGACAGAGCTGAGAAATACAGTACTTGTCTCAATGGGCGGTAATGAAGGTCAAATGAATTGATACTTCTCAAGTGTTTAGAGCACTGCCTGCCATTTAGTAAGCATGACAGTGATGAGCTCATCCAGAGTTTCTTAAAGGGTGGTTCGAGGACCCCAGAAGATCTCTAAGACTGTTCCAAGGGAATCTATAAAGTCAAAATTATTTTCATTTATTTGCTTTTTTAAGGCTCATTCTCTTAGGAGCATAGAGTTTTCCCGAGGCTACATGAGATGTGATGTCCTCACTCTGACAGCGAATGGGATGTGTGGGTGTGCTCAAATACAGCAAATATCAATAGTCATAATCCACTTACACAAAAGTCCTTTTAAGAGTATAAAGGGGTCCTAAACTAGAAAATTTGAGAACTACTGTGCCAACTCTCCAACCAAAGTAATGGAGTCAGCACTTCATGTGGCCATTAGAGGGCACCAAAAACCAGCTTGGGAGGCCATGCCATCCCCAGGACACAGTGGGAAGGCCAGGTTTTGTGCCCAGCTGCCTCGGACACACAGCAAGCAGAGTAAGTATGTTTAGGAAGTTGAGACATCTCCAGACACTGCTCTCGCCCACCAACCCTTCCCACAGCTCCAGGTCAAGTGCAGGAAAGGCACCTGCTGACCCAGGTACCTGTGGGCAATAGACGGCTTGTGGCCCTCGCCACGGCACCAGGGCACATCCTCATGCAGGTATGAGAGGCCTCGTGACATCGTCTCTGCTACATGACACAGTTCGTTCCATGTGATGATGTTCCCCTTGAGGTAATCCGTGAGGGAGCCCTGAGAGAAGACAGCACAGAACTTGAGCACAGATTCTGGGTACAGGACAGGACCCAGCCCAGCACTGGCAGAGAAGTCTCAGTGGGCCAATGGCTAGGCTGCTCTCCTGGAAGGCTACTACAATCGATATGGAAGATGGATGAGGCCAGGAGGCAGGGAGGGCTAGGGGTGGGAATCATGGAGTCACTACTCTTATCATAAAAACTTATCCCAGGGTGAGAGGTTCCTATCATAGGGGAACCAATGTCCACACCTATGGCAGGGGTAACCCCATTGTGGATAGTGCTACCGGGGCAGAGTACTTCATGGTGGACACCTCCACAGGGAAGGGGTCATCATATTATGGAGAGCCACCAAGGGGACATTCCATCTCAAGAGTCCATTCTGATGGGTGTGGCTCACCTTGTCATGGAAGGCCGTGATGAGCCACAGCTCTACTTCGAGGTTGGAGCCTCGCTTCTCGGCAGCAATGAACTGTAGCAGGTTCTCGTGCTTCATGCCAGGTGTGCTGAAAATCTCCCGTTCACTCTGCCACGACTGCTTGTCCTGAGGCCGGGGGCGAGGGGTTGGGGGGACAAGTGGCTGGCTTAGCCCTGCTGCAGTCACATTGCCCTACAGCAGAACAACCATTCCCCATTCCCCACCCTCAAGCCTCCCAGCCCATTCCCCACCCGCCAGCCTCCCAGCTTCAGCATTTGTAAGGGGACCAGGAGAAGACCTGTATTAAGCTAGGCCCCAGAGCATGAGGCCAACAGTGATCCCTGAGATCACTTAAGGCTAGCACTTCAATTTACAAATGGGGCCACTAAGGTCCATGCATGGGGTGTGAGTGACCCCGTATCACCCAACAAATGAGGCAGAGCCAGACCTGGTGTCCAGGGCCGCTGGAAAGAACCCAATGTCAAAAACAAAACCCTGGTAACCGGGGCAAATCAAGGTTTTGCAAAGCCCTACCCTAGTCCTGTGATAAAATTCCATAGTTGCATGAAATCTACAGACCAGCCAAGTGTAACATGAGTAACTAGGCCCAGTAAGGCTCACTTTTCTCTCATACCACAATATTATTTGGGGTTTGGATTGCCCCAGGTCAGGAGAGCCTCCAGTTCAAGCTACAGTGGAGGCAGAGGACCTGGATGGAGCCCCTCAAACACTCACCTGGAGTGGGAAGATCTTGACAGCTACAAAGTCATTCATTAGCTGGGCCTTCCAGACACAGCCAAAGCGCCCCCGAGCCTTGATCTCCAGCAGCTGCAGTGGCTTCAGCCCCACCAGAGGGGATGGTGGTGGAGGCCCAGGGTCCTGGGGCAGAGCAAGGCTTAAAAAGATCTGGCCTGTCCTCCCCACCTCTATCCTGCCCTGCCCCAAGCCAGCACTGTCTCACCTCATGGATGTCCACATGACCGTAGGGGGGCTTGCGATGCCGGTACATCCAAAAGGCCAGCAGGACGATGAGGGAAAGGCCCCCGATGGGCAGCAGTGAGTAGGCCAGCACCGTGAGCAGGGTGGGGGCTGTCGGGGGTGGCTCGTACGTGACTGGGGGACACACAGAGCCCTGTGTCAAACAGTCTGCCCACCCTCACACTTCCAGAGCCAGACTACAGGGCCCTATAGCCACACCCCACCCAACTGAGGAGCCAAGCGCTCCAAGCCAAAGAAGCCCAGGTCGGCTGACTCAAGGCCCCACTTCCACACTGCCCCCTTACCTTCCGGGCCCCCAGCCTCTGGCAAATGAGTGAAGCGCTCGTTGCAGAAGTTGCCTTCACAGCAGCAGAAGTACACCTGGGGGTTCTCCTCAGTGGCCACGCACTCCTGCCTGGAGGCATAGAATTTTCCATATACCCCTCACCTGGGGGATACAAGACTCCCCCAGGCCTGCCCTGCCAACCCCTCCTCACAGACAGAGCACCTCATGGGCAACACCAGGGGGACGGTGTGAACTCACCTCCCCTACAGGAGACCCAAAGCCAAGGAAGAACAGCCAGGGGTTGACACTGAGACCCCTCCTCAGGGCTAAGGTAGGACAAATAGGGTGTGGAAGGGCGTGGGGCCATGGCTACCATCTCAAGAGCCCCTTCTTGGTCCTTTATCTCCCGCTCAGACATCCTGAGACCCAAATGGCCCAGTGGGCAGTATAAGCGCAGGTGGGTCCAAGAGGAAAGGAGGGCAAGTCTTGGGGTACCTATCGTAGCAGTTGAAGTCATCTAGCCAGCAGCCCTTCTTCACGAGCTCGATGGTGCCAGAGCTGTTGCGCCAGGAGGCGTAGCAGTGCAGCCGCTTGTCCTGCTCGCCTTCGCAGCGCTCCAGGCCGCTCTGGTTGGTGCGCTCCAGCTCCCAGTTGGCGTTGTAGTAGATGCACTCCCGTGTCTCAGCCTCCCCACGCCCAGAGCCTGTGCCCCAGAGAAAAGAGAACCACTGAGCATGCCCCTGGGACCACCACCCAAACCCCTACTCCCAGTCCTGGGTGCCAGGCCACCCTGAGGGAGGGAGGCCGGGTGGTGGGTTGGGGTCACCAACCTCCTGCACTCACCCCTGGACGTAGGCCACCCATCCGTCCCACACCTCTTAATTTACGTGTGCCAGCTGGCACCAGCCCCCACCTCATTCTGCAGCCCATCACAGCTGCCCCTAGGCCTAAGCAAAAGGGAGGAGGCAGGAAACCTAATGCCACAGAAGGATGGATAAACAGCCAGACAGACAGAGTCCAGATGCACAGAAAGGGCACCAACACCTGAGGCTCCTGGGTGGGGGTGGGGGCTACTTCCCTGCTGCAGCAGAAACCGATGAAGAAGCCCCCTTAAAACCCCAGTGCACATCGGAATCACTGTATGTTGCAGGTGTGGGAAAGGGGAGCAGTTCATTCAAATACGTATTTCCAGGCCCAATCCAGACCCATCCCAATGGGAATGGGGGCAGAATATGTGCTTTTAATCACCCCTGTCTGTCTCAGGTGATTGTGATAAAGATCTCAAGGACCACCTGGGAAAAC
The DNA here is from genome assembly GCF_029289425.2 of Pan paniscus. Lineage (NCBI taxonomy): Eukaryota > Metazoa > Chordata > Mammalia > Primates > Hominidae > Pan > Pan paniscus. Next base: position 38,429,068 of record NC_085926.1, on the reverse strand, counting down.
TACAAAGGGGAGTGGCTTCCTGCTGCTCCTGTCTCTGCCCCCAAGCCCCCTTCTCACAACAGTTCCCCAGGGACACCATGCCAGTGGGTCCTCCACAACTCCCTGCCCATACGGAATGGAAAGGACCCTGTAAGCGTCCTTTCTACACCCAGCAACCACACCTGGTGCTCGGCAGGGCTGGAGAACATAAGGAATGAGGCCTGCGTGTACAGGGTAAGCCTCCCAGAGTCACCAAGGGGAATACGTGCCTCAGGCAGAGGAGCGCTAGCTGGTGGCTTAACCTGCAATCACAGATCATTCTCCTGGCTAGGCTCCTGATGACCCCAGGGCACTCCCCATCACTTCTGAACCCCCTTCCACCTGCTGCAGGAAGTGCCATCCAGGTGAACAACCACTTCAACCCCCACCTGCCCATTCAAACACTTTCCTTCAAACTTGATTTCAAACATTCCCCAAATCCATCTTCCTCACCATCCCCTACAAAACAACCTCCAGTCCCAGCCCCAGTCTACTCCCACTACCCGCAGGAACCACATAGCCCTGACATAGGAAAGAGTATGGAGATGCCAAAGGAGGTTGGGTTCTGTCTGAGAGCTCTGCCAGCACCCCATTATAGGCCGCCCACAATGGAGGCAGGTGGTGGCATTTACAACCTCACTGCCAGAACCCCACACAGACACCCGAGAGGATAGTTGCACCAAGCATCCAGCCATCCTATCCACACTTTTTGGGCCCACGTAGGCCAGTGACCTGGCACCACTCCTGGCTGGTCTTCTCCTACCACTATTCCCATCCCAGGAAGGAGGGAGGGGTCAGAGTCAATCCCACCAGACAGCCAGCCCACCAGCAGCCAAGAGCCCTACTTCGCCATCAACCTGAAAAGCTGACTGGAGTAGCAAAGAACACGAACCCTGCCCTGACCCTGGGGGAGGGCAAAGTACCCTGAACACTAGCGTAGCCTAAGGACATCCTCACTCTCATCTCCACCCCTACTGTTGGGCTTCATGAGGAAAGAGCTTGATTTCCCAGGGTATACCCCAGAGAGAAGGATACTGACTGGCTGTCAGGTGAAAGAAGCCCCCCACCACTGGAGCGGCCATTCTCCTGTCAAACCCAACCCCTTTCTGCATCTCCCTGAAGTGACAGGATGCTTCTTCCAGCGGCAGGAGCAAGCAACGAATCTCAAGGATCCAGGTAGCACCTAAGGGTCCGAAATGTCACCCAATCAGAATGGCAGTGCCCAGCCACAGCTCTGGTCATCCTGCACCAGGTGGCCTAGGCTCTGACACCTGTGAAAGGAAAATGCATGGCCTCCTGACCAGTCAGTCAGCTGGGACTCAGCCTCTTCTAAAGGAAGGGCCTCAGGGTCCACAGAGAGGCTTACAAGGGTACACACTGGCTTCCCCAGCCAGGCCCTTCATCAAGCATGTGGCTTTAAGGTTTAGAGGGCGAACCTGAGAGGGTGGGGTGGGGGTAGTAGACCAAAGGCTGAACAAGCACACCAGGGCCAGGACTGAGGCTTGCACCTACATTGTCCCTGTCTGCCTGCAGCAGCATCCAATTACTGGGTTATTCGAAGCACCCTGCCCAGAGGCCACAGGGCCTCCTCTCCCCAGGCTGGGCCCCACTGCATCCACGGCAGCAGTTCTAGTGGGGGTCCGTGGAGACCTGAGACTTGTGGGGCCAGCCATGAAGCTGCACTGCAGACAGGGAAGCTGGGCACTCCCCTACCTTCCTCCCCTCACTGCAGCCACACCATAATGTCACACCCTTGAATGTGTTTGGCTTCTAGGCTTAGCGTAAGTCGGAAGTTACCACCTCTGGCCGTAAGGTTACCCACCTTCCTCTGATTTCGGCTCTTCCCTCTCCCCTGAGACCAGGCAAACTCTCTATTTCCACTGGCCCTTGTGCTTCCCCTGCCACATAACTTAACCACCCTTGACTAATGGCCTGTTGTTGCTTAAAGGATTATTTCAGACATCCAAAAAGTGTACCAATAATATAACCAAAAATAATCTCAAGAGGAAATAACACAATGAACACTTGTATGAGAAATAAAACATTACACATGTACTCGACAACTACTTTCTAAATGTCAGGCTTTCCCCACAAGACTGGAAAGCCGACAAAGGCAGGACCCTTGCCGTCCTAAGTGGCAGAATCATTCCAAACACATCATAGATGGATGGGTGGACAGACAGAAGGACAGAAGGGTATAGGTATCATGGCTAGAGCAAGATGTCGAAAGGAGGGGACAACAAGGATGGCCTCAGCCTGCAGCCCAAGCCCTAGGTCCTCAAAGAGTTTCCATCTCCATTCAGACAAGCAACAAGCCTCTGTGCTGAGGCAGGAGCCCAAACAAGGGAGGCCAACAGAGTAACCTCCTCTCTCCAGGCCACTGATAAGTCAGGGACCACCCACTTGCCACTACCATGGGCAGGACCCAAGTGAAGAGGCTGGGAGTTCCAAATCTCAGAGGACCCAAGGGTTCAAGATGTCAGCTGGGCCAGGCACGGTGGCTCACGCCTGTAATGCCAGCACTTTGGGAGGCTGAGACGGGCAGATCACCTGAGGTCAGGAGTTCGAGACCAGCCTGGCCAATGTGGTGAAACCTGGTCTCTACTAAAAATACAAAAATGAGCCAGGCATGGCGGCGGACACCTGTAATCCCAGCTACTCAGGAGGCTGAGGCAGGAGAATCGCTTGAACCCAGGAGGCGGAGGTTGCAGTGAGCTGAGGTCGTGCCATTGCACTCCAGCCTGGGCAACAAGAGCAAGACTCCATTTCAAAAAGATGTCACCTGACCCCCATCTGACCAGATCCTCCTATAGGCAACCCAGCGAAAAATGGCAGCCGTGAGCGGGCCAGACTTCAAGTCCTACTCCAATACTTCACAGCTAGGGTAGTTGTAGGAACTAATTGAGTTAATGCACTTTAAGAGTGGTTAGAACACTGCCTGGCACATTGGCTATATTACAGCCACAACCATCCCCTACTGCCTATGACAATCCCTCATAACACAAGTCCCCTGTATGACTCCCAGCCCATCAAGTCACACCATGCCTACAAGAGCTTTATGTTCAGAGCCCATGCCCCTCCCTCACCACAGGGCTCTGCTGCCACCTGGAGACCCAGGGGCCTCCCCCATTCCTCTCTCTTCCCCAGACTCTCCTTCTTCACACACTCAGCTATTTATAGCCTCTGGCAATACTCCAACCACAGGCCACCTCTGCCTTTTAATAGATACAGATTCCCACCCACACCCAGGAAGCCAGGGCATCCATGCACAGGAGGCTCCCCTTGACCCCCAGCCCACTCGCCTAACCTGGCAGGAGGAGAAGCCATGCTCCCAAGATGCGGGTGCTTATGGTACCCCCTTAGGCCTGCTGCCTCATAGCCCTGAGGTAAGTGAGCATGGCCCCCAGACACCAGGACAAGGGGCTTGCTGCATCCCTGAGTCACAGCCAAACCAACTGCTGGCCTCCAAAGGAAGCTGAAATAAAAGTGGCAGTGTCCCCAAGGGGCAGTCCCTATGCTCCAAGGGGCCTAATGCCAGTAGAGAGAAAGTACCCAGTGCTCCCCAAACTGTCCCTCCTGGCAGGACCACTCCCACATACACCACCCCCGACCCTCACACAAACCCACAGTACATGCACGTACACACACACAGTACATGCAGACTGCACTCTGAACCAACATTCCTGGTAGCAGAACCTAAGCCGGCTAGTTTGGATGCTCGAAGACACGCACTGGGAGGTCAAATACTGGGAGGTTCGTTTCTCCTATGAAGCAGCTCAGTCCAGTAGGCCTTGGACATACCCACTATGCCCTGAGGAGAAAAGGGAGAAATCTCACCAAGGTCCCATCTGTGAGGGGCTCAAAGTGCAATGGGGAGAGAAAGAAGAGGAGATGGTTCAGAGGTGGAGTGTCCATGCCCACCTCCCCTGGAGTCCCTGAGCTCTGCACTTGGGTGTCCCCAGTCCAGCCAGTGTCTCCTAGAGGAACTGTGACCCCAGCAGCCAGCAGAACCACTGCTCAGTTGGCTCCTGGAGGCCCCTTGGCAGCCACCTACCCCAGGGAGCAGATGCCCAGCCCCACCCTTGTGGGCACTGTAGTGGTGAGAAGGAGTGCCACTCACCAGGTGAGAAAGAGTGCCACTCACCACTACATCTATCTAGGTCTGCTTCTGCCAGCACACTGAGGCACACCCTCCCAGAAGCCTCCATGCCCAAGAGGAAGACAAGCAAGAACGTCTCAGGAGGGCCAGTGTTCTCCCTCTGGTGTCCAGCCTTCACATCTGCCCAGAGAGGAAAGGCAGCTCTCCCCACAGACAGCACCCCTCGAAAGGCAGCCCTGAGTCTGCTCAGCTGCCTTTATAGCCCTAGCAGGTCCCTCCATAAGAGCGAAGGAGGGCCAAGAGCAGTGACTTATCCATGTTATGATTCCACAGCCCCCAGCTCCACAAAGCAGCATCTCCACCACCTCCCCAGGAGCCGAGTAAGGGCAGCTGGGGTGTAGAGATGGAGGGAACCTGAAGAGACAGATGGGGCCAGGAAGGAAGGCTGGAGTGTATAACAGATAAAGACACTGACACATGCACACACGTGTATGCACATTGTGGAGCGGCATGTACAACAGGGGAGAAAAAAACCCAAAATATTCCAACATTGTGTCTTTGCATTTCTTTTACCCAAGAGAATAACTCTTGACTGTTTCTAGCAACCAAATACAATCTCTAATACATATGCTTTTTGTCCTTCATCCATATATTTGTAAGCCATCTAGGTTGATATGCATTAATTTAACACTTATACAGCTCACACTACATCCCAGGTCCTATTCTAAGCATTCTGCAAAGAGTAACTTATTTAATCCTCATGATAAACCTGTGCAGGTCCTCATTTTATAAAAACTGAGGCACAAAGAGATTAAGTAACCTACCCAAGTTATTTATTAAGTGTCAAAATCAGGCTTCAAACCCCAGGCAGCCTGTCTCTAGAGTGCATGTTCTTTATATACTGCTGCCTCTCCTGCAGCTCTGAAGTGCATTTATTTCAGAAGCTTATAACCTCACATAACTTTAAGTATCCACTCACCTACTGGACTCAGGTTATTTATGTTTGTTGATCTCAGCAATGCCATCATGATTTCTTTTTTACATTTGTGTGTGTGTGTGTGTGTGTGCACTCATGTGTGGGCGTTTCTTGGCTAGGTCATAGGGTCTAAAGATCATCAACTGACTAAATACTGTTAAACTGTTCTCCAAAGTGGATGTGCCAATCCAAGTTCCCAACAGATGACAGCCCCCACCTGGGGTTCACCTGGTGAGTGTGAAATGGTACACAATTTGGATCTGCATTTCCCTGATTACTTGTGAGACTGATCATCTTCTTGTGATTACTAACATTTCCTTCTGAGAACTGTTTGTTTGTATCTTTTCTCATTTTTCTACTGGATTACTTTTCCTTTGAGTTACAGAAATTATTTTATATATTCTTGGTAATAAAATTTTTCTTACTATATAGTAACCCTCTTCATTTGTAATGACTGCTCTTTGCCAAAAAGTCCATTTTATCTGATGTTAACATAGCTATATGACATTTCGTGTATTAGTATTAGATAAAATTATCTTTTCTAACTTAAACAAAAAATCTTTCTCTCTTCCCTCCCCCCAATTCAATCTAACACCATCTTTTAATTAGAGTTCGGTCTCATTACATTTATGATTTCTGGGTATGTTTATATATATGATTACTGGGTATGTTTAAATTTGTTTCTTTCCTACCGTTACCTCTATTTGGATTATCTTTTAAAATTTCCTATTTTAGCCACTTTTAAAGTTATACATCTCATTCCTATTCCGTTGTAAGCTAGGCCTATAAACTTTAATGGGTACACTTATACTAAAAGCCTAAATCAACATCTCTACCATCCCTCATTGGAACTTAAATATTTTAAACTCTAATGACTCTTCCAATGTACATCTAATTTAACATATTGCTTGTGTTCAGTATTTAGTGTCACTGTTCTTACTACCCAGCTCCCAAATCAGACATTATTTGTGTCTATATTTTGTAAGCATCCATACAGTCATCTCTCCCTGCATCTCTGCCTTTCTTTCTGAGATCACTGTCCTTACTGAAAAAAAATATTTCAGTAGAAATCTCTTGGCAGAGGAGCCTTTGTTGCTTTTCTCAAAATGTTTTGTCTTTCTTCCTGAATGGCAATTTAGATGAACATAAAATTTTAGATTGTTATTTTACCTCAGCTCTCTGAAAATATTATTCCACTATTTTCTAGCTTCCACTACTGTTGCTGAAAAGTCTGCTATTAATTTAACTTTGCAGATATTCTGTTTTTTTCTTTCTGGCTGCTTTCTCTCTTGGCAGTTTCACTACAAGGTATGTGTCTAAGTATATATTTAAATTTATACTATTTGGGGTTCACTATGCCTTTAGTCTAATGATTTGTGTTTTTTGTCAATTCTGACAAATTCTTGGCTATTATCAACTTGAATATTGCATCTCCAAATTCTATGATTCTGAAATTCCTATTATAAGCATATTAGACCTTCTCATTCTGCCCAGTCTCTTAACCCTCCTTTCCTAATTTCCAATTCTGTGTCTAAACACCATTACAGGTAATTCCTGAAGATCAACTTCCAATTCACAAATTCTCTCTTTAGCTATGTCTAATCTGTTGTTTAGTTCTTCTACTCAATTTATAAATTCAATTATTCTATTTTTTCATTTCTGGAAGTTATATTAAAAAAAAACTTCCTGGTCAATTTTGATACTTCTGTACTTTGGCCTACTTCCAAATCTCTCTTAGAATTCTGTAATTTAACTTCTTGAAAGTCTGCTTCTGACATTTGTTATTTCTGACTTTATTCATGGTACTGTTTCCTCATGTGGTTTTAGAATTTTGAATACTGAGCTTATGTTCAGTGGGGCCTTTTCTGTTGGACTACTTTGAGGCCAAGTTTGAAGGGGCAACCTTTCAAAGGTAACTTATATTTCTGCCTTCTGCCAATCTCCCTAGGACATTAACTATTTGGAACCACTTTAATTTCTCAACTTAGTTTACCAGAGAACAGGATGGTATATAAATGCCAAGCTCACATGAGCATAGGCCTATGGTTATAAATTCTCGGGGAAACTACCCCAACCCCAACCCTACCCAGTCTCAGACAATTTCATTATTTAGTCTCTTTGTCAACAAAGACATGTTTCTTCTGGCCCACATTTTTACTGAAGGTATAACACAACAGAAGTCTGAAGCCATGCAAAGGCCTCAGTCTCAATTCCACATCTTCTCTCCTATTGTCCACACTGCTACTTAAACCCACATCTCTAAATTATAAACACAGGCAAAGTCCCCAAGGAATCAGCAGTTTCAGTCAGTGAAGGCATACAGCTCTAGTTTCCAGCTCCTTCTTGTTTTTCCCTTACTTCTTATACATGCAGCAATGTATATGCATTTTAAAAGGGTGTTTATTATACTTTTTCCAGCATTTCTATGTATTTTGCATGAGGATTTTCCACTGTTTTGTTCACTACAAATGCCAGAAATGTAAATACAGGAGCACCTTCCAAGGTGACAGGAGGAGCTCCATCTGCCTTCAGAAGTCCCGCCTAGAAACAAGGAACCAAGCCAGGTGACCTCAAGTCACTTCCAACTTGGACTTTGTAAACAAGGCCCTGGCACCATCCTCCCACAGCTCTGAAATACATGCCTTTTTCCAGGCCCCATCATTCCTGGACAACACTGGAAGGAGAGCTTCCAGGTAAAGGCCAAGGATTATACACAAACATTTCCTTTTTGCTCCCTCTTGTAGTCCCACTAAAACTGCAATAAAGTAGTTTAATGCATAAACCTGTAAGAACAAAGAGAACAGGAGAGAACTACAGAAATGACATTTCAAGGCTGGAAAGCACTTACACACATGGTAACTGATCACACAGACTCCTAAGTTGGCTCTGGATAAAGTAGAAAAGCAATGTGACTTCCCCCACAGAACCCTTCAAAACTCAGGAATTTGTGGCACCAGATGTCTTTGAAAGAATGGGGTAAAAATGAGTCTAAAGACAGAAGAGTTGGTTAGTAAGGTACAGTCAGATTCTCAGATCCCACCACCACTCATCATGGTTGCCCCTCTCCAACCCAGCGGAGATTACGTTTACTTTCTAAAGAAAATGAACAGAGAGACTCTTTGACAAAGAGGAGCAGGCAAATCTGAGGACACAGGTATCACACTGAAACAGGAGGAATACAGAACAATATACCAAATACAGGAACCCCTAGTTCTCAACCCCCTTGACTTCCAGGATGTTGATATCCAAGCCTGCCCCCTCCAGAGAGAAAACAGAAGATATTTCTCAGGGGAATCCAACTAATTCCCAAAACAGCCCAATCAGATCACCCTAGATTAAGCCAACTCCACCCATGGCCTCAGAGCTTTTAGTAAGTATTCAGATCCATCCTTACATATTTATTAAGAATTCTTACATCAGGCCCGGCATGGTGGTTCATGCCCATAATCCCAGCACTTTGGGAGGTTGACACGGGCAGACTGCTTGAACTCAGGAGTTCGAGACAAGCCTGGGCAACATGGTGAGACCCCATCTCTTCCAAAAATACAAAAAATTAGCCAGGTGTGGTGGTTTGCACCTGTGGTCCTAGCTACTTCAAAGGCTGAGGTGGGAAGATCACTTAAGCCTAGAGGGGCAGTGGTTGCAGCGAGCTGAGATTGCACCACTGCACTCCAGCCTGGGTGACAGAGCAAGACCCTGTCTTAAAAATAATAATAATTTTTACATCATATATTTATTAGAAATATTAGCTATATTTATCTCATTTGGTCTATGTTCCCTTGTCTCTCATTGCTTTCTTCTCAACTGAAGAATTCTCTATTATTCCATGTCTCCTTTTTTTTTTTGGACACAGGGTCTTGCTCTGTGACCTAGGCTGGAGTACAGTGACTCAATCACAGCTCACTGCAGCCTCAAACTCCTGAGCTCAAACAATCCTCCCACTTCAGCCTCCCAAGTAGCTCGGACTTACAGGTGCAATGCCACCACACTTGGCTGATTTTTTTTATTTTTTGTAGAGATGGGGTCTCACTATGTTGCCTAAGATGGTCTCAAACTCTGGGCTCCAGTGATCCTCCCCACTTGAACTACCAAAGTGCTGGGATTACAGGCATGAGCCACTGCACTCAACCCATTTGTCTGCCTTTTTTTTTTTTTTTGAGACAGAGTTTCGCTCTTGTTGCCCAGGCGGGAGTGCAATGGGGCAATCTCAGCTCACCGAAACTTCCGCCTCCCATGTTCGAGTGATTCTCCTGCCTCAGCCTCCCTCCTGGGATTACAGGCATGTGCCACCATGCCTGGCTAATTTTGTATTTTTAGGAGAGATGGGGTTTCTCCATGTTGGTCAGGCTGGTCTTGAACAACCCACCTCAGGTTATCCACCCACCTCAGCCTCCTGAAGTGTTTGGATTACAGGCGTGAGCCACCGCACCCAGCCCATTTGTCTCTTTTTTAGCTTGAAAATTATAATCTATCCTTTGGTTACCCTGGAGATGATAGCATGCCTTATCAAAATTTAGTATTATTTGGTAGTTCCACTCTCTTCCTGGACATTGTAAGAATCTTTAGAACAATTTAAATTGATTTTCACTCCACTCTCACAGATAGCATTGTTGCCAAGCATTTTCTTTTGTGGTATTTCAAACTCAGTAACACATTCTCACAATAATGCCCGAATATTTATTATTTTCATTGCTCTTCATTCCTCTCTTCATCTCTGACATTCCATCTGGATTTATTTTCCTTCTGCCTGAAGAACACATTCCTTGACATGTTCATTCTTTTTTAAGAAGTTTTGTAGGCCGGGCATGGTGGCTCATGCCTATAATCCCAGCACTTTGGGAGGCTGAGGGAGGTGGATCACGAGGTCAGGAGTTCAAGACCAGCCTGACCAACATGGTGAAACTCTGTCTCTACTAAAAAATACAAAAATTAGCCAGGCTTGGTGGCATGTGCCTGTAGTCCCAGCTACTCAGGAGGCTGAGGCAGGACAATCACTTGAACCCGGGAGGCGGAGGTTGCAGTGAGCCAAGATCGCCCCACTGCACTCCAGCCTGGGTGATAGAGCAAGACTCCATCTCAAAAAAAAAAAAAAAAAAAAGAAGTTTTGGTTTAAAAATTGACACGTAATAACTGTACATATTTATGGGGTAGAATACGTGTTGATACATATATACACTGCATAATGATCAAATCAGGGTAATTAGCAAATCCATTACCATTTATCATTTCTTTGTGGTAGGAACATTCAAAATCCTCTCTTCTGGCTATTTTGAAATATACCATACATTCTTGCTAACTACAAGCACCCTACGGTGCAACAGACCAGAACTTTTTCCTTTAAATGTAATTTTGTACCCTTTGACCACCCTCTCCCCATTTGACCTCCTACCTACCTCCTTAGCCTCTGGTAACCACTATTCTACACTCTATTTCTATAAGATCAACCTTTTTAGATTCCACATATAAATGAGATAATGTGGTTATTTGTCCTTCCATGTCTGGCTTATTTCACTTAACATGATGATGCCTTCATTCTGGAACAACAGTTTCACTTGATACAGAATTTTAGGCTGACAACTATTTCTTTCAGCACTTAAAGCTATCATTCTATTATCTTCTGGCTTCCACTGTTTCTATTGAGAAGTTAGCTGTCAGTATAACTACAGCTCTTTTGATAGTAATGCCTTTTTTCTCTAGCTGCTTTCAACATTCTGTCTTTGTTTTCTGGAATTTTTACTGTGATGGAAATAGATGTGGATTTTTCAAATTTATTGTCTTACCTGGGATTCACAGGACTTCTTGAATCTGTGGCTTGATGTCTTTAATTAATTTTAGAAAGTTCTCAGCTATTAACTTTTCTGCCTCATTCTCTCTCCTTTACTTCTGTGGCTGTGATTTCATGACTCTTAGACCTTCTCATTTCATCCTCTATGTGTTTCTCTTTATTCTGTTATTATCCATCTTTCTGCCTGTCCATGCTTCAGTTTATATCTTCTTCTGATCTATCATCCAATTCACTAATGCCCTATACAGTTTCACCTAATCCCCTGATAAAAGCATTCACTGATTTATTAATTTCTGTTATTATGTAAAACAAGTCTTTAAGAGATTTTTCCTTTGGTTTATAGTTTTCAGCTATCTGCTGAAATTCCCACTCTCATTTCCTTGACCACAGTGAACACTGCTATTTTTTTTTTTTTTTTTTTTTTGAGATGGAATCTCATTCTGTCACCCAGGCTGGAGGGCAGTGGTGCGATTTCAGCTCACTGCAACCTCTGCCTCCCAGATTCAAGCAATTCCCTGCCTCAGCCCCCCAAGTAGCTGGGATTACAGGTGCCTGCCACCACAGCCAGCTAATTTTTTTGTATTTTTAGTAGAGACAGGGTTTCACCATGTTGGCCAGGTTGGTCTTGAACTCCTGTCCTCGTGATCCACCCACCTCGGCCTCCCAAAGTGCTGGGATTACAGGCATGAGCCACTGCGCCCAGCCCGAACACTTCTATTTTTAAATATGTATATGGCAACTCCAACCTGGAGGTCATCCAGGTTGGCTTCAACTGTGATGTTTCTGCTGGCTGTTTACTTAAAATTACCAGCCAGTCACTGTATTTGCAAAATTATAGAGATAATTCGAGGCCTAGGATGACATAAATCCTCTAGAAAGAATTAACATGTCTAAAGGTACCATTAATCCCAGAATATATTTTCTGTTTTGGAGATGGGGTCTTCCTATATTGTCCAGGCTGCTCTTGAACTCCTGGGCTCAACTGATCCTCCCCGCCTCAGTCTCCCAAGTAGCTGGGATTACAGGTGTGCACCACCAAACCCAGCAGCCCAGAATATTTCAATCTAACTTTAGGGTTTGTCTACATTTTGGTCCCCCTAACTTCTATATCTTTGGGATCTCAATCCCAAATAAGTGATTGACTCTGCCCACCCTTTGCTTAGAACTCCAATTCCTGTCTTCCTAGCCCCACAAAGCTATCAAATGCAGCCTCTCAGTTGCCCCTATGACTAAAAACAGACTCAAATACCAAAATCATCACCCTAGGCCTTTGTTCTCATGCAGATACTGGCCTGGTAGTTCTTCAGTATCTTCTTAGATATACAAGGCCTTCAACCAAAGAAGTTTTATTTTTTCCAGTTTCTCCAGTTACCTTTAGAAAAATATTTGGTCCTGATTATCATAAAAGTACATCTCCATATCTACTTTTCACCCAGCTTTTAGACATATTTTCAGGATCGTAACATGCCCAAAGGCAAGGGAACCTGCACACATACATGGAAATTAAGCCCACCAGTGTAGACAAGATTGTCCATGGGCAGTATTAAGCAAGAACAACAGAGACACCAGGGCAAAGCCCTGAAAAAATTAACTTCCATTCCAAAATGTCACTCAAGAGGAAAACAGAATTCACTTTCAACCAAACTTTATTGTTTCAGACAGTCATAGACTGAACTGAGTCCCACCAAAATTCATAGGTTGAGGCCCTAACCTCCAATGTGACTATTGGGTTGGTGCAAAAGTAATTGCAGGTTTTGCCATTAATATATTTACAGATAAGGACTTTAAGGAGGTAATTAAGGCTAAATGAGGTGATAAAGGTGGGTCTCCAGTCCAACAGGACTGGTATCCTTATAAGAAGAGACACCTGGAGTGGATACACACAGCAAAAAGTACATAGCAAGAAGGCTACCATATGCCAACCCAGGAGAGAGGAATCACTGGAAACGAATCCTGACAGCACTTCATCTTTAACTTCCAGTCCCCAGAATTGTAAGAAATTTCAGTTGTTTAAGCCACCCAATCTATGGTATTCCATTATGGCAACCTGAGCAGACTAAGACACAAACAGCGCACATCATATGTATAATGTGGGAAAGCTGATTGGAGTATCATTTGTACTAGAAACAGTTCCACAAACTTGAGTGTCATCTAAATCCATTAGCAGGGCCTGACAAGTGGACTTACATAAAGAATCCCAACATAACAGTAAAGAGTAGGCAGCAAGCTGAAGAACAAGACTGAGAAGCAAGAGCTCTGGTGAACAAGTCATCCCAAACTATCTTCCCTAAGTCTTCTGCCAACTGTGGCAGAGGGTTATACAGGGAACAAGGCATACACTCAGCCAGGAACAGAAACTCACCAGAGCTCCTTCTGTCATGAAAAGCTTCTCACCAGACTCTAAAATAGTTTTTCTACAGGTTTCTCCAATACCCCCAACGTCATTATCACGACATATGAAATCAGAATTTGTCACACTCAGATTTTGTCAAATGCAGTGGGCTTGCCAGTAGTGCTGTTACCCAGAGCTCTTCAGCGACCTTCAACAAGTGCCTTAGTCTCTTCAGAGTCTGCACGCAGCATGGAGCCTGGTAAGTGAACATACATATGCACTTCCATCCCAAACCCAGGCCAGCACATCCTGGCTAGTCCAGTGCTACCTCCCTCATCAGCACAGTACCCAGGAGACTCAGGCACAAGGTAGGAGACACAGGCATGAGAGGTTATCTCCAGGTCTCCTCATACATTAAGCCAGTGGAAGTGAGCCCTTCCCATGTCCGGGCACCCTTCATGAAACCAGGCTATTTCTAAACTCTGTAACCTAGCATTTCAGCAGGGGTTGGGGTGTGGAGGTAGGAAGGATGTTCACAGATTACCGCAGAGAGCCAACTGCCATATCACCCAGCTTCTACCCCCACTGCCATCACTTGGATAGCCTCAAAAAATAAATAAATAAAATGGTATAACCATTTTTCAGTATCTATTAAAACCGATAACATACGTGCTTATGATCCAGATGTTATTTTCTCATCTACTCTTGAGAAACAGTGTGCATACATTCTATACAATCACAAAGTCCATCAGTAAGAAACTAGGTAAAATGTAGTCTATATTTAAACTTTAGAATATTACGTAGTTATTAAAAAGATCAAAGTAGATCCATATGTATCAGAAAGTTTGCCAAAGCAAATCTCCGAGTTTAAAAAGCCATGACATCCAACATAGCTTAAAGTCACAAACATGGTGAGGAAAAGATGGACACAAAGCAGTTTATTCTGTAAGGTTCTATTCATATGAAGCACAGAAACAGATGAAACTATTTTATGCTGTTAGAAGTTAGAATAGTAGTTAACCTTAGTGGGTGTGGGCAGAGACTGAAATGGAACAAAACAGGGCTTGCTGGGGATGGGGGGCTGGAAAATTTCTGATTCTTGACTTGGATGCTGACTAAACCAGTGTATTCAGTTTGTGAAAATGCTTCTTAGCTGTTACTTATGGTAATTACTTGTACATTCTTCTGTATATGTTTTATACTTCAATTAAATGCTTGAATACCATTTTAGGTGGAAAAAAGCCTATTTATTTATTTGTTTGTTTATTTATTTATTTATTTTGAGATGGAGTCTCGCTCTGTTGCCCAGGCTGGAGTGCAGTGGTGCTATCTTGGCTCACTGCAAGCTCCGCCTCCCGGGTTCACGCCATTCTCCTGCCTCAGCCTCTCGAGTAGCTGGGACTACAGGGACCCACCACCACGCCGGGCTAATTTTTTGTATTTTTAGTAGAGACGGGGTTTCTCCATGTTGGTCAGGCTGGTCTTGAACTCCTGACCTCAGGTGATCCGCCCGCCTTGGCCTCCCAAAGTGCTGGGATTACAGGCATGAGCCACCACGCCCGGCCAAAAGCCTCTCTATTTCTATAAGTATTTCTATAGATGCACAAGTAAAAATGTCTGGAAGAATACACCTCAATCTTAAAAGGATTACCTTTGGAGGGGGCCTCGGATGGGGAACAGAAGTGATAAAAGGAGACCCTAGTATTATCTGTAACATCTAAATTTCTGCAATATAATGTAGGTATATTACTTGTTTAAAAAGTAATAAATTTTTTTTAAATGGGAAAATTAGTTATGGCTGAAGTGACTTCTACTCCCCCAACTATACCCCAGGGTGGCTAACCTCTCAGTGATGGGAGGTTTGGATGCGAGGTTTCAGGGCAGGGGAGATAGGACTACATTGCCCTGGCCCTCCTTCTACTCCCACACATCCCTGTAGGTCTCACCCTCAGCCAGAAGGTTCACAGAAGGAGCCAGCCAGGTGGGAAAAGAAACCAGAATTCATCTCTCTAACCCTTCTGCTCCTCTGGTTTCTAAGGCCCAGAGCAGATGAGCCTTGATTCACTATGCCCTCACTACACAGAGAAGCGGGACCTCTTGTGTGAGCCCTGGGCCACAGGACTCCCCTCTAACCCAATATTAAACCTCAGTGAGAAGGAAATTCCCAAAAAGTGCATAAAATAAGAGTTCTTAAACCATGGTTGCCAGCCCAGGCTGGGAAAACTCATGCGTGCTTTCTAAATCAACGGACACATAATCCAGTTGGAGGGGAGGGGGAGGAGGGTTGTCAATGGCACTGGACATTCATTAAAAGGCATTGTCCTCATACCTGAAAACACTGTGCGCCACTGCACAAGCCAGAAGGAAAAAATATCCTGGCATCAACACTCGAGAGAGTCAGCTTCCAAGTTAGTCTCCTGTTTTAATTGGTTCAAGTTTGGGAGGCCACAGGGACCCCTCCTTCTCCTCAGATGGACGGATAACAGCTGGTCTCATCCCATCCTCCGAAATGCTCAGGCACAAACCTGGGAAGCAGCCTCCTCCATTCTCCAGCCAAGGGCTTGGGTTTCCAACCAGCCTTCCTTTTCCTTCTCCAGAACTAATTTTAGCCTCCTTGGTTGTCAGAGTGGAACTGAAATAGTCGGCAGAGGAACACATGCAAAGAGCATGAGCTCGCCTCACAAAACACCTCAGCTCCAGCCCAGAAACTGGCCAGGGAGAAGGCCCATTGTCCAGCAGGTCAGACCCATCCAGACAACATTCCCCTGGGAAGAGGGCCTCACATTTGCCCAGTGGGACAGGCTTCCTTTCCACACCCGCTTCCAGAGGTCATGCGTCCATGAATGAAAACACCCAGTTGGAGCTGCCAGTCCCAGAAAGAATCTGAAAAAGGCACATGCATGTGTACAGCAAGCCTAGAATAACCAGGGGAAAGCATGGGGCTGTCCGAAGGCGGGAAGCCATTATTAGTCCTGGGCCGGGAAGAGACATGGCTGACCCTTGAACAATCCCAGCCTGCTTTATCCATTGATTTCCAGTACCTACCACTGTCTTAGTCAGAGACATCACTGAGCAATGTAATAGAGTCAGAAGAAGGCAGCAGCATTTCCACCACCAGAAAACCTGGGCATTCAGTAGCAGTACCCCCAGGACCACAAGGAATAGGCACCTCTAGGGCTAGGATGGACCCGTAAGTCTGGTAGAGAATGAGAGACCAAAAAAGAAAGCCCAGAACAAGGGGGTGGGTGTCTGTTTTGGAACACAGAATTAGTGATAGAACCAGAGGGAAGGAAGAGAAAGAATTCTGAGAAGGAAATAAAGTCCCCTTTGTAAAGACCCCAAAAACAGATGGAACTAGGAAGTCTGAACCTCAGCAAGCACTTCACATACCAGTGATGTGGAGCACTTGGAAACTGGGTCTTTGAAAAATGCTTCCTCCACCCTAAGAGTCCAGTTTGTAATCACTTCCCAGTGCAGCAAACTGTGTCTGAGTTCAAGATGAGACAGACAGAGTCCCACAGAAGCGTTCCCTAGCCAAGCTTGAAGCAGGCCAGGGGAGGAGTAGAAAATAAACATGGGGGCAGCCCCAGGGGGCTGCCAGCCTGCCAAGCCCAATAGACAAGCCTCCACAGATACCAACCGCTCCACCAGAGCCTCCAGTGCCAGCTGCCTGTCTAAGGCAGCGCTGCCCACACCTCCCCAGGTCCACAGCAGGAAGCCTGGCCCTGCCCTCAGATTCCCATCTGGCCACCACACCCTGAGGGAGAGACTTGCACCCATACCTTTGGGGAGAGGCTGCCCACCTGCCCTGGTGTCCCCGGCCTGGGGGCTCCAGGCCCACAGCCTCTGCAGCTCCCCGGAGCGCCACACGGCAGGTCCACTCAGGGGAAGGGGCATGCCCACGGCCTGCTACAACCCCAGTGCTCCGCTTGGCAGACAGGGCTAGCCTTAGCTCCTGAGGCCCCCAGGTGAGCAGAGAGGGGGTGCTGGGCAGGCAGAGAGTCCCCAGCAACAGGCACTTCCTGGCATTTCTGCGTGTACGGGAGGAAGAGGCTGAGTGCCAGCCTTAAGGCAACGGTCAGAGGCGAGTGGGCGGGTGCAGGCAGGCAGGCAGGCTGCCCAGCCACCCACAGCCTCCGCCTCCCTGAAACCTGAACCACTTCTGGGAAAACTCAAGGACGCCAGGATTCTCCTCGGTGGTAAGCTGTACACCAGAACCACTAATGTTGAACCAAACTCTCACGTGCTGAGCAGATTTCACTAAACAGGAATCTCCTAGGCTTTGAGGAGAACCTCACCTCCAACCCTGCATCCAGAGTGGGGGGATGGATATGCACTCAAAAGCCGTTACCCCTACTTCTTACAACTGTAGACCTCTTTGAAAGCGTGAGAACATTCTACATCAGTGGTTCCCAATCTGAGATGATTTTGCTCTCACCTCTGCCAGGGACATTTAGCAAGATCTGGAAACATTTTTGGTTGACATGATTAAAGAGGATCTACTGGAATTTGTGGGTAGAGGCGGGGATACTGCTAAATATCCTATAATGCACAGAACAGCTCAACCCACCACTACCCATACACAACAGAGTATCATCAGGCCCAAAATGTAAATAGTGTCAAGGTTGAGAAACCCTGTTCTAGAGTGAGGCCCATGCAACCAGGACCCTGCCTCAGGACTATCTAGAGTCTATCTAGAGTCACTAGCAAAAATATTATCCAGACCCAGTCCTCAACCCTCCAGATCCCAATCCATGGTGACAGGTCAGTATCTGTGAGTGGATCTAAACTCCTGAACCGATACTCCTTGGTTCTCATTTGCACTACCCTGAGCTCCCAAGCAGAGGGGCTGAATGCATAGGCTGGCACTCAAGAGGACAGCTTTCTGGAAAGAGAGACCAGGGCTAGAATCTGAACATCCGGCAGGATCACAAAAGGCAAAGCAAGTGAGGTACCAAGGTGGAAAAAGCACCCCTCCCCCGCAGAACAAGCTGCCCCTTAAGACTACTACAGTGGATATGTGCAGGGCAGCCAGGACTTCAAGGAGTCTAATCAGGGGGCAGCAGGTTCCCAGTATCTGTACAAAACAGAGTGGGTGCATACAATGTACACACACATGCACACATATACCGATTTACATTTTCCTGGAGGAAGGGTCCACAGCTTTCATCAGATTCTCAGAGGGGTCTATGACATCAAGGACCACTGTATAGAATGTGGGCTCTTCATTGGCTCCTTATAACAGGAGTTCCTTAGGTGAAGTGCCAGCAGAGGTCCAGGTGCTTCTGGAGATTCTTGATGCCCAGAAAGACCCACAGAGTAGTACACAATAGAGGCCCACCCAAGTGATGGGAGGCCATAGGGTTTAGATCTTATGTTTTTACCCAGCTATAGGGCCTGGAAAGATGGGCAGGTTTCTCACATCATCTGCCTTGAAAGGGCCCCTAAGAGCTAGGGAGGATACCCATTCCTCCCAAAAGGCAGCCCACCCAGACAGGGCAGAGCCTCGAGTGCCCAGCAGATACAAGCACAGGTAGCAGAAAACACTCTTCTCTGGGAGGGGCACCCACGGCCCATGGCTCTGTAGCCCATGTCCTTGGCAGCTACCACTACACTAGGCCTGAGGGATGAAAGTCACTTCACTTCATGAGCTCACTCCCTCCGCCCTCCCCCAAGGAAGTGGCCAAGAAACTTCTCTGGGTCAGCCTATCAGAGTAATCGGGGCCTGCACTTCCTGATGGGATGGATAGGAGGCAGGTCCCTCTCCAAGAGCTCTGGTCACTTCACTTAGAATACTGTTTACCCCACCCCTATAAGCCCTTTGATCTGAACCCCAAGTACAGAGTACAGAGACAGGTGTCAGGAGTTCTTGTAGAATACAGCATTGAGTGTCCAGGATGTCCACTGAAATGCAAGAGCCAAATGGCTTGTTTCCCAAGGACACTCGGCCAAGCACAGACCACAAAAGACTTAAAGAATTATTAAAGAACCAACTAACCACTGACTGATCTTGTGACAAGCACCATGTGACATTTATTACACCATAAATTCTACCTTCCCTTCTGAGATTCCATTGTCTAATATGGTAGCCACTAACCAAATGTTCTGCAGAGCACTGGAAATGTGGAAAGTTAGAGTTGAGGATGTTCTGTAAGGCACACACTGGATTTTGATGACAGTACAAAAATGGAATGCAAAATGTCTCGTTTTAATACTGATTTCAGGCTGAAATTACTTTGTATATATCAAATTCAGTGAAATATACTTTTTTTTTGAGACGGAGCCTCACTCTGTCACCAGGCTGCAGTGCAGTGACATGATCTCGGCTCACTGCAACCTCTACCTCCCGGGTTCATGCGATTCCCCTGCCTCAGCCTCTGGAGCAGCTGGGACTACAGGCGTGTGCCACCACACCCAGCTAATTTTTGTATTTTTAGTAGAGACGCGTTTCACCATGTTGGCCAGGATGGTCTCGATCTCTTGACCTTGTGATCCTCCCACCTCAGCCTCCCAAAGTGCTGGGATTACCGGCATGAGCCACTGTGCCAGGCCAGTAAAATATACTATTGAAGTTCATTCCATCTCATGGAAAGAATGTGTCCCCCCCAAATTCATACAATGAAGTTCTGACCCCCAGTGTAATGGTATTTGGAGATGGGACCTTTGGGAGGTAGTGAGGGTTAGATTAAGTCATGAGGGTGGGGCCATCAGGTAATGAGGACAGGATTCACAGTCTTACAAAAAGAAGAAAACACCCCCTTGCCCCACCCCACCCGTCATGTGAGAATGCAGTAAGAAGGCAGATGTCTGCAAGCCAGGAAGAGGGTCCTCACCAGAACCCAACCATGCCAGCATCCTGCACCCTGGGCTCAGACTTAGAGCTTCCAGAACTTTGACAATATAAATTTCTGCTGTTTAAGCCACCAGTCTACAGTATTTTGTTATGGCAGCCCCAGCTAAGACACAGCTGTTTCTTCTTCCTTTTATTAACACGACTACTAGAAAACGTTGTTTTATATCTATCCATAGTTCATACACTATTTCTGTCACACAGCACTCTTCTAGATGTTCCTTCTAGCAGGCATTGTGTGCTGCACAGTATGGGGGTTATTCCAAACAGCAAGCCAGGAGCTTGAAACTAAAGGGCATCCCTGAAGCCAAAGAAACAGGACGGTCAGGTCTGCTCCAAACTGGGCCTGGGGCAGCTCTTTTCACAGTTCTCCACAGGTCAGGGACTGGTTGATGTGACTACAAGAAATACCCAGTGACCCCCACCTTCCTCCCAGGGCAGGAATACAGGTCCTTATAGTGTGACTCTGACTGCCCCCTGGCAGGGTACACTGCTCAGCACTGCCCAAGCTAGGTGACTGAAGCAGAGGAAAAAGAAAGGACATACAGCCCTTCCAGGGGTCTGATGCCGCCCTGCCCTGCCTAAGGAGGGAGGTGTGAGACTGGTGTGATCCCCAGATCCCAGGTCTCAAGCTGTCCTGTCTTGGGAGGAAGCTCTCCTAAAGGCCTGGGCTTGGAAGAGCCCCAGCACTTCCAGGTATCAGGCACCCAGCGGGTCTGGAGGCAGTCAGGTGGGCTGCGGTCTGCCTATCAAGTCAGCTTGCTGCCACCCTCCCTCTAGCAGACCAATGTCTCCCCTTTCACTTTCGAGCCCTCCTTCTTGGGGAAAAGGCATCCCAAGGGAGCGGGGCAAAAAAGAGGAGCAGAAAGTCCAACACGACCACCACTTCGCCTCCAGGAAGCGGCTCCAGGAGAGCTGCAACGCCCTCTTCCATACGGTACTCAGGTGCCAGCTGGTCTTTGCCCTTCGGTTTCCGGACTCAGGCTGCGCGCGCGCGCTACTACCCTACAGAACTCACTCGCTTTCGGTGTAAACTAAGCCTCACGACGACGCACAGGAGAAGGTAGAACCAGGGTGGGAATGGGACGGAGATCCCAAATCCCCACCCCCGCAGCAGCGTGGGGACTCTGGCCCCGCCCCTGCACGCCCGGCCCCGCCCCTCGAGGGTTTCCCAGACTCCAGGCGGCTGCCACCGTGGGCGGCGGGGGACCCGCGCTGCATGTGTAATGGGGGCTGGGAACAAAGACGCGCAGGACCCGGCGGCCGGGTACCAGCCGCCCCGACCTTCTCGCCAGAGCTTCAATGCCCAGCTCCCCACGTTTCCCAGGACTGGCCAGGGGACGTCCCGGCGCGCCCGCCGGGGTTAGGCGCACCCCGGCACCACTGAGAGAGAGAAATCGGTGCTTGGGCCGTAGGAGAAACAAGCTTTCCAGGCGGAACTCCGCTTGTTTACGCCCGCGCCCACATACCCCCAAACACACATGCGCTGGCCGAACACCTCCAGCCACACGCCCGCAGCCGCGGGCGAGCTGAGCGCTGGTCACCCACCCCGCCACATGCCTCCCGGAGGCCCGAACGAAGAGGGACCTGTTGGGTTTTCCATCTTACCCACCCCCTCCCCTCCCAAGTGCCCAAACAAAGCGGTCCCGCGAAGCGACCACACTCCGCATCCCGGGGCCAACGGCAGGGAAAGAGGGAGCAGGTGGGAGCCAGCACCAACAGCCCGCCGGGCCGGTAACGCGACGCAGACTGGTGGCAAGAAATGCAGGGGACTTTGGGCTGCGTGAAGCCGCCCCCTTCGCTTCGCTACACTTAGTGACTCTGAGGGACATGCAACCCTCCCCGCATGCTGCTGCTGCTGCTGCACCTACAATCCTGCCACCCCCAATGAGATCTGCCCACCCCTCTTGGCCGCCTTCCCCACGCTCAGGTTTTCCTCACTCTTTCCCTGGGTTCCACGCGCCCGCGTAGCCCGAACTCCGACCCTGAGGCTCCGCGTCCCGGCCCCCATCGCAGGGGCGCCTCTAGGAACCAGAATCCCGCAGATGACTGCACAGACAAGATCGTGCCCCTAAGTTCGGCGAGCCGGGCGCCCACCGCGCCCCCAGCCCCCGCCCCGGGAGGTGAGGGCTGAATACAGGTGGTGCGGCGACGAGGCCCCGGGCCCGCCCTTTGTTGGTAAACACCGCGCGGCGCCAGAGGCCAGCCCCGCGCGCCCTCTCGGCGTCCCCGCGCCGCGCCCAGTTCTTACCGGCGCACAGCGATCCCCAGAGGAGGGCGAGGGCCACCCAGGGCGCCGTCATGTTCCGCGGCGCCGCCCCGCGCACACCCGGAGCCCGCGGGCAGGGCCGCACGGCGCTCCCGGGGCGCGCAGGGCCAGGAGGCGGCTGCGCTCTCCTTCCCGCTCCTTCCTTCGGTCTCGTTCCCTGCGCGCTTCCTGCGCCTTCGTCCCCGAGCAGCGTTCGGGCTCCAAGGGCCGGTCGGCGGGGCCGGGCTCAGGGCCGCTGCGGGCGGCGCAGGCTGCGGCCCGGGCTCCGGGGCGACGCGGGGGCCGGGGGGCGGCAGCGGGGCACGGGCCGGGGCGCGCCCGACTCAGGCATAGCGCGGCGGGGCTGGGCCCGGGCCCCGGGCGCAGGGGCCGAGTCCGGAGGGGCCATGAACGGGGGGAGGGGTGGGGGGAGGGGAGCTGAACCGAGTCCAAAATGGCTCCTGAGCGGCGGCCACGGAGCCGAGCCAGCGGGGAAACCCGGATGTTGGATACAAAGAGGCGGGCGGGCTGGGCGGGGAGGGGGAGGGGAGGCGGGCCCTCCGGCCGCGTGGTCCGCGCCCCCCTGAGGGGCGGGGCCCCAGAGAAACAACAACACGGAGGCCCCGCCCCCATCCCGCGCCCTGTGGAAGGACGCGCGTGCACCAACTTGCTGGAGGACAGGGCGGGGCGCGCGGACGGAGGTGGCGGGAATGGGCTCCTGACCACTTTGCCCGGGAGCCTGTGGCCACTGCACTCGCAATTAGTGCCCCTCACGCTCGAGCCCAAGCTCCTGACACATGCTGCCCTACAACCCCGGAATGAGTGGATAGTCCCGGGACTCTGGCCCAGACGCCTCTGTGCCTTGGATTCCCCACCTGTGCAATGGGGGTGACAGTGAACCGTGGGAAAGTCGGATCTCTACTGATGGGCGAATTAAGTGGCAGAAAGAGGCTGACTTCCCTGAATTGACAAGCAGTCTCCCGTCTGCAATCCCTTGCCACACACTCAAAGGCACAGCTAGGGCGGGGAGTGGTCATTTAAACCCAACCAAGTGAGGGAGCGGGCAGAGTCCCGCCCCTCTAAGCCCAGCAGGTGGAAAAGGGCCTCTGGCAACCTGCTGGCCCTCCCTAATCCCATCTTGTCTTCTGCAGTTCCTGCGCCACCCGCAGCGGCCCTGAGCTTCAATCTGCACTTTCAAAACTTCCCAGTTGCCTCCAGAGCCCTGCAGTTGAAGATCTTGTCTAGCACATGGTTTTGCTGTTTTCCTCACCCCGAACTCCCTCCTTGGAGGGCCATCGTTCTCTGTCTCAGATTCCACCCTCCTTATCACACAACTAGAGCTTCGGAGGAACGTGATGGGGCTCCCAACTAAGGAGGGAAAGACCATCATAGCTCAGGGATGAGGCTCCGAGATCCTCAGATAACATTAATTGTCCTCTGTCTTCTCTTGACTTGGCACATCCTTGCTTGGAGCAGGGCAGGAGCAGCTGAAAGGGAGGTGGCACCTGGAGGTCTCAGTCATTTCACTTCTCTGAGCCTCAGTTTTCCCATATGCAAAGTGAAGAGGTAAGACTCCCTCAGGGTTTTGCATCTTCTTAATGGCAGAAACCTATTCAAACAAAATATTATGTAAATGTTCACTATAGGCGGGGCGAGGTGGCTCAAACCTGTAATTCCAGCACTTTTAGAGGCCCAGGAGGCTTTTGAGGTCAGGAGTTCGAGACCAGCCTGACCAACATGGCAAAAACCTGTCTCTACTAAATAATACAAAAATTAGCTGGGCATGGTGACACACACCTGTAATTCCAACTACTCGGTAGGAGGCTGAGGCAGGAGAATCGCTTGAACCCAGGAGGGAGGCGGAGGTTGCAGTGAGCTGAGATTGCACCACTGCACTCCATCCTAGGTGACAGAGTGAGACTCTCTCTCAAAAAAAAATAAGTTTATAAAGGAATGTATATTGTTCTGATTGACATTGAAATAGGGTCAACTACCCCCGGTCACCAGAGCAGCAGGAACACCTCAGGGGCCACACTTTGGAGGCACTGCCCAGAAAGATTTCTGGGTCTTTAAAAGTCCCTTCCAGTTCTGGGAAATTCTATGTGAAAATGATGGTCCCTGCTTGCTATAATCCCTACAGGTGACTTATTATCTAAGCCATTTAACACAGGATTGAATACTATGCGACTGTGTGCCAAGCAAGAAGCAGTGTTGTATGGGACACCCTAGCTGTGTATAAGGTATCTGGTAATAACACAGGAGGCCACAGTGATAGACTGTGATAACGGAAGTAATTCCATATCCAGTTTAAGTGTCTTTTCTAGGGAATATAAATCGTTATCTCCATTCCAATATGGACTGAAAGGTATCGACTTTAATCCATGTGCCAAAAATTAGATTGGCTGGTTCCTCTCTTCTACTCCATACCAGGTCAAGTATCATAATAAGGACTCAGAGTGGTCCAAGCTGCCCAAATATCTGTGTCTTCCACTCTGACCTGTCTGGGAACTCCAAATTTATATCCAACTGCTTACTTGACAACTGTAGTTGGTAGCCTATCAGGCATCTCAAATTTGACCTAGCCAAAGCAGAAGTCCTCATTTGCCCCGTAAATCTCCTCCCCAGTTTTCCCTGTCTGAATCAATGGCATAAGCAACTACACCATTGCTCAAATCAGAACCTTATGAGTCCTACTGAAACCAGCCAAAGAGTCCCATAGACAGTTGTTTTTGTTTTTGTTTTTGAGACAGAGTTTGGCTCTTATTGCCCTCACTGGAGTGCAGTGGCACGATCTCGGCTCACTGCGACCTCCACCTCCTGGGTTCAAGTGATTCTCCTGCCTCAGCCTCCCAAGTAGCTGGAATTACATGCAAGCCACCATGCCCAGCTAAGTTTTGTATTTTTAGTAGATACAGGCTTTCATCATGTTGGCCAGGCTGGTCTTGAACTCCCAACTTCAGGTGACCTGCCTGCCTCAGCCTCCCAAAGTGCTGGGATTATAGAAGTTGACCCTTTTGCAGTTAAAGCTGGAAACTTATTTGTTTTATCCGAGTTCCTTCCTCAGGAAAGGACCTTCAGGCCTCTCACAAAAAGTATCAAAGAACTGAAGCCATAAAAAGTATCAAAATAACTGAAACCAGATCACTGCACTAGATGCTGGGCCCCTCAGTCACCATGATTGCTTCCTTGCCCCTCCCATGTTCCTGTTTTCTTACATATTGTTACATTTCTTTCCTGCTATATAAACCCTTGGTTTTGGTCAGTCAAGGAGATGGATTTGAGACTGCACTCCCATCTCCTTGGCTGCAGCACCTGATTAAAGCCTTCTTCCTTGGCAATACTTGTCATCTCAGTGATTGGCTTTCTGTGCACCGAGCAGCAGGACCTAGACCAAACCCCTGGTGTTTCGGTAACAATACTTGATTCCTCCCATATACAGTCCATCAGCAAAATAGCCTCAAAAGCGTATCCACCATCCGACTACTTTTTTCCATGTACACTACTGCAACATTGTCTTATATCTGGACTGTTGCAATAGCAGTGAACCAGAAGGGAGCTTAACTGGTCCTCTGAATTCATTCTTGCCTTAAATAAATCTTCCATATAGTAACCAAAGTGCATTCCCTGCCATCATTTTGATCATGAGCTCATCAAGCAAATACTAGGCTGGTTGAGAAAGGTGATAATGGATATTTGAAAAACGAGTTCTATTTGGGTTTTCTGTTCTTTTGAACGACTAAAGATTGCTAAATATCACATTTGGTATCAGACATGGGGTGACCAAAAACTGAAAGGCAAAAAAAATCCGAAACCCCAAATGTTTGCTGTAGAATTTATGGCAGTGAGTTCTGCCATTAAGGCATTCAGTGTGTTAGGACCACTATTCCCTGGCTTCCCCACCCTTCAACAATCAAGACCAGAAACCAAGGAATTGAGAAGAATCAGTTGAACATGACATTCTTTAGTATCAAGCTATGGAAGAAGATGGAAAACTATAGCATTGTAATAAGACTTGGCATCTATATAATTATAATGAATTCTATTAAGGGATTAAATACATTCATTTAGCAAGATAAACTTTGAAAGTAACCACAGTTTTTATAATGTTATTTGGGAACTTCTTCATTTGAGAAAATATAAGTGGCCTCACCCTCTCTCAGTTTCTGAGAGGCCCTGGTTAGACATTCACTGTAGTGGGTAATTTAGGCATAGCAATACGAAATTAAACAATTTAATGAGAGTACCATTCACAGTGTATAATTGTTGGGGGAGGGGTGGGCAGTGTATACTTTCTTTGGTAATACAGTTCCCCCAAGACTTAATAAGCTATCTGTTATTTCCTAGACACAGTTCTCAAAGTGCTTTATTTCTTTGCCTTATTTATTTTCTTCCTAGACCTCGTACTTTCCCCGCCCCTTTCTCTTAACTTAATGGTGGTTACTTGAGGTCAAAAAAATGAATTGGCTTGGGTAGAAAGCTAACACTATCTCTCAAGAGAGATTAGATTATGCTGTGCTAATGGAAAAATCCCAAAACCTTAATGGCTTAAAATAACAAAATTTATATCTTTCTCGTGATACATATCCATTGGAGGTCAACAAACAAGCTCTACTCATTGTAATAACTCAGGGACACAGACTAAGAGGGCTACCTTTTGATACATGCTTCTACTATTGGAGAGACAAGGGAAAGAGAGCATGGTAAATGCTGGCCCTTAAAACTTCTACCAGACTGGGAAGATGATGGTTAGGTTGTTGGCTGCATTGTTTTTGAATCTTTCAAAATCTTCACATGAAAACACAGAGTAAGCTGGGTGTGGTGGCTTATGCCTATAATCCCAGCACATCAGGAGGCTGAGGCAGGAGCATCACTTGAGCCCAGGAGTTCAAGACTAGCCTGGACAACATAGTGAGACCCCCGTTTGTTAAAAATAAATAAAAATAAGGCTGGGCATGGTGGCTCACGCCTGTAATCTGAGCACTTTGGGAGGCCAAGGCAGGTGGATCACGAGGTCAAGAGATCGAGACCATTCTGGCCAACACGGTGAAACCCCGTCTCTACTAAAAATACAAAAATTAGCTGGGCATGGTGGCACATACCTGTAGTCCCAGCTACTCAGTAGGCTGAGGTGGGAGAATCACTTGAACCCAGGAGGTGGAGGTTGCAGTGAGCCAAAATCATGCCACTGCACTCCAGCCTGGCAACAGAGCAAGACTTGAATGTCTCAAAAATAGCAATAATTAATTAATTAATTAAAATAAATAAATAAATAAAAATAAAAAACACAGAGCAACTGTATGGAAAAAACCAGACCATCCAAGTGCACTCACTGAAAAACCAGGTGACAGGATTTCCCTCAAAACATCAAAATACAAGCAAATAGAGACAAACTACTAATAGCAACAAAAGCTGCGTGGGCGAGCCTCTGCGCAAGAGGGAGCAGGATACAACAGGGTATATGACATACCTGAGAACCTCCAAGAATTCACACAGGATGGGGAAATGTTTAGCTCCACCCAGCAAAATTGGAGTCTTCATGGAAAACTCAGAACATTCAGTAGAGACCCAGAGAGTCACTCCATAGTGGAGCTAAACCAGCCCTAGATAATAAAGGCTATTGTAAACCTCAATACTAAGCTAAAGGAACAAGCCTTGACATGATCAACCTGATTTATAAGTTAATTTAACTACCCACCAGAGGAACCAACACTTTTTAAAGAAATTCTATCAATCTGACACTCAGTAAAAAAATATTTTAAATGCCCACATCTAATAAAAGAATTACTAAGCATAGAAAGAAGCAGGAAAATGTGACCCAAAAGAAGCAGAAAAATCATTCAATAGGAACAGATACAGAAGTGACAGAGATAATGGAATTATCAGTCAAGGATTTTAGTTTAATTTGATTTTTACAGGTATTTTTGTACAAATTCATGGAGGACATGAGAAATTTTGTTGCATGTATATAATGTGTATTGTTCAAGTAATGGCATTTAGGTATCCATCACCCAAGATCAATACATTATTCTTAAATATAGTCACCCTACTCAGCTATCAGACATTGAGTTTATTCTATCTGTATGTTTGTACCCTTTAACCCAGTTCTCTTCACCCACCCACCCCAGCTCCCTACTCACCCCTCCCAGTCTCTGTTATCTATCTCTCTACTGCCATAAAATAAAATATTTTAGTTTCCACATATAAGTGAGAATATATATTTGTCTTGTTGTGCCTGGCTTAGTTCACTTAAGATATATCCAGATCCATCCACGATGCTGCCAATGACAGGATTTCTTTTTTTTTTTTTAATTAAAATTTATGAGACAAGGTCTCACTATGTTGCCCAGGCTGGTCTCAAACTCTTGGGCTCAAGCAATCCTTCCTCCTCAGTTTCTCCAAGTGTTAGGATTACAGTCATGAGCCACCATGCCTGGCCAATTTCATTCTTTTTAATGGCCGAATAGTATTTCATTGTGTATATATACCACATTTTCTTTATCTGTTCATCCATTGATGAATGCTTAGGTTGATTCTATATCTTCTGTTTTAAGAATAGTGCAGTAATAAACAAGAATGGAGGTATTCCTTTAATATATTGATTCCTTTTCCTTTGGGTAGCTATCCAATACTGGGATTGCAGGATCACATAGTAATTCTGTTTTTAGTTTTTAGAGAACTCTCTATACGGTTGTTTTCCATAATAACTGTGCTAGTTTACATTCCCACCAACAGTGTATAAGAGTTCCCTTTTCGGCCAGATGTGGTGACACATGCCTGTAATCCCAGCATTATGGGAGGCCGAGGAGGGAGGATTGCTGGAGTTCAGGAGTTTGAGACCATCCTGGACCAACATAGGGAGACCCTGCTTGTATCTACAAAAAAAAAAAAAAAAAAAAAATTAGCCAGATGTGGTGGTGCGTGCCTGTGGTCTCGGCTCTTCAGGAGGCTGAAGTGGGAGGATCATTTGAGCCCAGGAGGTGAAGGCTCCACTGAGCCATGATCGTGACACTGCACTCCAACCTGGGCAACAGAGTGAGACCTTGTCTCCAAAAATAAAATAAAATAAAAAAGAGTTCCATTTTCTCTGCATCCTCGTCAACATTGTTATTTTTTGTCTTTATAATAGTAGCCATTCCAGCTGGGATAAGATAATTATATCATTGTGGCTTTGATTTGTATTTCTCTGATGATAAGTGACATTGAGCGTTTTTTCATATGCTGTTATCCATTTATATGTCTTCTTTTCAAAATGTCTATGCATGTCCTTTGTCTACTTTTTAATGGGATTATTTGGGATTTTGTTCCTGTTCAGTTGTTTGAGTTCCTTGTATATTCTGGATATTAGTCCCCTGTTGGATTAATACTTAGCAAATATTTTCTCCCATTCAACAGGTTGTTTCTTTACTCTGTTGATTGTTTCTTTTGCTTTGCAGAAGGCTTTTAGTTTAATAGAGTCCCATTTGTCTATTTTTGTGTTTATGGCCTGTGCTTTTGAGGTCTTAGTCATAAATTCTTTGCCTAGACCAATGTCCAGGAGAGTTTTCCCTAGGTTTTCTTCTGGTATTTTCATAGTTTCAAATTTTGAATTTAAGTCTTTAGTCCATTTTGATTTGGTTTTTGTATATGGTGAGAGATAGGGGTCTGGTTTCATTCTTCTGCATGTGACTACCCAATTTTCCCAGCACTATTTATTGAAGAGGGTTTCCATTCCCCAATATAAGTTCTTGTAAGCTTTGTTAAAGATTCATTGGCTATAAATATGTGGCTTTATTTCTGGGTTCTCTATTCTGTTCCATTGGTCTATGTGTCTATTTTTATACCAGTACCATGCTATTTTTGTTAATACATCCCTGTAATATATTTTGAAGTAAGGTAATGTGATGCCTCCAGCTTTGTTCTTTTCACTCAGGGTTGCTATTGAGAGGTGAAACCAGCTGGACTCTGGATGGGGTGGGGACTTGGAGAACTTTTCTGTCTTACAAGAGGATTGTAAAATGCACCAATCAGTGCTCTATAGCTAGGATTTTAAAATGCACCAATCAGCATTCTGTGGTTACCTAGAAGTTTGTAAAATGTGCCAATCAGCACTCTGTAAAAATGCACCAATCAGCTCTCTGTGGCTAGCTAGACGTTTGTAAAATGGACCAATCAGCACTCTAATCTGGCAATCAGCACACTGTAAAATGGACCAATCAGCAGGACATAGGTGGGGACCAATAAGGGAATAAAAGCTGGCCACCCCAGCCAGCAGCACCAACCCACTTGGGTCTCCTTCCATGCTGTGGAAGCTTTGTTCTTTCACTCTTCACAATAAATCTTGCTGCTGCTCACTCTTTGGGTCCGTGGCACCTTTAAGAGCTGTAACACTCACCACAAAGGTCCACGACTTCATTCTTGAGGTCAGCAAGACCAAGAATCCACCAGAAGGAACCAATTCCAGACACTTCTTGGTGACCAAGAAGGGACTATCGCCAAGCAGTGAGTACCATTGGACCCCTTTCGCTAGCTATTCTGTCCTATTTTTCCTTAGGATTCAGGGACTAAACACCAGGCACCTGTCAGTCAGTTAAAAGTGACTAGCGTGGCCACCGGACTAAAGACATGGGTGTCAGGCTTTCTGGGAAAGGGCTCTCTAACCAACCCTGACTCTTCGGAGTTGGGAGCGTTGGTTTACCTGGAACCAGCTTCCACTTTTCCTGTACATCTGGGCTGACCCAAGGGTTGACAGAAAGGAAAGCCATTCAGCTCCAAGGTCCCAACAAAATGTTGGTTGACCATGTAGCCATGAGTGGAACTCTCAAAGTTACATTGCCCAAGCAAGACTTGCCCATCTATCCTATCTGTCCTGACCCTTGCCTCCTGGGACCTAATGCCTGTCAGACAAACTTCCTTCTGCCTCTCTTCTCCGAGACTAGTCCCGATTTTAGAAAGCACTCCCTGTTTCTGGTGCTTTTCTAGTTTCTCCTATAAGAATGATTTCTAGTATAAATTTCATGACTCTGTTCCCTTCTTTAGGCACCCAGGCTCACCAATCAGACATAATTTTTGCCCAAAGCCCCGTCACGTGGGGGAGTTCAACTATCCTTTTAGGATCCCTCCTCAGACAAACAGGCCTAACAAAGGCTACATGGGGAGCTTCAGAAATTATATCCTTCCTATCCATATGATGAGAAGTGAGGACAAAAGGCATTACTCTTCCAACCCTGGAGATCTCTTCCCTCCCTCAGGGTATGGCCCTCCACTCCATTTTTGGGGAATATCATCTTTATAGGAAAGGGGTAAGGTCCCAATACTAACAGGAGAAAATGCTTAGGACTCTAATAGGTTTTCAAGAATGTGTTGTTAAGGGCCACTAAACCTGATTTTTCCTGGTCCTCTTTGTGGTCTAAGAGGGAAGGCAAGGGTGCAGGTTTTCAAGAATGTGTCGGTAAGGGCCACTAAATCCGACCTTCCTCAGTCCTCCTTGTGGTTTAGGAGGAAAACTAGTGTTTCTGCTGCTGCATCAGTGAGTACAACTATTCTGATCAGCAGGGTCCAGGGACCATTGCAGATTCTTGGGCAGGCCAGGGGTGGGGGGCCATGGGCAGAAACAAACCAAAACCATGGACGGTTTTTTCTTTCAGATGGGAAACACTCAGGCATCAACAGGCTCATCCTTGAAATGCATCCTAAGCCACTGGGACCAATTTGACCCGCAAACCCTGATAAAGAGGTGACTCATTTTTTTCTGCACTATGGCCTGGCCCCAATATTCTCTCTCTGATGGGGAAAAATGGCCACCTGAGGGGAGTGTAAATTACAATACTATCCTGCAGCTTGACCTTTTCTGTAAGAGGGAAGGCAAATGGAGTGAAATACCTTATGTCCAAGCTTTCTTTTCATTGAAGGAGAATCCACAACTATGTAAAGCTTGCAATTTTCATTCCACAGGAGGACCTCTCAGCTTACCCCCATTATCCTAGCCTCCCTATAGCTCCCCTTCCTATTAATGATAAGCCTCCTCTAATCTTCCCTGCCCAGAAGGAAACAAGCAAAGAAATCTCCAAAGGACCACAAAAACCCCCAGGCTATCAGTTATATCCCGTTCAAACTGTAGGGGGAGGGGAATTTGGCCCAATCCAGGTACATGTCCCCTTCTCCCTCTCTGATTTAAAGCAGATTAAGGTAGACCTGGGGAAGTTTTCAGATGATCTTGATAGGTATATAGATGTCCTACAGGGTCTAGGGCAAACCTTTGACCCCACTTGGAGAGATGTCATGCTATGAGATCAAACCCTGGCCTTTAATGAAAAGAATGTGGCTATAGCTGCAACCCGAGAGTTTGGAGATACCTGGTATTTTAGTCAAGTAAATGATAGAATGACAGCTGAAGAAAGGGACAAATTCCCTACCGGTCAGCAAGCCATCCCCAGTATGGATCCCCACTGGGACCTAGACTCAGATCATGGGGACTGGTGTCACAAACATCTGTTGACCTGTGTTCTAGAAGGACTAAGGAGAATTAGGAAAAAGCCCATGAATTATTCAATGATGTCCACCATAACTCAAGGAAAGGAAGAAAATCCTTCTGTCTTCCTTGAGCGTCTACAGGAGGCCTTAAGAAAATACACTCCCCTGTCACCAGACTCCCTCGAGGGTCAATTTATCCTAAAAGATAAGTTTATTTCCCAATCAGTCACAGATATCAGGAGAAAGCTCCAAAAGCAAGCCCTAGGCCCTGAACAAAATCTGGAGGCATTATTAAACATGGCAACCTCAGTGTTCTATAATAGGGACCAAGAGGAACAGGCTGAGAAGAAAAAGTGAAATCAGAGAAAGGGCACAGCCTTAGTCATGGCCCTCAGACAAACAAACCCTGGTGGTTCAGAGAGGACAGAAAATGGAGCAGGCCAATCAGCTGGTAGGGCTTGTTATCAGTGTGGTTTGCAAGGACACTTTAAAAAAGATTGTCCAGTGAGAAACGAGCTTCCCCCTCGCCCATGTCCACTATGCCGAGGCAATCACTGGAAGGCACACTGCCCCAGAGGACAAATGTTCTCTAGGCCAGAATCCCCCAACCAGCCGATCCAACAACAGGACTGAGGGTGCCTGGAACAAGCACCGGCTTATGTCATCACCCTCACTGAGCCCCAGGTACATTTAACTATTGAGGGACAGGAAATTGACTTCCTCCTGGATACTGGTGCGGCCTTCTCAGTGTTAATCTCCTGCCCTGGTCGGCTGTCCTCAAAGTCCATTACCATCTGAGGAATCCTGGGACAGCCTGTAACCAGGTATTTCTCCCACCTCCTCAATTGTAATTGGGAGACTTTGCTCTTTTCACATGCCTTTCTTGTTATGCCTGAAAGTCCCATATCCTTATTAGGGAGGGACATATTAGCCAAAGCTGGAGCTATTATCTACGTGAATATGGGGAACAAGTTACCCTTTTGTTGTCCCCTGCTTAAGGAGGGAATCAACACTGAAGTCTGGGCATTGGAAGGACAATTCAGAAGGGCAAAAATGCCCGCCCAGTCCAAATCAGGCTAAAAGACCCCACCACTTTTCCCTATCAAACACAATATCCCTTAAGGCCTGAAGTTCATAAAGGATTGCAGGATAGTGTTAGACATTTAAAAGCTCAAGTCTTAGTAAAAAAAAAAAAAAAAAAAAAAAATGCAGCAGTCCCTGCAACACCCCAATTCTAGGAGTACAAAAACAGAATAGTCAGTGGAGACTACTGCAAGATCTTAGATGCATTAATAAGGCAGTAATTCCTCTATATCCAGTTGTACCCAACCCCTATATCCTGCTCTCTCAAATACCAGAGGAAGCAGAATGGTTCATGGTTCTGGACCTCAAGGATGCCTTCTGTATTCCCCTGCACTGTGACTCCCAGTTTCTCTTTGCCTTTGAGGATCCCACAGACCACACATCCCAACTTATGTGGATGGTCTTGCCCCAAGGGTTTAGGGATAGCCCTCATCTGTTTGGTCAGGCACTGGCCCAAGTTCTAGGCCACTTCTCAAGTCCAGGCACTCTGGTCCTTTAGCATGTGGATGATTTACTTTTGGCTACCAGTTCAGAAGCCTCATGCCAGCAGGCTACTCTAGGTCTCTTAAACTTTCTAGCTAATCAAGGGTACAAAGCATTTAAATCGAAGGCCCAACTCTGCCTACAACAAGTCAGACAGCTAGGCCTAGTCTTAGCCAGAGGAACCAGGGCCCTCAGCAAGGAATGAATACAGGCTATACTGGCTTGTCCTTGCCCTAAGACATTAAAACAATTGCGGGGGTTCCTTGGAATCACTGGGTTTTGCTGACTATGGATCCCCAGATACAGCGAGATGGCCAGACCACTCTATACTCTAATCACAGAGACCCAGAGGGCAAATACTCATCTAGTAGAATGGGAACCAGAAGCAGAAACAGCCTTCAAAACCTTAAAGCAGGCCCTAGTAAAAGCTCCAGCCTTAAGCCTTCCCACAGGACAAAACTTCTCTTTATATATCACAGAGAGAGCAGGATTAGCTCTTGGAGTCCTTACTCAGACTCGTGGGACAACCCTACAACTAGTGGCATACCTAAGTAAGGAAATTGATGTAGTAGCAAGAAGCTGGCCTCACTGTTTATGGGTAGTTGCGGCAATGGCCATCTTAGTATCAGAGGCTATCAAAATAATACAAGAAAAGAATCTCACTGTCTGGACTACTCATGGTGTAAATGGCATACTAGGTGCCACAGGAAGTTTATGGCTATCAGACAACCACTGGCGTAGATACCAGGAGCTACTCCTTGAGGGACTGGTGCTTCAAATATGCATGTGTGCAGCCCTCAACCCTGCTACTTTTCTCCCAGAGGATGGAGAACCAATCAAGCATGACTGCCAACAAATTATAGTCCAGATTTATGTTGCCTGAGAAGATCTCTTAGAAGTCCCCTTAGCTAATCCTGACCTTAACTTACATACTGCTGGAAGTTCATTTGTGGCTAATAAGATACAAAGGGCAGGTTATGCCATAGTTAGTGATGTAACAGTACTTGAAAGTAAGCCTCTTCCCCCAGGGACCAGCGATCAGTTAGCAGAACTAGTGGCACTTACGCGAGCCTTAGAACTGGGAAAGGGAAAAAGAATAAATGTGTATATAGATAGGAAGTATGCTTATCTAATCCTACATGCCCATGCTGCAATATGGAAAGAAACGGAGTTCCTAACCTCTGGGGGAACCCCCATTAACTATCACAAGGAAATCATGGCGTTATTACAGTGCAAAAACCCAAGGAGGTGGCAGTCTTACACTGCCAAAGCCATGAGGAAGGATAGGGGAGAATAGCAGCATAAGCGGCTGGCAGAGGCAGGGAAAGACCAGCAGAAAGTCAAAGAGAGAAAGAAAGAGGAAAGAGAGAGAGAGGGGGAAAGACAGAAAGTCAGAGAAGGAAAGAGAGAGGGGAAAGACAAAGTCAAAGAGAGAAGGAAAGAGGGAGGGGAAGAGACAGAGAGACAAAAAGGGAGTGAGAGAGAGAGAGGAAGAGACAAAGACAAAGTCAGAGAGAAAGAGACAGAGAAGGAAAGAGAGAGAAAGAGAGAGAGATAGAAGTAGTAAAGAAAAAAGTGTGTACCCTATTCCTTTAAAAACCAGGGTAAATTTAAAACCTATAATTGATAATTGAAGGTCTTCTCCATAACCCTGTAACACTCCAATACCACCTTGTTGTCAGTGTAACCAAGAGCGTAGCCCAAAACCACTGAGGCCACTGACAATCTATAGCCTTCCTATCAAAAATCCTTAACCCAGCAGGTTTCCTGACAGGAGATCTAAAGCTTAATTAATTACCACACAAAGATCTGAACAGACCTAGGAGGAACCCCCTTTGGGACAGGATGATAGATGGTTCCTCCCAAGTGATTAAGGGAAAAAGACACAATGGGTATTCAGTAAGTGATAAGGAAACTCTTGTAGAAGCAGAGTTAGGAAAGTTGCTTAATAATTGGTCTGCTCAAACGTGTGAGCTGTTTGCACTCAGCTAAACCTTAAAGTACTTACAGCATCAGAAAGGAGCCATCTATACCAATTCTAAGTTAATATGGACTGAACGAGGTCTTATTAATAGCAAAGAATAATTGAAATCCCAAACTTACAAGGTTTTTGACAAAAGTAAAGTTTGCTAAAAGTTAACAGTGTAACATGTATTATCCTAACTTCTAATCTTGAGGAAATCAGACCATATTAGTGCCCCTCAAAGCTGAAGTCTGTCAGTGCAGGGCCATACAACTAATAACCTTACTTATAGGGTTAGGAATGGCCACTGCTACAGGAACCAGAATCGCCAGTTTATCTACTTCACTATCCTACTACCACACACTCTCAAAGGATTTCTCAGACAGTTTACAAGAAATAACAAAATCTATCCTTACTCTACAATCCCAGATAGACTCTTTGGTAGCAGTGACTCTCCAAAACCTCTGAGGCCTAGACCTCCTCACTGCTGAGAAAGGAGGACTCTGCACCTTCTTAGGGGAAGACTGTTGCTTTTACACTAACCAGTCAGTGATAGTACGAGATGCCGCCCAGCGATTACAGGAAAAGGTTTTTGAAATCAGACAATGCCTTTCAAACTTTTTTTTTTTTTTTTTGAGACGGAGTCTCACTGTTTCACCCAGGCCAGAGTGCAGTGGCGCTATCTCGGCTCACTGCAAGCTCCGCCTCCTGGGTTCACGCCATTCTCCTGCCTCAGCCTCCCGAGTAGCTGGGACTACAGGTGCCCGCCACTGCGCCTGGCTAATTTTTTGTATTTTTAGTAGAGACAGGGTTTCACCATGTTAGCCAGGTTGGTCTCGATCTCCTGACCTTGTGATCCGCCTGCCTCGGCCTCCCAAAGTGCTGGGATTACAGGCATGAGCCACTGCGCCTGGCCGCCTTTCAAACTCTTATACCAACCTCTGGAGTTGGGTGACGTGGCTTCTCCCCTTTCTAGGTCCTGTGACAGCCATCTTGCTATTACTCGCCTTTGGGCCCTGTATTTTTAACATCCTTGTCAAATTTGTTTCCTGTAGGATCGAGGCTGTCAAGCTACAGATGGCCTTACAAATGGAATCCCAAATGAGCTCAATTCACAACTTCTACTGAGGACCCCTGGACCAACCCACTGACCCTTTGGCTGGCCTAGAGTTCCCCTCTGGAGGACACTACCACTGCAGGGCCCTTCTTTGCTCCTATCCAGCAGGAAGTAGCTAGAGTGGTCACTGCCCAATTTCCAACAGCAGCTGGGGTGTCCTGTTTAGAGGGGAGATTGAGAGGTGAAGCCAGTTGGACTTGGTTGGGTGGGGACTTGAAGAAATTTTCTGTCTTACAAGAGGATTGTAAAATGTACCAATCAGCACTCTGTAGCTAGGATTGTAAAATGCAGCAATCAGTGCTCTGTGGCTACCTAGAGGTTTGTAAAATGCACCAACCAGCACTCTGTAAAAACGCACCAATCAGCTCTCTGTGGCTAGCTAGAGGTTTGTAAAATGGACCAATCAGTGCTCTGTAAATCGGACCAATCAGCACACTGTAAAATGGACCAATCAGTGCTCTGTAAAATGGACCAATCAGCAGGACATGGGCAGGGACAAATAAGGGAATAAAAGCTGGCCACCCCAGCCAGCAGCAGCAACCCACTCAGGTCTCCTTCCACGCTGTGGAAGCTTTGTTCTTTTGCTCTTCACAATAAATCTTGCTGCTGCTCACTCTTTGGGTCCATGCCAGCTTTATGAGCTGTAACACTCACCACAAAGGTCCACAGCTTCATTCTTAAAGTCAGCAAGACCAAGAACCCACAGGAAGGAACCAACTCCGGAAACACTATGGCTATTCAGGCTCTTTTTGGTTCCTTATGAATTTTAAGATTGTTTTTTCTAATTCTGTGAACAATGATCTTAGTATTTTGATAGATATTGTGTTGAACCTGTAGATTGCTTTGGGCAATATGGTAATTTCAGTAATATTAATTCTTCTGTTTCAAGAGCATGGGATGTTTTTCCTTTGTGTCTTCTTCAATTTCTTTCATTGGTTTCTTGTAATTTTCCATGTACAGGTCTTTCACTTCCTTGGTTAAATGGGTTCCTAGTTATTTTATTTTATTTTTTGTAGCTTTTGTAAATGGGATTGCCTTTAAAAAAAAATGGAGACAGGGTCTTGCTCTGTCACCTAGGCCAAAGTGCAGTGGTGCAATCAACTCACTATAGCCTTGAATTCCTGTGTTCAAGCAATCCTTCTGCCTCAGCCTCTGAGTAGCTGGGACTACAGGTGCATGCCACCACACTTGGCTAATGTTTTATTTTATTTCTTATTTTTTTGAGACAGAATCTTGCTCTGTCACCGGGCTGGATCTCGGCTCACTGCAACCTCTGCCTCCTGGGTTCAAGCGATTCTCCTGCCTCAGCCTCCTGAGTAGCTGGGACTACAGGTGCACACCACCACACCCGGCTAATTTTTGTATTTTTAGTAGAGATGGGGTTTCACCATGTTGGCCAGGGTGGTCTCTATCTCCTGACCTCGTGATCCACCTGCCGTAGCCTCCGAAAGTGCTAGGATTACAGGCATGAGCCACTGCACCCGGCCTATTTTTATTTTTATACAGGGTCTCACTATGTTGCCCAGGCTGGTCTTGGACTCCTGGCCTTAAGTGATCCTACTGCCAAAGCCTCCTAAAGTGCTGGGATTACAGGCATGAGCCACTACACCTGGCTGGGATTGCCTTCTTGATTTATTTCTCAGCTAGATCATTATTCATGTATAGAACACGACTGGTTTTTGTACATCAATTTTTTTATATCCTGTAACTTTAGTGAATTAATTCATCAAATCTAAGAGTTTTTTAGTAGAGTCTTTAGGTTTTTCTGGATATAGGATCATATATCATATCATCAACAAACAGCAAAATTTGAGTTTCTCTTTTGCAATATGGATGCCTTTTCTTTCTCTCTCTTGCCTGATTGCTCTGGCTAGGACTTCCAGTACTATGTTGAATAGGAGTGGTAAAAGTGACTTGTCTTGTTCCAGTTCTTAGAGGAAAGGCTTTCCACTTTCCTCCATGCAGTATGATGTTAGCTGTGGATTTGTTGTATATGCCCTTTGTTAATTTGAGGTATGTTCCTTCATTGCCTAATTTCTTGAGACTATCATGAAGGGATGTTGAATTTTATCAAATGCTTTTTCTACTTCTATTGAATTCATCATACAGTTTTTGTCCTTCATTCTGTTGATATGGTGTATCATGTTTACTGATTTACATATATTGAACCATCCTTGCACCCCTTTTATAAATCCCACTTGATTATGGTGGGGGTTTTTTTGGTTTTTGTTATTATTATCATTATTATTATTATTATTATTAATTATTATTTTTAGAAGGAGTCTCACTCTGTCGCCCAGGCTGGAGTGCAGTGGTGTGATCTCAGCTCACTGCAACCTCCATCTCCTGATTTCATGCAATTCTTCTGCCTCAGCCTCCCGAGTAGCTGGGATTACAGGCACCCACCATCACACCTGGCTAATTTTTGTAATTTTAGTAGAGATGGGTTTTCACCATGTTGACCAGGCTGGTCTTGAACTCCTGACCTCAGGTGATCTGCCCGCCTTGGCCTCCCAAAGTTCTGGGATTACAGGTGTGAGCCACCACACCCAGCCCAGGTGTGTTATCTTTTTGATGTGCTGTTGGATTTGGTTTGCTAGTATTTTGTTGAGGAATGTTGTATTAATGTTCATCAGATATACTGCCCTGTAGTTTTCTTTTTTGCTGTGGCCTTTTCTGGTTTTGGTATCAGGGTGACGCTGGCCTCATAGAATGAGTTAGGGAGAATTCTCTCTTCTTTGATTTTTCAGAATAGTTTTTAGGAGGGTTGGTATTAGTTCTTTTACATTTGGTAGAATTCAGCTGTAACTCTATCCAGTAAAGGGTTTTTCTTTGTTAAGAAGATTTTTATTACTGTTTCAATCTTGTTACTTGTTATTGGTCTGTTTGCGTTTTCTATTTCTTCTTGGTTCAAACTTGGTAGGTTGTATGTGTCCAGAAATTTTTCCATTTCTTCTGTTTTTTTCCAGTTTGTCTATGTGTAATTGTTCATAGTAGTCCCTGATGATCTCTTGTATTTTCGTGTTACCAGTTGTAATGTCTCCTTTTTCATTTCTGATTTTATTTGGGTCTTCTCTCTTTTTTTCTTGGTTAGTCTGGCTAGTGATTTATCAATGTTGTTTATCTGTTTGAAGAGCAAACTTTTTGTTTTGTTTATCCTTTGTATTTTCTTAGTCTGTTTTTCATTTAGTTCTGCTCTGATCTTTGTTCCTTTTTTCTGCTAATTTGGGGTTTGGTTTGTTCTTACTTTTTCAGTCCTTTGAGGTACATTGTTAGCTTGTTAACTTGTGATCTTTCTATTTTTTGATGTAGGCAGTTACTGCTATAACTTCCCTTTTTGCACTACTTTTGCTGTATCCCACAGATTTTGGTATATTTCATTTCCTTAAAGAATTTTTTTTTATTTCCATCTCAATTTCTTCATTGACTCAATTGTCGTTCAGGAGCATGTTGTTTAATTTCCATATATTTGTATAGTTTCCAAAGTTCCTCTTGGTATTGATTTCTAGTTTTATTCCATTGTGGTCAGAGGAGATACTTGATATGAATTTGATTTCTAAAAAATTGTTGAGGCTTGTTTTGTGGCCTAACATATGGTCTATCCTGGAGAATGTGTTGTATGCTGATGAAAAGAATCTATATTCTGCAGTCGTTGGATAGAAAGTTCTGTAAATCCCTGTAAGGTTCATTTGGTCTGAAGTCCAGCTTAAGTCCAATGTTTATTTGTTGATTTTCTGTCTAGATGATTTGTCTAATGCTGAAAGTGGGGTGTTGAAGTCCCCCACTATGATTGTATTGCAGGCTATCTCTCTATTTAGATCTAATAATATTTGCTTTATGAATATGGGTGCTCCAATGTTGGGTGCATATATGTTTATAACTGTTATATCCTCTTGCTAGATTGATTCCTTTATCATTATAAAATGACTGTGTGTGTGTGTGTGTGTGTGTGTGTGTGTTACTGGTCTTGACTTAAAGTCTGTTTTATGTAGTATAATAAGCATACTTATTATACTACCTGCTCACTTTTGGTTTCTGTTTGTATGGAATATCTTTTTCCATTTCTTTACTTTCAGTCTATGTGTGCCTTTACTGATAAGGTGAATTTCCTGTAAGCAACATACAGTTTGATCATCTTTTTAAAAAAATCTATTTGATCAGTCTGTCTCACTCTGTCACCCAGGCTGGAGTGAAGTGGTGTGATCTTGGCTCACTGCAATCTCTGCCTCCTGGGTTCAAGTGATTCTCAGCCTCAGCCACCCAAGTAGCTGGGATTACAGGCACGTACCACCACACATAGCTAATTTTTGTTTCGCTATGATATGGCAATGGGGTTTTGCTATGTTAGCCAGGCTGGTCTTGAACTCCTGGCCTCAAGCAATCCACCTGCCTCTGCCTCCCAAAGTGTTGGGATTATAGGCATGAGCCACCACACGTAGCTCCAATCAGTCAATATCTTTTTAGTGAAGAATTTAAACCATTTTCATTCAAGGTTATTGATGATATATGAGGCTTTGTTCCTATCATATTGTTGTTTCCTGGTTGTTATGCATATTCTTTGTTTCTTTTTCTCTTATTGTCATTGTGGCTTGGTGGATTTCTGTAGTGGTACTATTTGAGTTCTTTCTCTTCCTCCTTTGTGTGATTGCTTTACCAGTGAATTTTGTTTCATGTGTTTTCATGATGGTAAGTGTTGTCCTTTTGTTTCTGAGTTTAGGGCTCCCTTGAGCATTTCTTGTAGGACCAGTCTAGTGCTAACAAATTCCCTCAGCATTTGCTTATTTGGGAAAGACATTTCTCCTTCATTTATGAAGGGTAACTTTGTTGAATAAAATATTTTTGGCTGTTGATATTTTTCTTCCAGGACTTTGAATATATCATCCAATTATCTTCTGACCTGTAAGGTTTCTGCTGAGAAATCCAATGTTAGTCTCATAGGCTTTCCTTTATAGGTAACAGATGCTTTTCTCCTGCTGTTTTTAGGAATCAATCATTATCTTGGACTTTAGAAAATCAGACTATAATGTACTGTGAAAGAGACCTGATATGGTTTGGCTGTGTCCCCACCCAAATCTCATCTTGAATTGTAATAATCCCCACATGTCAAAGGCAGGACCAGGTGGAGATTATTGAAACATGGAGATGGTTTTCCCCATGCTGTTCTCATGATAGTGAGTGAGTTCTCACAAGATCTGATGTTTTTATAAGGGGCTTCCCCACCTTCACTCAGTGCTCAGGCTCTCTCCTGCTGCCCTGTAAAGAGGTGTCTTCTATCATGATTGTAAATTTCCTGAGGCCTCTCCAGCCATGTGGAACTGTGAGTCAATTAAACTTCTTTTCTTTATAAATTACCTAGTCTCGGGTATTTATTCATAGGAGCTTGAGAACAGACTAATAGAGTAAATTGGTACCAGGAAGGGGGTGCTGCTATAAGGATACTTAAAAATGTGGAAGCGACTTTGGAACTGGGTAAGAGGCAGAGGTCGGAATGGTTTGCAGACACGAAAATGTGGGAAAGTTTGGAACTTCCTAGAGAGTTGTTGAATGGCTTTGACCAAAATGCTGACAGTGATATGGACAATGGAGTCCAGGCTGAGGTTGTTTCAGATGGAGATGAAGAATTTTTTGGGAATTGGAATAAAGTTGACTCTTGCTATTCTTTAGCAAAGAGACTGGCAGCATTTTGCCCTTGCCCTAGAGATCTGTGGAACTTTGAACTTGAGAGAGATAATTTAAGGTATCTGGTGGAAGAAATTTCTAATTGACAAAGCGTTCAAAGGAAGCAGAGCATAAAAGTTTGGAAAATTAGCAGCCTGATGATGCAATAGGAAAGAAAAACCCATTTTCTGAGGAGAAATTCAAGCCTGCTGCAGAAATTTACATAAGTAATGAGGAGCCAAATGTTAATCACCAAGACAATGGGGAAAATGTTTCCAGGGCATGTCAGAGAACTTCAGGGCAGCCCTCCCCATCACAGGCCTGGAGGCCTAGGAGGAAAAAATGGTTCTGTGGGCCAGGCCCAGGCCCTCTTTGTTGTGTGCAGCCTAGACACTTGGTGCCTTACATCCCAGCTGCTTCAGCCATGGTACAGCTTGGGCTGTGGCTTCAGAGGGTGCAAGCCCTGAGCCTTGGCAGCTTCCACATGGTGTTGGGCCTGCAGGTGCAGAGAAGTCAAGAATTGAGGTTTAGGAATCTCCGCCTAGATTTCAGAGGAAATGCATGGATGTCCAGGCAGAAGTTTGCTGGGGGACGGAGCCCTCATGGATGAACCTCTGCTAGGGCAGCACAGAAGGGAAACGTGGGGTTGGAACCCCCACAGAGAGTTCCCACTGGGGCACGGTCTACTGGAGCTGTGAGAAGAGGGCCACCATCCTCCAGACCCCAGAGTGGTAGATTCACTGACAGCTTGCACCGTGTGCCTGGAAAAAATGCAGACACTCAACACCAGCCCGTGAAAGCCAAGAGTGGGGCTGTACCCAGCAAAGCCACAGAGGTGGAGCTGGCCAAAGCCATGGGGGCCCACCTCTTGCATCAGCATGACCTGGATGTGAGAAATAGAGTCAAAGGAGATTATTTCAGAGCTTTAAGATTTAATTGCTGCCTTGTTGGATTTCGGACTTGCATGAGGCCTGTAGCCCCTTTGTTTTGGCCAATGTCTCCCCTTTAGAACAGGTATATTTACCCAATGCCTGTACCTCTATTGTATCTAGGAAGTAAATTTTTTTTTTTGATGGAGTCTAGCTCTGTCACCAGGCAGGAGTGCAGGGTCGCAATCTCAGCTCACTGCAACCTCTGCCTCCTGGGTTCAAGCGATTTTCCTGCCTCAGCCTCCCGAGTAGCTGGGATTATAGGCACACACCGCCATGCCCAGCTAATTTTTGTATTTGTAGTAGAGATGGGATTTCACCATGTTGACCAGGATGGTCTCGATCTCCTGACCTCGAGATCCACACACCTTGGCCTCCAAAAGTCTTGGGATTACCGGCGTGAGCCACTGCATCTGGCCAGAAGTAACTATCTTTCTTTTGATTTTACAGGCTAGGTGGAAGGGACTT
This sequence comes from Pan paniscus, assembly GCF_029289425.2. Taxonomy (NCBI): domain Eukaryota; kingdom Metazoa; phylum Chordata; class Mammalia; order Primates; family Hominidae; genus Pan; species Pan paniscus. The sequence continues at coordinate 38,384,610 of NC_085926.1, read as the reverse complement.
GCCTTGTCTCAGATGAGACTTTGGACCTGGACTTCTGGGTTAATGCTGAAATTAAGTTCAGACTTTTGGGGACTGCTGGAAGAGAATGATTGTGTTTTGAAATGTGAGGACAAGAGATTTGGGAGGTGCCAGGGTGGAATGATGTGGCTTGGCAGTGACGCCACCCAAATCTTGCATGGGGACTGTGGCCCCTTTGTTTTGGCCAATGTCTCCCCTTTGGAACAGTTATATTTACCCAATGCCTGTACCTCCATTGTGTCTAGGAAGTAACTATCTTTTTTTTCAATCTTGAATTATAACAATCCTCATGTGTCAAGGGCAAGACCAGGTGGAGATAATTAAATCATGGGGGCAGTTTCCCCATGCTGTTCTAATGATAGTGAGTTCTCATGAGGTCTGATGGTATTATAGGAGGCTTCCCCTTCACTCAGTGCTGATTCTGTCTCCTGCTGCCCAGTGAAGAGGTGCCTTCTGTCATGATTCTAAGTTTCCTAAGGCCTCCCCAGCCTTAGGGGAAACATGAGTCAATTAAACCTCTTTTCGTTAAGACAAACCCACAGCCAATATCATACTGAATGTGCAAAAACTGGAAGCATACCCTTTGAAAACTGGCACAAGACAGGGATGCCCTCTCTCACCACTCCTATTCAACAAAGTGTTGCAAGTTCTGGCCAGGGCAATCAGGCAAGAGAAAGAAATAAAAGGTATTCAATTAGGAAAAGAGGAAGTCAAATTGTCCCTCTTTGCAGGCGACATGATCGTATGTTTAGAAAACCCCATCATCTCAGCCCCAAATCTCCTTAAGCTGATAAGCAACTTCAGCAAAGTCTCAGGATACAAAATCAATGTGCAAAAATCACAAGCATTCCTATACACCAAGAACAGACAAACAGAGAGCCAAATCATGAGTGAACTCCCATTCACAATTGCTACAAAGAGAAATACCTAGGAATCCAACTTCCAAGGGACATGAAGGACCTCTTCAAGGAGAACTACAAACCACTGCTCAATGAAATAAAAGAGGATACAAACAAATGGAAGAACATTCCATGCTCATGGATAGGAAGAATCAATATTGGAAAATGGCCATACTGCCCAAGGTAATTTATAGATTCAATGCCATCCCCATCAAGCTACCAATGACTTTCTTCACAGAATTGGAAAAAACTACTTTAAAGTTCATATGGAACCAAAAAGGAGCCCACATTGCCAAGACAATCCTAAGCAAAAAGAACAAAGCTGGAGGCATCATGCTACCTGACTTCAAACTATACTACAAGGCTACAGTAGCCAAAACAGGATGGTACTGGTACCAAAACAGATATATAGATCAATGGAACAGAACAGAGGCCTCAGAAATAGCACCACATATCTACAACTATCTGATCTTTGACAAACCTGAGAAAAACAAGAAATGGGGAAAGGATTCCCTATTTAATAAATGGTGCTGGGAAAACTGGCTAGCCATGTGTAGAAAGCTGAAACTGGATCCCTTCTTTACACCTCATACAAAAATTAATTCAAGATGGATTAAAGACTTAAACATTAGACCTAAAACCATAAAAACCCTAGAATAAAACCTAGGCAATACCATTCAGGACATAGCCATGGGCAAGGACTTCATGACTAAAACACCAAAAGCAATGGCAACAAAAGCCAAAATAGACATTTGGGATCTAATTAAACTAAAGAGCTTCTGCACAGCAAAAGAAGCTACCAACAGAGTGAAAGGCAACCTACAGAATGGGAGAAAATTTTTGCAATCTACTCATCTGACAAAGGGCTAATATCGAGAATCTACAAAGAACTTAAACAAATTTACAAGAAAAAATCAAACAACCCCATCAAAAAGTGGGCAAAGGATATGAACAGACACTTCTCAAAAAAAGACATTTATGCAGCCAACAGACCCATGAAAAAATGCTCATCATCACTGGTCATCAGATAAATGCAAATCAAACCACAGTGAGATAAGGTCTCACGCCAGTTAGAATGGCAATCATTAAAAAGTCAGGAAACAACAGATGCTGGAGAGGATGTAGAGAAATAGGGATGCTTTTACATTGTTGGTGGGAGTGTAAATTAGTTCAGCCATTGTGGAAGACAGTGTGGTGATTCCTCAAAGATCTAGAGCTAGGAATACTGTTTGACCCAGTGATCCTATTACTGGGTATATACCCAAAGGATTATAAATCATGCTACAATAAAGACACACGAACACATATGTTTACTGTGGCACTATTCACAATAGCAAAGACTTGGAACCGACCCAAATGTCCATCAATGATAGACTGGATTAAGAAAATGTGGCACATATACACCATGAAATACTATGCAGCCATAAAAAAGGATGAGTTCATGTCCTTTGCAGGGACATGGATGAAGCTGGAAACCATCATTCTGAGCAAACTATCTCAAGGACAGAAAACCAAACACCACATGTTCTCACTCATAGGTGGGAATTGAACAATGGGAACACTTGGACACAGGGAGGGGAACATCACACACCAGGGCCTGTCATGGGGTGGGGGCCTGGGGGAGGGATAGCATTAGGAGAAATACCCAATGTAAATGACGAGTTAATGGGTGCAGCAAACCAAATACATGTATACTTATGTAACAAACCTGCACGTTGTGCACATGTACCCTAGAACTTAAAGTATAATAATAAAAAATTCAAAAAAGAGAGAGGCCTCAGGAGAAGCCACATCTGTGAACACCTTGATCTTGGACTTCTGGCCTCCAGAACTAAGAGGAAATAAATGTCTGTTGTTTAAGCCACCCAGTCTGTAGTATTTTGTTATGGCAGCCCTAGCAAACTAACACAACTGTAATAGCTTAAAATATGCATATTGGCAATGCCTACAGCAACCACTAAAAACTAAAACAAAGAAGCTGTTGCAGGTTGATGGAGATGGAGTTCAGTGTGAAGGATATTTATTAAGGAGTGCTCTTGGGATAAATACCTGTAGAAGGAAGGCGACACAAGCAGGGGTGGGCAGGATGAGAAGTCAGGTTGTTATGCTAGTCCAATAATAGCCTTGGCCAAGCCCACATGAAGCTACAGAACTAGAATGACTCTTCAGAATTGTGCTGAGTTGGATTGAGATGGTCAGACCTTAATATTCTTGCATTCAGCACTGGATGTTAGCCACCTTGGGAAGGCGAATGACCTTGAGCAAGGTAGCTCTCTGCAATCGTGGCAATCCCTGAAGGGTCTGTCAGCAGAAAGCTATCTGTCAACAGGTCTCCCAGCAGGGGAAACAATAATGACTTCTTGAAGAGGAACCTGAGCAGCATTTAACATTATCCATCACAGAGATCTAACCAATATATGGAGTGGAGATAAAATGAGATAACAAAAAATACTCAAATAACTCAAAAGAAGGCAGTTAAAGGGGAGAGGACAATGAACAGCTGGAACAAATAGAAAACAAATAGTAAGATGTGGGATTTAAAGAAACCACATCAATAATTACATTATGTAAATGGACTCTAAACACTCTAACCAAAAGACAGTGTTTACAGTTCAAGAAGATTAAAATTTAAATGATTTAAAGAAACATATAACACGCAAATACTAATCTAACAAATGATGGAGTGGCTATAGTAATATCAGGAAACAGTGTTCAGAACAGTGAATATTAACAGGGAAAAAGAGGAACATTTCATGATAAGTGGGGTCAAATCATCATGAAGATATAACAGTCCCAAATATGTATGTCCAAGTAATAGAACCTCAAAGCATATGAAGAAAAATGGAAAAAACTAAAAGGAAAAATGAAGAAATACACAATTATGGTTGGAGATTTTACTACTGCTCTCTCAGTAATTGGTATAACAAGTATATAGAAAATTGGTTAAGACATAAAAGACTTGAACAACACCATCAATCTAATTCGACCTTATTGTCATTTACAGAACACTCAACAAGAGAGAAAACACATTTTTTCAAATGCACACATAACATCCCCCAAAACTAAACTATATGCTGGGCCAAAAAATAAATGTCAGTAAGTTTTAAAAACTTGAATTTATGCAGAGCATATTCTTAGACCACACAGATGACATTAAATAACAAAACCAAATTCTAGCAAAAAGTTATCTGGAAAATCCCCTAATATTTGGGAATTAACCTAAGAATTAACGAAAAACAGCAAAGGAAATCAGAAAACATTTTGAGCAGAATGACAATGGAAACAGAACATATGAAAATTTACGGGATGCAGTTAAAGCGGTGCATACAATGAAGCTGATAATGTTAAGTGCTTATGTTAGGAAAGAGGAAATGTCTTAAATCAGTTATGTAGATTTCCACCTTGAAAAGCTAAAAAACATTGACCAGGGATGGTGGCTCACACCTGTAATCCCAGAACTCTGGGAGGCCAAGGTGGATGAATCACTTGAAGTCAGGAGTTCTAGACCAGCCTGCCCAACATGATGAAACCTGTCTCTACTAAAAATACAAAAATTAGCCAGGTGTGGTGGTGGGTGCCTGTAGTCCCAGCTACTCAGGAGGCTGAGGCAGAAGAATTGCTTGAACTGGGAGGCGGAGGTTGCAGTAAGCCAAGACCATGCCACTGCACTCCAACCTGGACTACAGAACGAGATTCTGTCTCAAAAAAAGAAAAGAAAAGAAAAGCTAGGAAAAGCAGAGCAAATTAAACCTGAAGTAAATAATAAAAAATGGAAATCAATAAAATAGGAAAAAAGTGTGATCAATAAAATTGATAAACTTCTAGCTAGTCTGATTCAGAAAAAACACAAATGACCAGTTTCAGAAATGAAAGGGAATTCTTTCACTACAAGTACTACAGACATGCAAGGATAATAAAGGAATATTTAAACAAGTTTATGCTAATAAATTTGACAAGTTAAAATGGAAGATTGTGGCCAGGTGCGGTGGCTCACGCCTGTAATCCCAGCACTTTGTGGGAGGATTGCAGGAGTTCAAGACTAGTCTGAGCAACATGGTGCCAAGACCAGCTCAGTCATGGAGACCTAACGAAGCGGCACTAGAGGAATTAAGACAAAGACACAGGAATACAGTATAAAGTGGGGATTAGGGGGCTGACAGCCTTCAGAGCTGAGAGCCACAAACAGAGCTTGACCCACACATTTATTGACAGAAAGCCAGTGATAAGCATTGCTTCTATAGACTGTAGATTAGCTAAAAGCATTCTTTATGGGAAACAAAGCAATCTCAGCGAGGAGCAGAGAAACAGGCTCTGGCTGATTATCTGTAGCAAAAACATGCTGTCAAGGCACAGGCCTTTCCTGCTATCGTTTGTGGTTTGAGCAGTTTTTTGCTCCGGGCGGGGCCAGGTGTTCCTTGCCCTGCTCTAGTAAACCAACAACTTTTAGCAGTGTGCATGACAGCCATCATGAGCATGTCCCATTGCTGCAGAAATCCTGTTTATGGCCAGTTTCTTTAAGGTCTGTTTATGACAGGGTTAGGGATTGCTACCAACGTGTCCCACCTTTCTGTTTTTGCAAAGTGATAAAGGCATAGGCAGCTTTGTCACAGTAGGCTACTTCTCGCAGGATTCGCGATCCATATTTGCAGATGTACAAATGACCAATTTCATTTGTATTTCAATTTGATATACAAAGACAAACGACACCAATTAGAAGCACAGTCATCATTCAAATTACAGAGCCTCCAAGTGTCTTGATCCATTTTAATGGGTTAATAGCTGCTAATCCATCTGAAGCGCCTTCAAGCACTTCAGTTCCTGGCATTAGTGTCAGATGTGCCTGGGAAGATTGAAGTATTTGTTCCTTCAGTTGCGTAATATCTAAAGTAAATTTCCAGTATGACCTTTCAAATGTTTCTTAACTCTTTCCCACTCATGCTGTCTTTCATTATACAGATGAGGAGTAATGCAAAAATCAGAAGTATTCCAATCACATTGTAACTGCATTCTATATTCTAGACTAACTACTCAATCTCCTAGCCACATTACAGTTTGTTGGAGATAATTGATTTGATTAGCTAGTTTCTGGTCTATATTAGTTTGGGAATTCCACAGCAAAGTAGAATTTTTCTGCCAATTATTTACATAGTCTGCTGTTTGTACTGTGAAATGCAAAGCAACTCCAGCTGCCGCGGCAGTAGCTGTGACAGCAATCAATCCCATAATGATTAAAATTAAAGTAGCAATGAAACACTGAGAGCATCTCAGAATCTTTTGAAGAATTTCAGTAATAATATGCACAGAAGGAGAGGCTTCCCAAGGACCAGAAAGCTTTACAGGTATCCATACTCCTTCTTGGGTTCTTACCGCTAAAATAGAATGATCAGTATTATACAAGGAAGAATTCACACAAGAAAACAACCTACATTCTTGACAAGTCCCATGATGATTAGGGAGATCAAGTTTTAAATGACCCACTACAAGCAGGAAAGGTGGACTTATTGTCAGTCTCAACATGGCTGCAAGTGGGAGGTCCTTGGGTTCCTCCCAAAATCTCTTCCTCAGCATCTGGCTCATGATAAAGTTTCAGGTGTCTTGATGATATCCAAATTGGCTGCTGGTTTTGGCCTGGAGAAACACAAGCATAACCTCTACCCCATGTTATTATTTTACCTATTTCCCAACTTTTTGTTATTGGATCTCTCCACAAAACCAGTTGTTCTGCTTCTGTCTTTTAAGCTGGTTTCTGTAGATGCTGTTCAGCTGCTGGTAGCATCCGGCCTTTAGGCAGGCTCAAAAAATTTAAAGTTAATAATGCTAAATTTAGTTGTATGTGCAGAGTCCTATAATCTCCATTCCTATAATCATTGATCCTCCTCTTCTGCTTTTGTAATTGTTGTTTTAGGGAGTGATTCATTCTTTCCACAATGGCTTGTCCTTGTGAATTATATGGGATGCCAGTAATGTGTTTAATATTCCATATAGAGAAAAATATAGCTAGAGCTTGGCTAGTATAGCCTGGAGCATTGTCTGTTTTAACTGAAGATGGAATGCCCATGACTGTGAAGCATTGCAGAAGATGCCATTTAATACAGGCAGAAGATTCCCCTATTTAGCATGTAGCCCAAACAAAGTGAGAAAATGTATCTACACATACATGTACATAAGCTAGTCTCCCAAACGAGGGAACATGTGTGACATCCATTTGCCAAAGAGAATTAGGTTCCAATCCTCAAGTATTAACTACTCCTGTAAAAGATGAGGAATGCACCATTTGGCAAGTTGGGCATTGCTGGATAATAGCTTTAGCTTCTTTCCAGGTAATGCTGTATCTGCGTTTGAGACCAGAGGCATTAACATGGGTTAAATTATGAAAGTGTCTAGCATTAGATAATGCCATAGCAACTAGGCAATCAGCAATTTGATTTCCCGCAGTCAAAGGTCCTGGAAGAGGTGTATGACCTCCAATACGAGTTATGTAAAAAGGGTGCATTCTACTCTTAACTGCTGTTTGCAATTGGGTAAATAAAGTCATCAGTTGTTTATCTGCATGAAATTGTAACTGAACATTTTCAATTAATTGTGTGGAATGAACCACGTATGAAGAATCAGAAATTACATTGACAGGCATCTCAAAAGCCGTCAGCACCTCAATTACAACTACAAGCTCTGCTTTTTGAGCTGAAGTATAGGGCGTCTAGAAAACTTTACTTTTTGATCCAGAGTTAGAAGCTTCACCATTACTAGACCCATCTGTAAAAACATTTTCAGCACCTTCAATTCGTTTAAATTTAGTTATTCTAGGGAGAATCCAATTAGTTAATTTCAAAAATTGAAATAATTTTGTCTTTGGAAAGTGATTATCAAGAACACCTATGAAATCAGCTAAATGGGTTTGCAATTAAGACTATTTATAAAGGCTTTTTGTATTTGTGCCTTTGTAAGGGGAACAAAAATTTTTCCAGGATCATATCCTTGTAATTTAACAATTTGAGTTCTCCCATTTCCTATCAGAGTAGCAATTGGATCCAAATAAGGAGTTAGAGTCCACGAATTAGTATGTGGAAGAAAAAGCCATTCTACAAGATCTTGCTCTTGAACAACACCACCAGTAGGTGAATGCTGAGTTGGAAAAATCAATCTTTTCTGGATCTTTTCTGGATCTATTCTATTTATTTGAGCTTTATGCACTTGCTTTTCAATCAGCTGTAACTCTGCCTCAGCCTCCTTTGTTAATTGCCAAGGGTTTGTGAGACTGGGATCTCCTCTAAGGATAGAAAAGAGATTACTCATGGCAGAGGTAGGAATGCCTAGAGCAGGTCATATCCAATTAATGTTTCCCAGTAATTTTTGAAAGTCATTCAATGTTTTCAATTGATCCCTATGTATGGTTACTTTCTGTGGCACAATGGTAGTGTCATTTACTAAGGTCCCCAAGTAGGAGTAAGGAGTAGTAGTCTGAATTTTGTCAGGAGCTATAATTAAATCAGCATGAGAAATCGAGTTTTGCAAGTGATTATAACATTGGAGTAATATTTCCTGAGTGGGGGCAGCACAAAGTATATCATCCATATAATGAATAAGGTAACACTGTGAAAATTTTTTACGAGTAGGTTCAATTGCTTGTCCTACATAAGTCTGACAAATCATTGGACTGTTTAACATGCCTTGTGGCAACACTCTCCAGTGAAAACGCTAAGCAGGCTGCAGGTTGTTTACCACAGGAATTGTAAATGCAAACCATTCACAGTCTTGCTCAGCTAAGGGGATAATAAAGAAACAGTCTTTTAAATCTATGACTATTAAAGGCCAATTTTTTGGAATCATAGCAGCAGAAGGCAGTCCAGGCTGCAATGCTCCCATAGGTTGTCTAACCGAATTAATGGCTCTAAGATCTGTCAACATTCTCCATTTATCACATTTTTTCTTAATAACAAAGACTGGAGGGCTGGGCATGGTGGCTCACACCTGTAATCCCAGCACTTTGGGAGGCCAAGGTGGGTGGATCACAAGGTCAGGAGATCGAGACCATCCTGGCTAATGCAGTGAAACCCCGTCTCCACTAAAAATACAAAAAATTAGCCGGGCATGGTGGTGGGCGCCTATAGTCCCAGCTACTCGGGAGGCTGAGGCAGGAGAATGGCATGAACCCAGGAGGCGGAGCTTGCAGTGAGCCAAGATCGCACCACTGCACTCCAGCCTGGGCAGCAGAGTGAGACTCCATCTTAAAAATAATAATAATAATAATAACAAAGACTGGAGAATTCCAGGGGGAAAACGTTAGAGCTATATGTCCTTTTTCTAATTGTTCAGTAACTAAGACCTCTAAAGCCTCCCGTTCTTCTTTACTCAGCAACCATTGTTCTATCCAAATTGGCTTACTTGTTAACCATTTTAAAGGTATAGGTTCCGGAGGCTTAACAATGGCCGCCATCAAAAATGATACCCTAAACCCTGACAAGAATTTTTTCCTTCCGCTTGAACTGGTTTTTTTAACCCTTGTAAATTTTTTTCTAATCCCATGCCAGACACATACCCCATCTCTTGTATCACATGCTGACTTTGAGGGCTATATAATTGTTCTGTGTAATGGGGAACTTGTGCTCCCCATTGCTGTAATAAATCTCTCCCCCATAAATTTATAGGTACAGAAGTTACAATTGGCTGAATAGTCCCAGATTGTTCATGGGGTCCTTCACAATGCAAAATATAAATACTTTGATATACTTCAGGGGCTTTACCAACTCCAACTATGTTAAATTGAGCGGATTGAATTGGCCACACAGACGGCCAGTGCTGTAGAGAAATAATTGAAACGTCCACTCCTGTATCTCCCAACCCTTTGAATTTCTTTCCCTGAATAGTTATTTCACAGGTAGGATGTTTATCAGTAATTTGATTTACCCAGTAAGCTGCTCTCCCTTGCTTATTTGTACTTCCAGATCCTCCTGTCTGTTTAGTTTCACTTCTCCCCATTTCCACATATGGCACAATCAGGAGTTGTGCTATACACTCTCCTGGCTCTGCTTTCCAGGGAACAGAAGTAGATATAACAATTTGAATTTCCCCATTGTAATCTGAATCAATGACTCCTGTTTGTACTTGTACTCCTTTTAAATGTAAATTAGACCTACCTAGAAGTGATCCTGCCATACCGCTGGCATCATCTGACTGGAGACAGCAACATTCTTTAACAGTCCCATTACAAAAGGAAAACCTGGTCCATGTTGATTAATAGATTGTTTAAATTCTTTAAGTATTTTAAAAGGAAAAGACTCAAATGTAGCCATAATATTTCCCTGTTGATCAGGTGGGTGTATTCTAACAGGAAACTGCCAAGCATCCATATCACCCTCTTGTCTAGCTTGCTGGATTCCTGCCTGAATAGAAATGACAGCGGTTGCTCGAGGCGCTGCTCAGTCACTGGGGCAACTACTTTTCGCCCAGTGTCCTCTGGAAAAGAAAGATTCGGAGGGTCAGGCCACTCCTTTTCTTCAAAATAATGAGGGGGTGTAGAGGGGTAGGGACAAACCTCTCCCTACTCTGCTGCTTTAGCTGGCAAGCAAACTTGCTCTGTCACCTCTTCTGTTACTTCGTTAGACTCTCCTTATTCCTCTGATTCCTCCTCCTCGTCATCTGTGTGGAAAGGCTCCAAGGTGGAATGAACCAGAGCCCACACTGACCAGTTATAGGAATATCCCCAACACCATCCTTATATGCCTTTTTCAGTGTGCTGCCTACCTTTTCCCAGACCTCTACATTCACAGTTCCTCGGTCCGGAAACCAGCGGCAATATTTCTCTACTGCACTAAAAAGCTGCGTAAGTCAGCTACTGCTAATGTTCACTCCTCCTTTTCTGAGGAGATGGTGAAGCAGACTCAAATAAGCCTCATGCCTGCTCGACCCTTGTCCCATTGTTACCCTGATGCTTCTGAGCTCCCCTTCTTACTCACCATGAGGATTGCTTTAACAGGACTCGGGTGTCCTCCAGTGTAGTTCCACATTTTCTAACCATCGCTCTGGCGACTCTTCGACCCAGGTTCGAGCCCCCGTGTTGGGCACCACTTGCCGAGACCAGCTCGGTTGTGGAGACTCCAACCCAGCGGCACTAGAGTAATTAAGACAGACACAGGAATACAGTATAAAGTGGGGATCAGGGGCTGACAGCGTTCAGAGCTGAGAGCCACAAACAGAGCTTGACCCACACATTTATTGACAGAAAGCCAGTGATATAAGCATGGCTTCGAAAGATTGTAGATTAGCTAAAAGCAATCTTTATGGGAAACAAAGCAATCTCAGCGAGGAGCAGAGAAACAGGCTCTGGCTGATTATCTGCAGCAAAAACATGCTGCCAAGGCACAGGCCTTTCCTGCTATCGTTTGTGGTTTGAGCAGTTTTTTGCTCCGGGCGGGGCCAGGTGTTCCTTGCCCTGCTCCAGTAAACCAACAACTTTTAGCAGTGTGCATGACAGCCATCATGAGCATGTCCCATTGCTGCAGAAATCCTGTTTATGGCCAGTTTCTTTAAGGCCTGTTTATGACAGGGTTAGGGCTTGCTACCAACAACATGGCAAAACCCTATCTCTACCAAAAAAAAAAGGGGGGGATATTCTTTGAAAGATACGTATTATTAACATTGACACAAAAAGAAGTACAAAATCTGAAGTGCCATATATTTTTATGTAAATTGAGTTTTAACTTAAAAGTTTCACAAAGAAAACATCTAACTAAGATGGTTTCACTGGTGAATTCAATCAAATATTTAAGGAACACATAATACCAAAACCATAACACATACATGCAAAACATTTAACAAAATTCAAGACAAACCTACACATTCTTTTTAAATATTCCTCCCCACCTCCAGCAAGAAATGAAAGGGAAATTTCTTAGCCCGATGGAGGGCGTATTCACACACACACTCTTAGTGATAAAATGCTGTCCGCTAAGATCAGGGACAAGGCAAGGATTATTGCTCTCCCTACTTCTATTCAACACTATACTAGACATTCTAGCCATTGCAGAAAGGCAAGAAAATGAAATAAAATGCTTACAGATTGAAGAGAAGAAAACTGTCTTTGTTTTATAGATGACATGACATGATGGATAGAAACCCTACATATCCTACTAATACAAAATACTACCATAACTAGTAAGTGAATTTAATAAAGTTGCAAGACACAAAATCAAACAAAAATTGATTCTTATGGCTGGGCGTGGTGGCTCACGCCTGTTAATTCCAGCACTTTGGGAGGCTGAGGCGGGTGGATCACAAGGTTGGGGGATTGAGACAATCCTGGCCAACATGGTGAAATCCCGTCTCTACTAAAAATACAAAAATTAGCTGGGCATGGTGGGGGGGGTGCCTGTAATCCCAGTTACTCGGGAGGCTAAGGCAGGAGAATTGCTTGAACCCAGGAGGCAGAGATTGCAGTGAGCCGAGATGGTGCCACTGCATTCCAGCCTGGTGACAGAGCAAGACTTCATCTAAAAAAAAATTTATTTTTATATGTTAGCAACAAATAATTCCATATACCATAGACTATCTCTACATGCTAGCAAAAACAATTGAAAAAATGAAACACTTTTCCAACAGCATCAAAACAATTAAATGTGTACAAACGGCAAATAAGAACATGAAAAGTGCTTAACATCACTAGTCATTAGGAAAACACAAATAAAAACCACAATGAAATTTCACTTCACATCCATAACGATGGCTATTTTATATATATATATATAAAGAAAAATAACAAGTGTTGACAAGGATGTAGAGAAACTAGATCCCTGTGCATTACTGCTGGGGAATGTAAAATGGTGCAGCTACTGTGGAAAACTGTGGTGGGTCCTCAAAAAGTTAAACAGAATTACTATATGATTCAGCAATTCCACTTCTAGGTATATACCCAAAAAATTGAAAGCACGGACTCAGATATTTGTACATCAATGTTCATAGCAGCATTATTTACAATCACCAAAAGGTGAAAACAACTTAAATGTCCACTGATGGATGAATGGATAAACAGGATGTGGTATATAAACACAGTGGAATATTATTCAGCCTTGCTACAATGTGAATGAACCTTTAAATTTAAAACATTAAAATATTAACTATTTTACACATGCAAAATTTAATAAAATATTACACGAAGTGGAATAAGCCAGAAACAAGAGGAAACATGTATGATACCACTTATATGAAAAACCTAGAATAGGCAAATCCATAGAGACAGAAAGGATAGTGGTTATCAAGGGCTGGGGAGAGAAAAATAGGAGTTATTGTTTAGTGAGTAGAGTTTCAGTCTAGAATGATAAAAAGGTTTCGGAAATGTGTGGTGGTGATGGTAGCATAATATTGTGAATATACCTAATGCTACTGAATTTGATCTTTATATGTTCACAATGAATAATTCAACATACCATGGAATATTCCTAAATGCTAGCAAAAACAATTGAAAAAATGAACACTTTTCCATGGTTAAAATGATAAATGTCATACATTTTATCACAAAACATGGTTAAAGTGATAAATGTCACACATTTTATCACAAAACATTTTTGAAATATCAAATAATTTAACAAAATATGTGTAAGACATACACTAAAAACTATAAAACTTTGTTAAGGGGAATAAAAAGAACAAAGTAGAGAACTGTCCTTTGTTTATGGAATTTACCCATCATTGGTACATAGAGATCTTCCTCATTCTTTTCTATTGTGTGGATGCATTATAATCTATTCAATCTGTCCTATATTAGTGTATATGTGCCTTTTCCCAAGTACTTTGCTGTTATCAATAATTTCACAATAACCTTATACATATGTTGTCTTGTATGTTGGAATTGTGTCTTTGTGCAGATTCCTATTGGAATGGTTAAGTCATACTCATATTTAGTTTTGTTGATGTTGCCCAATTTCCCTCTTTAGGAGTTTCACAAAATTGCACTCCTACCAGAAATGTATACGAATGCCTATTTCTCCACAGCCATGGTAACACAGAATTTTATCAAACTCTGATTTTTGTCAGTAAGCATTTTAAAATATGCTTAAAGTGTACTTGCGTTTTTTCTGATACATACATACATACATATATCTATATCTATATCTATCTATCTATCTATCTATCTATCTATCTATCTATATATATCTTTTTTTTTTTTTTTTTGAGACAGAGTCTTGCTCCGTCACCCAGGCTGGAGTACAGTGCTGCCATCTCAGCTTACTGCAACTTCCACCTCCCAGGTTCAAGTGATTCTCCTGTCTCAGCCTCCTGAGTAGCTGGGATTACAGGCGTCTGCTACCACGCCCGCCTAATTTTTTTGTATTATTAGTAGAGACAGGGTTTCACCATGTTGGCCAGGCTGATCTTGAACTCCTGACCTCAGGTGATCCACCCACCTCGGTTTCCTAAAGTTCTAGGATTACAGACATGAGACACCATGCCCAGCCTGATATATATACTTTTTTTTTTTTTTTTTTTTTTTTTTGAGATGAAGTCTCACTCTGTTGCCCAAGCTGGAGTGCAGTGGCGAGATCTCAGCTCACTGCAACCTCAACCTCCCGGGTTCAAGCGATTCTCCTGCCTCAGCCTCCCAGGTAGCTGGGACTACAGGCATGCACCACCATGCCCAGCTAATTTTTGTATTTTTAGTAGAGATGGGGTTTCACTATTTTGACCAGGCTGGTCTTGAACTCCTGACTTCATGATCCGCCCACCTTGGCCTCTCAAAGTGCTGCGATTACAGGCATGAGCTACTATGCCTGGCCTAGAAACTGTCTTTTGAGCAACTATGCCTGCTTGTTGCCCATAGAAAGTTGGGAGTCCAGGGTCTTTTAACATTTAGTCCCTTTTAATCCAGGTTAATGCCATTAGTATAGCTTCCTAAAATGTACTGTGGGTTTTATGTGTCTGATTGGAGTCTACTCTATGTACCAAAAGCCTCACTCACAATTATTTTTGAGATAGCTCCCAATGAGTTTAATCACTGCTATGCCAGGTGTGTGAGGCTGCTGTGGGACAACAATCTTGATTCCTAGAAGAGTCATAAATTCCTAGGGACCTCAGGCTCCTGCCACCATGCCTGGCTAATTTTTGTAGAGATGGGGTTTCACCATGTTGCCCAAGCTGGTCTCGAACTCCTGAGCTCAAGCGATCCACCTGCCTCAGCCTCCCAAAGTGCTGGGATTACAGGTGTGGGCCATCACGCTTGCCCTAGAGTAATATTCTCTATTATCAAGGTAGAAAGTTCAACATATATTCATTAGATCTACTTTATAGATACTGTTACTTAGATCACTTATATCGTTATATGTATTTTTTGTCTCCTTAACTTCAGTCTTGGATGAGAGAGAGGTGTTTTAAATTTCTCTGTTATTTCTAGGTTTCTGTTCATTTTTCCTTGCATAATTTGTTATGCAAATGTTATGTGCTTTGACAAGGCAGAAGTAACACAATGGAAACAATGAAAAAGGAGGGAGAGAGAAAGAGGAAAGTAGAAAGAGCTCTTTGTTGTACAGGGGATAGGCAGGAGCCAAAGAATATCACTTAAAGTTGACAAACCAGATAACTGAAGCTCTAACACTCATAAATAGTATATCCTCATTGTGAATTGTGGCTTTTAGCATTTTAATGTATCCTTCATTGTCTTGTCTATTTTTTCCTGAATTCTACCTTTTCAGATATGGATACTGTAATCTTTGCCTTTTGTGGTCCTACTTGTCTGGTCTATTTTTGCCCATCTCTTTTTTTTTTTAGCCTCTCCTGAATCACTTACTTTAGATGTGTCTCTTATAAATAACAGACAATAAGACATTGGTTTGTAAGCCAATCTGATATTCCTTTTGATAGGTAAGTCCTTTCACATGTACTGATTTAACTTATATGCTTGGACTTAATATATTTACTGTATGATGGTACATTTACTGCATGTTTTTCACTGTAATCTTTATTATTGCTTCTTTGAGCATTGATGACTTACATTTTTATTCTAGTAATTATACTATGTCTTCTATACTATTAATAGTATAGTACACTTTTAATGCTCTAAATCTCCCTTTTTCCTTACTTACACTTCATATACTTGGTTTGTCAACTTTAAATAATACTACTTGACTTCTACATATTGCCTAAGCAACAAGGAGTTCTTTGTATTTTCCTCTTCCTCTCTCCCTTCTTTTTTGTTTTGTTACTTCTGTCTTGTCAAAGCATATATAGTTTGATACTATTTCATGTGATTAGGCTTTCTGTCCCCACCCAAATCTCATCTTGAATTGTAATCCCCAGGTGTTGAGGGCGAGACCTGGTGGGAGGTGACTGGATCATGGGGGTGGTTTCCCCCAAGCTGTTCTCATGATAGAGAGTTCTCACGAGATCTGATGGTTTTATAAGACAGTTTTCCCTGCTTGCTCTCTTGTGCGTCCATGCTCTCTCTTTCTTGCCACCATGTGAAGAAGGTCCTTTCTTCCCCTTCACCTTCTGCCACGATTGTAGGTTTCCTGAGGCCTCCCCAGCCATGTGGAACTGTGAGTCAATTAAACCTCTTTTCTTTATAAATTACCCAGTCTTGGGTACTATCTTTATTATTTTTTTGAGACAGAGTCTCACTGTTGCCCAGGATGGAGTGAAGTGGCACAATCTTGGCTCACTGCAATCTCTGCCCCCAGGTTCAAGCAATTCTCATGCCTCAGCCTCCCAAGTAGCTGGGATTACAGGCGTGCACCACCATACCCAGCTAATTTTTGTATTTTTAGTAAAGACGGGGTTTCACCATGTTGGCCAGTCTGGTCTCGAGCTCCTGACCTCAGGTGATCTTCCTGCCTCAGCCTCCCAAAGTGCTGGGATTACAGACATGAGCCACCATTCCCAGCCGGGTACTATCTTTATAGCAGTGTGAGAAGGGACTAATACTGTTCTTCCACCCTTATCCCCACTTCCATTTGGCCTCAGATCTACAATCAAAGATATTCAACGGTCATGTCCAGTCCTTTTGCTCAAGTTTCCCCAATCATCTAGTTGGATGAAGCTTGTCTTTTAGTAGAATTCTAAGGAAGAAGTTGTGAGTATAATAGTCCCTGGGCTCTTGTGTAATTAAAACTTCTTCCTATATCCTTGATACTTAAAGGACAGCTTGGTGAAATATGAAATCCTCAGTTCATACTTTGAGTTTCTTGAAAAGGTTGCCCCATTGCTATTTTGCTTTGTTGAGAAGTTTGAGGCCAACCAGATCTTTCCTTTGTAAGAGACTAGGTCTTTTGGTCTAGAGGCTTACATAGTTCTTTTTCTTTGGCTTCAAAGTATAGTTGGTAGGCTATGTCTCAGAGCTAATCATTCTGGGTCAATATTCTAAGTAACAAGATAGACCCTTTCAAGATAAAGTTTCAGGTTTTCTTTTGTTTTCCAAAAGTTCTTTGGGGTTTATTTGAGTTTTAATATTTGAATTTTAAATATTAACTCTATTCCACTGTCTCATCTTTTGTCTTCATGAGTTCCAATCTTACCTGTATCATCTTTTCTTTGCCAATCTTCTTTATCTACCATTTTATTTCTGGGTCTTTTTGGCTCTTCCTTTAATATTGCTTTGTTTTGCTTCTCTTAGCTTTTCTTACTCCTACCTTCTACGTGCCTTAATGTACTTGTGACCATATCTATTTTCACTAAGATATAATTTAGTATCCATATCTGTGAAGATTTATCTTTTTGTTCAAATTATTTCCCAAGTTCAGTCAGTTCTCTTCTCATATATGCTTGTAGCTTCTTCATTTTTATTCTGAGTTTTTGAATTTCTGATCTCTGATGTTCTTTTATATCCACAATTATTTATTTTCAAATTCATGTTGAAGTGTTTAGTTACAGTTTACTGTTTCATGGTCCAAGACAGCCTTTTTCTGCTGGACAATAATGTAAAATGTCTTTAAAAAGTAATGTCTAGGTGGTACTAGGGGGAGTTGTCTGTCTTCTTCGGAATCTTGGGCTTGCTGTTGTATCTAATGGGCCGTTATCTTTAACCTCTTGCTTCCTTTGCACCCTTTCATCCACCATGCCTCCAAAGGACACCACTCACTTTCAAGATGGCTTCATCTCCATCAGAAGTGATGCCTTTGGTCCCATTCATTTTCTAAGCCCCTTCCTTTTAACTTCCCAGTAGCTACTGCTCTGATCCACTAGGTCTCAAACCTATCTGCAGGATTTTGTCACTCTGGGTGAGAACATGAGTATTTTGATTTAGCTGGAGTCCTGAGCTCAGTAAAGGCCTTGGGCAGAAAAAAAATCTGGAAGAGTCTGCAGGAGTCAGATCACAGAGGACTTTCTATAGAGGCTTTTGCAATAATTTGAGCAAGGAATAGAGAGGTAAAAAGTAAAACAGGAGGGATAAAGAGGAAGGAAAAAGGAACTCACTATACAAATATAGGAAGAAAACTCAAAGTGAGAATCACAACTTTTCAGCTGATGAAATACTCCAAAATAAAAAAGAAATCCAGAATTTTGGAAATTCTTCCAGAGAAATGACACAACTTCTTCAGCAAGTGGACTGCAAGAAGAGAGAGGGAATGAGGGAGAAAAAGGGAGAGAAGTTCTAAACTGCACCACTTGGGAGATGGTCCCTCTCAGTGATCTGTGGGCATAGCTAAAAGGAGGGCACAGGAAGCACGTCCACCAGGCCCATTGTTTGGGTGGGAGGTTGTGAATTATGCCAAGTGAGTTTGGGGAGGGAGGAGAGATGAAGGAGGGGGAGAGGAGAGATGGTGAAAGGAGAGAATGGGGACAGCATGGAGAGGGTGAGCATGGGGCAAGTAAGAGAGGCCCTGCGAGGCACCTCAGACAGCTAAAACAAGGAGGGCAGGGTGTGGGAGAGAAGAGACTGTGGTGTTTGGATTGGGGAAGAGGATGGATGGTAGATCAAGGTATGGGGTGGGGGCAGCTATGGGTCACGGTTTGCGGAGGAGTGGGCAGACAGGGTTGGAGAAAGAGATAGGATGAGGTTAGGGGGTGAGACAGGGCTTTGTCTCCCCCATTCTGCTGATTTGAGTCCCTAGATTAGCTTTAATTCTGCCTCTGCAAGGGGAAAAGTCATAGTTTTTATTGGACATATCCCAGTCTCAGTGATGTCCTGCCTCCTGGGATAAAAGACAGGAAAAGAGAGATGCTTTCCTGCCCTGGGGCACACGGGCACAGGGACAGGAGTGCCTATCTATCTTCATGCAGATGTGCTGAGGGCGGCTTTAAGATGGTCCTGGACACTCCAAGGAGTCAGTAGGGGCAGGAAGAGCTGTTCAGAACAGAGAAGTGGATCCCTGCTGTCTGGGGCCATGTCTCCAAGTGGGGTCAGTAAATCTGGGCAGGCAGGGGCAACAGGGATGCCTGTTCACTCCGGAGGCCCCCGGGTCTGAGACAAGATTCTCTGCTCGAGTTTGGCGTAGTGGGGGAGAAGGGCCTCGTAGACCTAGAAGGGCAGAAAAAGCAGTTTAGAACAGAGAGGGGGAAAATGCCTCTTACATCTGGTTGCACTTTGCAATTTAAAATTTTTAAATCCCGTTTACTTGCAATTTAACTTTTTTGCTGGGCAAAAGAAAGCATCAATTCACAAAAGAGGAAATGCTGGCAGTTCTCAAACCTACAGTTTAAGATTTTTTAAAACTGTAAATTATGACAAGAAACCAATTTTTATGATCAAATCTACAAAATTTTTAAAAAATTCTGGTGAGAGTACCTAGAAATGGCTGCCTCATTGCACAGCTGGTGAAAGCTGGTGATACAACTCTTTGGGAAATAGACTTGACTTTATATCTGTATTAAGGAGCCCATAGTGTGGGACCCAGTTATTCTACTTTGGTGAAGCTCTCCTAAGCAAATAATCCTAAATGTAGGATGCCAAGTCCACCAAGGGTCTTCTTTGATACCACTAAACATTCAGACTTATAAGACCACCATGAGCCAAGGGAAGACAGCCTGGAGAAACACAGTGGCAGGAGGTGCTCCTCTCAATGGAAGACCACGTAGCAGTCCATACAGCAGTTCACACAGCTGTCCAGGAGAGGGTCTCTTTGCCTCCCAACCAGGTTACAGCCCAGGCACAAACAGTTGACATCTGGCCGGGCATGGTAGCTCATGCCTGTAATCCCAGCACTTTGGGAGGCCAAGGCGGGTGGATCACCTGAGGCCAGGAGTTTGAGACCAGCCTGACCAACCTGGTGAAACCCCGTCTCTACTAAAAATACAAAAATTAGCTGGGTGTGGTGGCAGGTGCCTGTAATCCCAACTACTCAAGAGGCTGAGGTAGGAGAATCACTTGAACCTGGGAGCCGGGGGTTGCAGTGAGCCAAGATTGCACCACTGCACTCCAGCCTGGGTGACAGAGCAAGACTCTGTCTCAAAAAAAAGAAAAAAAAAAAAAAGAGTTGAGATCCACATCATACAGACAAAAGAATGACCCTGGCTTCAAAACCTCATATGCCCTACAAAAGTATCTCCTGTAACAACTTAGTAGGTAGGAGGCATGACCAGGAGGAGTCACTGCACTCAAGGAGGCCCTGAGGAAGACTTCTCACCAGGTAGTTATGGTTTTCTCAGTTCAGATGCAGTTTCCCAAGCAAAGGCCATTTTTACATAAGCAATGTTGCCTAGTAAAACCGTTGATAGTCCACTTTTATGAGATCTCAAGGAAAACAGAGCTAGAAAGTTAACCAAAGGTCAAATTCTCATGTAGAATAGGAAAGGGTTTTTTTTTTTTTAATCCTTTATCTAAGAATACTTAATTATAATTGAAAAACTAAAAGCAACTGTACTAAGGCAAGGAAAATGCTCGAGTAAATTGCAGTTCTGGCAAAAAATTTGCCAGATTTTTTTTTTTTTATACTTTAAGTTTTAGGGTACATGTGCACAATGTGCAGGTTAGTTACATATGTATACATGTGCCATGCTGGTGTGCTGCACCCATTAACTCGTCATTTAGCATCAGGTATATCTCCTAATGCTATCCCTCCCCTCTCCCCCCACCCCACAACAGTCCCCAGAGTGTGATGTTCCCCTTCCTGTGTCCATGTGTTCTCATTGTTCAATTCCCACCTATGAGTGAGAACATGCGGTGTTTGGTTTTTTGTCCTTGCGATAGTTTACAGAGAATGATGATTTCCAATTTCATCCATGTCCCTACAAAGGACATGAAATCATCCTTTTTTATGGCTGCATAGTATTCTATGGTGTATATGTGCCACATTTTCTTAATCTAGTCTATCTTTGTTAGACATTTGGGTTGGTTCCAAGTCTTTGCTATTGTGAATAGTGCCGCAATAAACATATGTCTGCATGTGTCTTTATAGCAGCATGATTTATAGTCCTTTGGGTATATACCTAGTAATGGGATGGCTGGGTCAAATGGTATTTCTAGTTCTAGATCCTTGAGGAATCACCACACTGACTTCCACAATGGTTGAACTAGTTTACAGTCCCACCAACAGTGTAAAAGCGTTCCTATGTCTCCACATCCTCTCCAGCACCTGTTGTTTCCTGACTTTTTAATGATTGCCATTATAACTGGTGTGAGATGGTATCTCATTGTGGTTTTGATTTGCATTTCTCTGATGGCCAGTGATGGTGAGCATTTTTTCACGTGTCTTTTGGCTGCATAAATGTCTTCTTTTGAGAAGTGTCTGTTCATGTCCTTCACCCACTTTTTGATGGGGTTGTTTGTTTTTTTCTTGTAAATTTGTTTGAGTTCATTGTAGATTCTGGATATTAGCCCTTTGTCAGATGAGTAGGTTGTGAAAATTTTCTCCCATTTTGTAGGTTACCTGTTCGCTCTGATGGTAGTTTCTTTTGCTGTGCAGAAGCTCTTTAGTTTAATTAGATCCCATTTGTCAATTCTGGCTTTGGTTGCCATTGCTTTTGGTGTTTTAGACATGAAGTCCTTGCCCATGCCTATGTCCTGAATGGTAATGCCTAGGTTTTCTTCTAGGGTATTTATGGTTTTAGGTCTAACGTTTAAGTCTTTAATCCATCTTGAATTGATTTTTGTATAAGGTGTAAGGAAGGGATCCAGTTTCAGCTTTCTACACATGGCTAGCCAGTTTTCCCAGCACCATTTATTAAATAGGGAATCCTTTCCCCATTTCTTGTTTTTCTCAGGTTTGTCAAAGATCAGATAGTTGTAGATACGCGGCATTATTTCTGAGGGCTCTGTTCTGTTCCATTGATCTATATCTCTGTTTTGGTACCAGTACCATGCTGTTTTGATTACTGTAGCCTTGTAGTATAGTTTGAAGTCAGGTAGCATGATGCCTCCAGCTTTGTTCTTTTGGCTTAGGATTGACTTGGCGATGCGGGCTCTTTTTTGGTTCCATATGAACTTTAAAGTAGTATTTTCCAATTCTGTGAAGAAAGTCATTGGTAGCTTGATGGGGATGGCATTGAATCTATAAATTACCTTGGGCAGTATGGCCATTTTCATGATATTGATTCTTCCTATCCATGAGCATGGAATGTTCTTCCATTTGTTTGTATCCTCTTTTATTTCATTGAGCAGTGGTTTGTAGTTCTCCTTGAAGAGGTCCTTCATGTCCCTTGTAAGTTGGATTCCTAAGTATTTTATTTTCTTTGAAGCAATTGTGAATGGGAGTTCACTCATGATTTGGCTCTCTGTCTGTTCTTGGTGTATAAGAATGCTTGTGATTTTTGTACATTGATTTTGTATCCTGAGACTTTGCTGAAGTTGCTTATCAGCTTTAGGAGATTTTGGGCTCAGAAAATGGGGTTTTCTAGATATACAATCATGTCATCTGCAAACAGGGACAATTTGACTTCCTCTTTTCCTAATTGAGTACCCTTTATTTCCTTCTCCTGCCTAATTGCCCTGGCCAGAACTTCCAACACTATGTTGAATAGGAGTGGTGAGAGAGGGCATCCCTGTCTTGTGCCAGTTTTCAAGGGGAATGCTTCCAGTTTTTGCCCATTCAGTATGATATTGGCTGTGGGTTTGTCATAGATAGCTCTTATTATTTTGAGATATGTCCCATCAATACCTAATTTATTGAGAGTTTTTAGCATGAAGCATTGTTGAATTTTGTCAAAGGCCTTTTCTGCATCTACTGAGATAATCATGTGGTTTTTGTCTTTGGTTCTGTTTATATGCTGGATTACATTTATTGATTTGCTTATATTGAACCAGCCTTGCATCCCAGGGATGAGGCCCACTTGATTATGGTGGATAAGCTTTTGGATGTGCTGCTGGATTTGGTTTGCCAGTATTTTATTGAGGGTTTTTGCATCAATGTTCATCAAGGATATTGGTCTGAAATTCTCTTTTTTGTTTCTGTCTCTGCCCGGCTTTGGTATCAGGATGCTGCTGGCCTCATAAAATGAGTTAGGGAGGATTCCCTCTTTTTCTATTGATTGGAATAGTTTCAGAAGGAATGGTACCAGTTCCTCCTTGTACCTCTGGTAGAATTCGGCTGTGAATCCATCTGGTCCTGGACTCTTTTTGGTTGGTAAGCTATTGGTTATTGCCACAATTTCAGAGCCTGTTATTGGTCTATTCAGAGATTCAACTTCTTCCTGGTTTAGTCTTGGGAGGGTGTATGTGTCGAGGAATTTATCCATTTCTTCTAGATTTTCTAGTTTATTTGCATAGAGGTGTTTGTAGTATTCTCTGATGGTAGTTTGTATTTCTGTGGGATCGGTGGTGATATCCCCTTTATCATTTTTTATTGTGTCTATTTGATTCTTCTCTCTTTTCTTCTTTATTAGTCTTGCTAGTGGTCTATCAATGTTGTTGATCCTTTCAAAAAACCAGCTCCTGAATTCATTAATTTTTTGAAGGGTTTTTTGTGTCTGTATTTCCTTCAGTTCTGCTCTGATTTTAGTTATTTCTTGCCTTCTGCTAGCTTTTGAATGTGTTTGCTCTTGCTTTTCTAGTTCTTTTAATTGTGATGTTAGGGTGTCAATTTTGGATCTTTCCTGCTTTCTCTTGTGGGCATTTAGTGCTATAAATTTCCCTCTACACACTGCTTTGAATGTGTCCCAGAGATTCTGGTATGCTGTGTCTTTGTTCTCGTTGGTTTCAAAGAACATCTTTATTTCTGCCTTCATTTCGTTATGTACCCAGTAGTCATTCAGGAGCAGGTTGTTCAGTTTCCATGCAGTTGAGCGGTTTTGAGTGAGTTTCTTAATCCTGAGTTCTAGTTTGATTGCACTGTGGTCTGAGAGACAGTTTGTTATAATTTCTGTTCTTTTACGTTTGCCGAGGAGAGCTTTACTTCCAAGTATGTGGTCAATTTTGGAATAGGTGTGGTGTGGTGCTGAAAAAAATGTATATTCTGTTGATTTGGGGTGGAGAGTTCTGTAGATGTCTATTAGGTCCGCTTGGTGCAGAGCTGAGTTCAATTTCTGGGTATCCTTGTTAACTTTCTGTCTCGTTGTTCTGTCTAATGTTGACAGTGGGGTGTTAAAGTCTCCCATTATTATTGTGCGGGAGTCTAAGTCTCTTTGTAGGTCACTCAGGACTTGCTTTATGAATCTGGGTGCTCCTGTATTGGGCGCATATATATTTAGGATAGTTAGCTCTTCTCGTTGAACTGATCCCTTTACCATTATGTAATGGCCTTCTTTGTCTCTTTTGATCTTTGTTGGTTTAAAGTCTGTTTTATCAGGGACTAGGATTGCAACCTCTGCCTTTTTTTGTTTTCCATTTGCTTGGTAGATCTTCCTCCATCCTTTTATTTTGAGCCTTTGTGTGTCTGTGCACATGAGATGGGTTTCCTGAATATAGCACACTGATGAGTCTTGACTCTTTATCCAATTTGCCAGTCTGTGTCTTTTAATTGGAGCATTTAGTCCATTTACATTTAAAGTTAATATTGTTATGTGTGAATTTGATCCTGTCATTATGATGTTAGCTGGTTATTTTGCTTGTTAGTTGATGCAGTTTCTTCCTAGCCTCAATGGTCTTTACAATTTGGCCTGATTTTGCAGTGGCTGGTACAGGTTGTTCCTTTCCATGTTTAGTGCTTCCTTCAGGAGCTCTTTTAGGGCAGGCCTGGTGGTGACAAAATCTCTCAGCATTTGCTTGTCTGTAAAGTATTTTATTTCTTCTTCACTTATGAAGCTTAGTTTGGCTGGATATGAAATTCTGGGTTGAAAATTCTTTTCTTTAAGAATGTTGAATATTGGCCCCCACTCTCTTCTGGCTTGTAGAGTTTCTGCCGAGAGATCCGCTGTTAGTCTGATGGGCTTCCCTTTGTGGGTAACCCGACCTTTCTCTCTGGCTGCCCTTAACATTTTTTCCTTCATTTCAACTTTGGTGAATCTGACAATTACGTGCCTTGGAGTTGCTCTTCTCGAGGAGTATCTTTGTGCGTTCTCTGTATTTCCTGAATCTGAATGTTGGCCTGCCTTTCTAGATTGGGGAAGTTCTCCTGGATAATATCCTGAAGAGTGTTTTCCAACTTGGTTCCATTCTCCCCGTCACTTTGAGGTACACCAATCAGACGTAGATTTGGTCTTTTCACATAGTCCCATATTTCTTGGAGGCTTTGCTTGTTTCTTTTTATTCTTTTTTCTCTAAACTTCCCTTCTCACTTCATTTCATTCATTTCATCTTCCATCACTGATACCCTTTCTTCCAGCTGATCGCATCGGCTCCTGAGGCTTCTGCATTCTTCACGTAGTTCTCGAGCCTTGGCTTTCAGCTACATCAGCTCCTTTAAGCACTTCTCTGTATTGGTTATTCTAGTTATACATTCATCTAAATTTTTTTCAAAGTTTTTAACTTCTTTGCCTTTGGTTTGAATTTCCTCCTGTAGCTCAGAGTAGTTTGATCATCTGAAGCCTTCTCTCAACTCGTCAAAGTCATTCTCCATCCAGCTTTGTTCCGTTGCTGGTGAGGAACTGCGTTCCTTTGGAGGAGGAGAGGCGCTCTGCATTTTAGAGTTTCCAGTTTTTCTGCTCTGTTTTTTCCCCATCTTTGTGGTTTTATCTACTTTTGGTCTCTGATGATGGTGATGTACAGATGGCTTTTTGGTGCGGATGTCTTTCTGTTTGTTAGTTTTCCTTCTAACAGACAGGACCCTCAGCTGCAGGTCTATTGGAGTTTGCTAGCGGTCCACTCCAGACCCTGTTTGCCTGGGTATCAGCAGTGGTGGCTGCAGAACAGCAGATTTTCGTGAACCACGAATGCTGCTGTCTGATCATTTCTCTGGAAGTTTTGTCTCAGAGGAGTACCCGGCCGTGTGAGCTGTCAATCTGCCCCTACTGGGGGGTGCCTCCCAGGTAGGCTGCTCGGGGGTCAGGGGTCAGGGACCCACTTGAGGAGGCAGTCTGCCCATTCTCAGATCTCCAGCTGTATGCTGGGAGAACCATTGCTCTCTTCAAAGCTGTCAGACAGGGACATTTAAGACTGCAGAGGTTACTGCTGTCTTTTTGTCTGTGCCCTGCCCCCAGAGGTGGAGCCTACAGAGGCAGGCAGGCCTCCTTGAGCTGTGGTGGGCTCCACCCAGTTCGAGCCTCCCGGCTGCTTTGTTTACCTAAGCAAGCCTGGGCAATGGCAGGCGCCCCTCCCCCAGCCTGGCTGCCGCCTTGCAGTTTGATCTCAGACTGCTGTGCTAGCAATCAGCAAGACTCCGTGGGCGTAGGACCCTCTGAGCCATGTGCGGGATATAATCTCCTGGTGCGCCGTTTTTTAAGCCTGTCGGAAAAGCGCAGTATTAGGGTGGGAGTGACCCGATTTTCCAGGTGCCGTCTGTCACCCCTTTCTTTGACTAGGAAAGGGAACTCCCTGACCCCTTGCACTTCTCGAGTGAGGCAATGCCTCGCCCTGCTTCGGCTTGCACACGGTGCGCTGCACCCACTGTCCTGTGCCCACTGTCTGGCACTCCTTAGTGAGATGAACCCGGTACCTCAGATGGAAAATGCAGAAATCACCCGTCTTCTGCGTTGCTCACGCTGGGAGCTGTAGACCGGAGCTGTTCCTATTTGGCCATCTTGGCTGCCACCTTTTTTTTTTTTTTTTTAAAGAGATGAGGTTTCATGTTTGCCCAGGCTGGTCTCCAGCTCCTGGCCTCAAGTGATCCTCCCGCCTCAGCCTCCCAAAGTGCTGGGATTATAGGTATGAGCCA
This sequence comes from Pan paniscus, assembly GCF_029289425.2. Taxonomy (NCBI): domain Eukaryota; kingdom Metazoa; phylum Chordata; class Mammalia; order Primates; family Hominidae; genus Pan; species Pan paniscus. The sequence goes on along the minus strand of NC_085926.1, from coordinate 38,357,591 downwards.
CCGTGCCTGGTCTACCCAGATAGAATATTATACAGTCATTAAAAATGGTATGCACGTACATTTTTAAGAATGAAATATTTATTTTGTAATGTAGAAATTTTAAAGAAGCTACAAAATTATATATACAATGTGCTGCATTATAAGCCAAAATAAATAAACAAAAAGCCCAACAGAGAAAAAAGACCAAAAAGAAGCACAACCGCACATTCTTACTCTTCTTTTATCCACCTAAGCAGTTTTCCCTGTGGCTGTCCATCTTACCTGAGAAATGCAGATGCACTTCAGGCAAGCACACGCTGTCTTACAGACAAACAACAAGACCAAGGACCCGGATTTTCCTGGGACTCGCAAGTAAACACAAGTAGGAGCTCATGCCAACCCCATTCCTTCTTAATTTGGTTTAATTTGCTCCAAAGTTAAGTTTTGTTTTTTTATTTTTTGAGACAGGGTCTCACTCTGTTACCCAGGCTGGAGGTGCAGTGGTGCAATCTTGATTAACCGAAGCTTCCACCTCCTGGTTTCAAGTGATTCTCATGCCTGAACCTCTCAAGTAGCTGGGACTACAGGTGTGCACCACCACACCCAGCTAATTTTTGTGTTTTTTTCTTTTTTAGTAGAGATGGCCATGTTGGCCAGGCTGGTCTCTAACTCCTGACCTCATGTGATCCATCCGCCTCAGCCTCCGAAAGTGCTGGGATTACAGGCGTGAGTCGCCACGCCCAGCTGGAAGCCAAGTATTTTAACAACTGATTATGCAACTGGGGCCTACTCTTGGTGCAGCTGGAGCAGCTCTGTCTGAGAAGGCTCAGGGACAGTTACACAGGGTGTCAGAGCCAGAGAGAAGGAGCCTGCTGGCTTCTGAGTCCACGATAAGTCTGTGCTGCCTAGAAGGGCTTAGGGAGATAAATTCCTTTGCTCTTCCAAATGAGGGTGACACAGCTGATGTTCTGGTTCTACCCTGTGAATTATGTGTTTGTGAAGTACTTGGGAATAGACCCCATGAGTAAAATAAAGCAAAAGATAACAGGTGACCCTTTATAAAGAGGCCCACAGGCGAGGGGCCTAAGGTTGTCCTAGCCTGTATTGGACATTAAGGAGTCAGAGAACAAAGCTAAGGGGCTTTGATTTCCCCTCATGGAGAAACTGCAACGTTCAGCTGAGCTAAGGGAGAAAACATTCTTACTGCTTTGAGTTTCCCCTTGAGCACAAGCAGTGCTGTAGGTGCCACAGAGAGAATGAAGGATGTGGCCCTGCTCTCAAGAAGTTTAACTCTAGTCCACAAATTCAGTCTGCATATAAGTCACATATGCTGACAATCATATAGACTGTCACTGCTTGCAACCTGCTGTTGGGTGGGCTTTTGAGGTTACATTTGGATCCAATGGTAAAGGGTTCCATGAGTTGTCAGTGATTTCGGCCATGGGCAGGCCACGGAGAGTGATGAGGCACATACAGCTCAGAGGATTGGCCACTCCGTACTCTACATGAGGCAGACGCTGCTGTGCTGCCCTAAAACTTTCCCCAATTATCTTCCTCCTTGCTGGCCTCCTTCTAGATAGAATGAAAGAGCCAGACCCTACCCTAGCCTTTCCTACAACCAGAATTGACCATATGACCAAGTGGTAGCCTGTTGGGCGTGTGTGGGATAGGGGAGGGATAGGCCAGTATTTTTCTCCCTGATGAGCAAGAGGTGTGTGAGGAGAGACTCTCTGCCCAATGTCACCTTCTGATCCCTGCCTTCGAATACAGCTGTGAAGACATGATGTTTGGGGCAGCTATAGCTGTCCTGTCACCATGTGGAGCACATCCAGAGCTGCACTATCCAATACAGTAGCTGCAAGCCATGTATACCTTTGCACATTTGAAGCATGCCCAGAACTATAAGTGTTAAATGCACACCAAATTTCAAAAGCTTCATGCAAAAAAGGAAATGTAAAATATCATATTAGTAACTTTTTTTTTTTTTTTGAGACAGGGTCTCTGTCGCCCAGGCTGGAGTGCAGTGGTGTGATCTTGGCTTACTGCAACCTCCACCTTCTGGGCTCAAGTGATCCTCCCACCTCAGCCTCCCGAGTAGGTGGGATTACAGGCACATACCACCACACCCAGCTAATTTTTTAATTTTTTGTAGAGACACGGTTTTTGCCATGCTGCCCAGGCTGGTCTCGAACTCCTGGGCTCAAGCAATCTGCCCACCTTGGCTTCCCAAAGTGCTGGGATTACAGGTGTGAGCCACTGCATCCGGCCCCACATTAGTAACTTCTAATTTATCACGTTGACATGACAATATTTCAGATATAGTGGATTAAATAAAATGTATTAAAATTAATTTTAATCATTTATTTTTATTTTTACTTTTACTTTAAAAAATGAGGCAACCGAATATTTTAAATGACATATGTGGCTCACATTATGTTCCCATTGTCCACTGCTGACCTAAGGAATTGCAGGGAACATGACCAGAGTTCTCATGTTGAACCACTGAACCAATTCTACCTCCAGATTTCCTATTAGATTATAAAGCCATTTTGGTCAAGGATTCTTTTTAAGCCTCACAATTAGCAAGTTAAAGGGAGGCAGGAGAGATGGTGTGCCCACTTCACAGATAAACAAACAGAGGTCTGGAGACAAGGAGTGCTGCTTAAGGTCTCATGGTGAAGGAGAAGCAGAATAAGAATCAGAACTTAAATGTCCTTTATCTCGACATTGAATCTTTCCAGTGTATCGAGTGGCCTCTCGAACATGAGAGAAAAATAGCCTCTCACACACAACAGAAAAATTACAGATGCTTGGGCACACCTATGTGTGTGGTTTGTCTGGTCTAGACAGCATGAGCTCTTGCTTCCAAGATATGCTGGGAGACAATTCTCCATAGTGTTTCTACATGTCTTATGACAGCTTTCGTTTCAGACCATCTTTTCAAGGATGTTTGTAAAGTATAGAGACATACAGATAGTGTCTCTCTCCAGGGCAGAGACACTGGAGAGAATGTTTATCTGTTTGCTGACAAGAATAAAAAGGATAATGTCTCCTTTGGTGGCAAAGTTTAGACAGGTTTGCTCGCAGTTTCTTTACAAGGTTGGGAGTTTTCTATGCTCAGGATCATTTAGTTGTATCACAGACTATTATGTGCCAGTATCCACCTGGGCCCACTTTGCATCACCCTGTGGAATTTGGGGGCCAAGGGAAAATAAGGCAAGCATGAAGCTCATGCTTCCTGATGAACCATGAGTTCATCATGGTTCATCATAATAAAGCCCTTTGTCTCTGATCCAGGAGTCCCGTGTCTTCTGCCTGCCGCTACAAAATGGTGGCAGGCTCACTTGTTAGCTTGCAAGTCAGGTAAATCTCAGACCCTTCACAGTTCCTTACAAGATGCACCCACCCCTGCTGCTGGGCTGCCAGACCCTTCTGTAAATAGGTGCAGTGGTGTGGCGGATGCTGTGGTGTGCCATCCAGATTCACCTCGGGAATGAAGAACTTATTCTCCCAACTGATGGGAGTGCCGTTGGCAGAGAGCCCTCAGCTGACAGCCCACTTTGGAGATTGCTTTAGCTATAAAGAGCTGCCTCACCCCATCCTGGGGTGGCCCACATGTGATGACTGATTGACATGGGGTATAAAGGCCCAGCCCCTTAGACCAACTGGGTAAAACTCTAAAGGTCATCTCAGCTTCGGAGCTTTCTGTAGGAATAGCTTAGGCTCCAGAAATTGCATTGCTGCTCACCTTCTCCCTCTGTCCAATCCTGTCTACTCCCTTTCCTTTCTGCAGTTGTGGATTCCAAGAGCAACTCCCCCGACTCCCATAAACCTCATATATCTTAGTTGACATCTCAGACTCTGCTTTCTGAGGGACCCAACCTGCAACAAGTGAGGTCTGCCTTCACAGCGATTTCCTGGCCTGGGTGACTGCACAGCTATCTTGGGTCTAGACTTGAGATTTCAGTGCTAGAAACCCAGCATGTCTTGAATTTCAGTGATGGATCCTTTCAGTAGCTTTTATAGCCCAGTGACATGGAAGGGCCCACCGTGAGGCATAAGAAGCAATACAAATATGCCCAGCAATCCATCTGACCCTGGCTGTAAAATCAGCAGTATCTGTGACTTGCAGCTGACAACATGGCTCTTTAGCTCCATTTTCTTGATAATTTCAATAAAGCAGAATTTCTCCTTTAGTTGAGCACATCACGTTCAATGTAGGTGACCTTTTGGTGGGGGAAAAAACCCTAGCGCGCTTTCATAATGCAAATGCTACAAACAAATTCTGATGGTCTCTCACCTGAGAAGCTCCCGGGCTTGGGGTAGCAGCTAGTCTGGGATTTGGAGCTAACTTCACAACCTCTGAAAAGGGCACATCTGTTCCACCTGCAAGACCTAGAAGGGAAAGGTCACTTCACATTAGTGCATGTTGCAAGTGAAGACGTTAACCAAAAACACCACGAAGGATCTCACTGGGGTGGCAAACTGTTCTAAAACTGGATTATAGTGATGGTTGCACAATTCAGTACATTTATGAAAAATCAATGAATTGGACACTTAAAATGGATGATTTTTATGTCATATAGATTGTACCTCAATAAAATTACAAAACAAAACAAAAAAATGGCAAGTGCAGGCTTGTCTCCAGCAGGACCCAGCTTGTCTTTCTCTCTGTGGTTGTGCCTTTCATGGAATAGGTCGGGTAACCTCGACATATGATGGGGAAGGGTCTGCCTGCCCCTCCTCTCTCCCCTCGTTCACCATATTCTGGACAGCCCGGTCTTCTCTCCACTCATTCTGCCTCAGAGCCTTTTCACTGTATGGGATGTTCTTTCCACTCTTCACATGCCCGTTCCCTTCTCCTCAGCTAAGATGCACCTAAGACCATCACTTGCTCAGGAGGCCCTCCTTAGCGCTCAGCACCATCTGCTTTTCCTCAGAGCACTTTTCCCAACTTGTGCCCATATATTTCAGTGATTATTGGTTTAAGATCCCTCTTTTGCTGAGCTGTAAAGTCCACGAGGCCAGACACTGTGTCTCTCTGGGTCACCACTATAACCATGGTGCCTAGCACACCATCTGGCATACAGGGGGCACTCAGTAATTACTCACCAAGCAAATGAGTAGCAGGGGGAAGGTTGCCATTGGTGGGCAAGAAACAATGAGCAATTTCTAGGGAAGGTAGGTAGTAGCGTCAGATATACAGAGAAACACCACCACCACCAGGAGTGAAGAAGGGCCCTCTGAAGATGTGAGGACCAGTTTTCCTAACCAAATGCCAGAAAATCCCAGCTCAGAGCAGAATGGATGAGGGACTGGAATGGTGGTGGGGTGGACAGCAGAGAAACTAATCAAAAGACTCTGGTTCCATCTCCACTCATACTCGCAGACTGGCTACACAAGACAGTCATCCCCAGACCCAGATGGGGAGAAGATATCTCCAAATGAAGTGGTTAGTATCCCTCTGGGTAGGGACTGGTGAGCTAAGATTTGGCTCAGGCTTTGGTTTTGGAGGGCAGAGCAGGGCAGTGGCCCAGGTACCTTTTGGCAAGCACAGAAAGGGAAAAAGAATAAAACAAAACACAGTGCAGGATGGCAGTGAAGTCCCTAAAGGGAAACTCCTTTCCCACTTCCACAAAAGAATTATGAAGCAGACCCCATACTTCTCATCAGCAACCCTGAAGGCCAGAAGATTATGGAAGAGTATCTTCACAGTTCTCAGGAAAAGTATTTTGAACATAGAGTCTTTTACCCAGCCAGTATTTGGGAGGATGAAACAAAGGCCTTGTTGGACATGTCAGGCCTCAAAACCATAACCTATTGAATTCTCTCTTAAAATATTTATTTAGGTTGTATATTCCAACAAAACTACCATACAGCCTGGGTGCGGTAATCCTAGCACTAGGATTCATGCCTGTAATCCTAGCACTTTGGGAGGGTGAAGTGGGTGAGATCACTTGAGCCCAGGAGTTCGAGTTCAGCCTGGGCAACATGGAGAAACCCTATATCTACAAAAATTAGCCAGGTGTGGTGGTGTGTGCCTGTAGTCCCAGCTATCCGGGAGGCTGAGGTGGGGGTGGGAAGATCACCTGAGTCTAGGAGGTCGAGGCTGCAGTGAGCCATGACTACACCACTGCACTCCAGGCTGGACAACAGAGACCTTGTCTCAAACAAAACAAAACAAAACCTCAGCATAGAAATAAAGGAGAAAGAAGAAGAAGTTTGTTTTTGTTTTTTGTTTTTTGTTTTGAGATGGAGTCTTGCTCTGTTGCCAGGCTGGAGTGCAGTGGTGCGATCTCGGCTCACTGCAACAGCTCACTGCAACCTCCGCCTCCCAAGTTCAAGCTATTCCCCTGCCTCAGCCTCCCGAGTAGCTGGGACTACAGGCGTGCGCCACCATGCCCAGCTATTTTCTTTTTTTTTTGTATTTTAGTAGAGACAGGGTTTCACCCTCTAGGCCAGGATGATCTCGATCTCCTGACCTCATAATCCGCCTACCTTGGCCTCCCAAAGTGCTGGGATTACAGGCGTGAGCTACTGCACCCGACCGAAATGTCAGGAAGTTAAAAAAAAAAAAAAAGACAAAGTAACAAACAGAGGAAGGAAGGAAGGAAGGCAGGCAGGCAGGCAGACTCATAGGTAAGTGTGAATAAAAGCCAATATAATATTAAATGTACTTAATATAAGAATCTGGAAATAAATTCCCAAGTGATCTTGATATAGGATATGGCATGAGGCAGGGTGAGGTAGATGGGGTGGGGAGAGAATAAATGAGTAAGAGGTTAATTATTATTTTTTTGTTTTTTGAGATGGAGTCTCACTTTGTCACCCAGGCTGGAGCGCAATGGCGCAATCTCGGCTCACTGCAACCTCTGCCTCCCGGGTTCAAGCGATTCTCCTGCCTCAGCCTCCCGAGTAGCTGGAACTACAGGTGTGTGCCACTATGCCCAGCTAATTTTTGTATTTTTAGTAGAGATGGGGTTTCACCACATTGGCCAGGCTGGTCTCGAACTCCTGACCTTGTGATCCACCCGCCTCGGCCTCCCAAAATGCTGGAATTACAGGCATGAGCCACCACACCCGGCCAAGGTTAATTATTAAGAGAAGGATATGTTGCCTGATTAATTCTCAACGTTGATAGAAAAACATAAGCTTAGGCCGGGTGCGGTGGCTCATGCCTGTAATCCCAGTACTTTGGGAGGCCAAGGTGGGCAGATCACAAAGTCAGGAGATCGAGACCATCCTGGCTAACACAGTGAAACCCCTCCTCTACTAAAAATACAAAAAATTAGCTGGGCATGGTGGCAGGCACCTGTAGTCCCACCTACTCAGGAGGCTGAGGCAGGAGAATGGTGTGAACCCAGGAAGCAGAGCTTGCAGTGAACCAAGATTGCACCACTGCACTCCAACGTGGTGACAGAGCAAGATTCCGTCTCAAAAAAAAAAAAAAAGAAAAGAAAAATATAAGCTGAAATAGGTATGTTAAATGTTAAGAATATGAAAAGAATAGAACCACCTGGGCTGCTACAGGAGCTCCCTGAGCAGGCAGGAGACAGAGCAAATTGATCCAACTTGAAGGACTGCCCTTGCAGGTAGGTGCTGCTCCCGCCAGAACTCGCCTAGATCGGGGAGCTTCCCTTAATACCCAGAGTTTTAGTGAGGCCTCCAACAGGGCAACAGGTCTCCATGGTGCTGTCCAGGGTCCTGGACTGCTTGGGCCTGAAGCCTTCCCCTTTGTTTCAACTTCTGTTCTTGCTGAAAAGACGGCTCTGGGCTTTGTCCACCTCTCCTGCCCTCTAGCTGTCCAGACTCATGCCCACATGCTCTCAACCATGCCCTGTGTTCTTCTCCCGTGTCCCTGTGCTGACCTTAACTCTGATCAGACCTCATTCAGTTAGGACCCAACCTCTTTTTCTCCACTTTAAGCAAAGAATAAAGGAACAGAGAGTATGGGTTGGTTCTCACCTGCTGGGAGCTAGAAAAATGAAGCTGAAGTCCCCAAGACTCCAATGTCCCCAAAGACTGGGTACACCTCACTCTCCCCTTTCCACCCTCCTCAGCCCACCCCATGTCCTGGCCTCTTCCAGAGATAGCTGTCTCCCTCCATCAACCTACCATGAAAAGCTCGGTATGCACAACCCACACAGGCCGAGTTTGCAGTGTCTATAACGTACACTGGGGCACCAAACACATCTGCAAGCACCTGAAAAGGACACAGAGGTTCTACTGTGGTGAGCCATTCCTCAGAGGGAACACAGACATTGTGGGATGCACTTTCCAGGCTCTCTCCCTCATATGTTTTCTGACCCCTTCCATTCCACCTCGACTGCCTTAAGAGGAGTATGCTTGGTCATGCTACCCTGGTGATAATAGAGTCGGGATGAGCTGGGGGAAGTCCGTAGTGGAGGGCCACAGCTCCCCAGGCTGTCCCTGTACTTTTTAGCCATTTCACCAAAGACAAGGCAGAAGATTTAGGAAGTATGTTTAGCAAATGGCACTGACTTAGGGCTGGAGACAGCTGGGTATTAGACTAACATTAACAAGCCCAAACAAACCCAAGCTAACAAGAGCATGTTTCATGGGGATAATGGTGAAGTTTCCCATTTAGGTTCAAAAATAAATTGCATACATTTCAAATGGAGGACCTGTACTAAGAGGAGTTCACATGGAAAGAACTTGGGGGAGGTCTTAGTTGACCAGAGATATTGTAGTAGATGCCACTGATGCCTACCCAGATCCCCCTCACTGGACCATTGTGCATCCTGCCCCAGCTGCTGTGAGTACTGGCTACTAATGGCTTGCAGCACTACTTCCTCAAGAAAGCTGACCTTGGCTGAGCATAGGCCACTGCTCACAGGAAATTTAACCTCCCCAGGGTGGCCTGTTGGCCCCCTTGTCCCAAGGTAAAATCAGCTCTGTGGTATAATTCATGTTCCAGGGCCCCACCTCCCCACCAGGATGGAGCTGAAGTAGACTCCAGACAAGACCATATCCTCACTTATCCTTCTTCCTCTGCACTGCCCTGAGTCCCTCACTTCCTTCTTCCTGGGAGTACTCTCTCAACAAACTGCTTATAGAAGAATTCCCATTTCAGGCTCTGTTTCTAGAAAAATCTTACCTAAGATAGGTAGTCACAAGCAAACAGCTAATACAGTTACTCTAACAGTTAAGGCAGCCCCAGGCTACACCCAAAAATGCACAATGTCTCCACAACAGGCTCTGACAGCCCCCCAGGTGACAGTCTGAGTGTCAGACATCTGCAGGTTGATTCTACTTTTGGTCATATGTTTCTGGCATAATGAAGGACCAGAAGGACAGTAACAGTCTGGCAACTGTGTTATAAGAGGACTGGTTGGAGAATCAGCGATGGTTACATTGGAAGGCAGAGGCCTTGAGGAAGACAAGAACACTGGCACTAGATGTGAGAAGGTTTGCCATGTGGAAGAACAGGCACTTTCCATGTGACTCCAGCGGACAGTGCTGGTATCAGAGAGTGGATTGTACACAGCCATAGAATTCACCTGCATGTGACACAGATCCCACTCACAGTGTGAGCTGTAAGGCAACAGAGCTGCTTCCTGGAGTGTGAGCTAAGAGCTCCCCATTCCTGCAGGAGTGGGAATGGAGGCTGTCCTTCCTATCGAGTCTCTGGCTCTTAGACATAACAGATATGGGAGAGGCCATGGTGTAAGGCCCACTACTAACGCTTACCTGTAAGATGTCTCTATTGTGAGATGCTCCTCCTGTGGCCAAAATCTTTGTCTTGGACACTGCAAGGGGAAAGAAAAAATAAAATAGCTATGCCAGTTCTCCCAAGGCAGAAAGGGCTGTTTTTGCAGAGTTCTTCAGCTACAGAGGGCTCATGATGGGCCAATGCCTCCCACTTATCACACAGGACTACGGGAGAGATCCAAAGCTGGCTCTGTGTGTGCAGGCCTGTCACATTCATTTGCTTGTAAGGTTGCTGCCCCACCCACCTTAACTGTCTTTAATACTTTTTTTGTTTTAAATATCTCAACAAAACAGGAAAAGGGAACTTCCTTAAATGATAGAAGTCATATATCCACAACTTATAACAAATGTCATTCTTAACAGAGATTTAGAAGCACTTTCTTTCAGACTGGTGTGTCAGCCAGATTCCAAAATGGCCTCCACATAATCCCTCCCTCCTGATATTCACACCTTCAAGCAGTCCCCCCTCACATTCAATAGGGCCGACTTGTATACCCAATAGAACCTTGTGTAAATGATGAAGTATGAAGTCCAAGACTAGATGATAAAAGACATTGAGGCTTCCATCTCGCTCTGACACAGATCATGCTCTCTTGGATCACTCACTTTGGGGAAAGCTAAGTGCCACATCCTGAAGACACTCAAGCAGCCCTAGGGAGAGGTCTATATGGCAGGTGACTGAGGCCTCTTGCCAACAGCCACATGAGGGAGCCAGCCTGGAGGCAGATCCTCCAGCCTCAGTCAAGCCTTCAGATGACTGCAGCCCCAGATGACATTGTGACTGCAACCTCAGGAGATATCCTCAATCAGAATCACCCAACTATGCTGAAACCAAATTCTTGACCCAAAGAAACTGTATAAGAGAATAAACATTTATTACTGTTTTAAGCTGCTAAATTTTGAGATAATTTGTTACACGGCAATAGATAACTAATACAACTACAAACAAAACAAAGATTCACAGTATCCAGTCCACTGTTTAACACAGTATTAGATCTACCAGTCAATGCCATAAGATAACAAAAACAACTAAAATGTATAAGTATTGAAATAAAGGAAAAGAAAACTGTCATTTGCAGACAATAGTCCATCTACTTGGAAAAAATAAAGAATAAACAAACTAATAAAACTAACAAGAGTTTAATAAGTTTGCCAGATACAAAATCAACTTATAATAATCAATGGCATTTCTAATAATAATCAACTCTCAAATACGATAGAAAATATATAAATTAACTTTCACAACAGCAACCAGAAATGTAAGGTAGACTTACATGTAAGGGAATACCTTAACAAAGAATTCAAAAGTCTCTATTAAGAAAAAGTTGAAATTGTTGTTAAAGTACAAAAAAGAATATCTAAATAAATTAAAAGATATTCCATGGTCTCGAATGAATATGAATTAACATTATAAATATGTCAATCTTTTCCAATTAATGTATACATCCTATTCAACCTAAATAAAAATTCCAACTGGAATCTTTTAAGGAACTAGACCAATTTCTTATAAAATATTTATGGAAAAATGAAGACCTATAAACAGCTCAGACAATATTTTAAAAAGAAAAGCAAGGAGGGGATAATTGCTATACTACATATTAAAACATTATTATGGGCTGAAGTGTGTCTACCCTAAATTTATATGTGGAAGTCCTAAACCCCAGTATCTCAGAATGTGAGTGTATTTGAAGATAAAGACAGATATTACCTCTTTAGAGAGGTAATTAAGTTAAAAATGAAGTCATTAGGGGTGGGCCCTAATCTAGTATGACTGATGTCCTTATGAGAAGAGAAAATGAAGACACAGGGACACACAGGAGGAGACCATGTGGAGACACAGGAAGAAGGTGACCATCTACAAGCTAAGGAAAGAGGCCTAAGAAGAAATTAACCCTGCCGACACCTTGATCGCAGACTTTTAGCCTCCAGAACTGTGAGAAAATAAATTTCTGTTGCTTAAGCCACCCATTCTGTGGCACATTCTTATGGCAGCCCTAGCCAACTAATACTGACATACTACAAAGCCACAATAATACAACAGTTTTTCTGCCCCAAGAACAAGACCAATAAACCCATGAAGTAGAAACAGGAGTGTAGGTCAGGTGCCATGGTTCATGCCTGTAATCCCAGCACTTTGGGAGGCCAAGGCAGGTAGATCGCTTGAGCCCAGGACTTTGAGACCAGCCTGGGCAACATGGCAAGACCCTGTCTCTATAAAAAATATTTAAAAATTAGCCAGGCATGGTAGCACGTGTCTGTAGTCCTAGCTACTCGGGATGCTGAGGTGGGAGGAACCCAGGAGGTGGAGGTTGCAGTGAGCTGAGATTGCGCCGCTGCACTCCAGCCTGTGCGGCAAAGTGAGACCCTGTCTCCAAAAAAAGGAAAAAAAAAATGAAAGGGAGTACAGAGAAAGACCCATGTATATATAGGGACTAGATAAATGATAAAGGGGGCGCTACAAGTAATGGGGTAAAACAGACCACTTAGTAAACAGTGTTTGGAAAACTGGATCAACATGTGGAAAAAATCAAATTGGATCCCAAGTTACATCATTCGCAAAGACTTCAGATGGATCAAAGTCCTAAATGTGGAAGGTAAAATTGTAACATCAACAGGAGAAACATAAAACAGTACTTCTGTGATACTGGAGTAGGGGGAAAATCTCTTAAACAATACCTCAAAAGCATAAAATGGAAGATGAAAAATTGATGAATTTCATCAAAATTCTGTTAAATTGCTGACACTATAAATAAGCAACAGATAAATGAGAGATATCTGCAACACAAAAAACTGTCAAAAACCTAATATTCAAAGTATACAATAAAATCCTACAAATCAATAAGAGAAAGATAGGAAATCAAATAGAAAAATGGAAAAGGATGTACATAGCCAATTCAGAGAAAGAAACCAGAGTTACAAAGAGCTGTTCAAAATCATTATTAATTGGCCAGGCACGGTGGCTCACGCCTGTAATCCCAGCACTTTGGGAGACCGAGGCGGATGTATCACCTGAGGTCAGGAGTTTGAGATCAGCCTGGCCAACATGGTGAAATCCCATCTCTACTAAAAATACAAAATTAGCTGGGCATGGTGGTGTGCGCCTGTAATCCCAGTTATTCGGGAGGCTGAGGCAGGAGAATCACTTGAACCGGGAGGTGGAGGTTGCAGTGAACCGGGAGGTGGAGGTTGCAGTGAGCCGAGATCGCGCCATTGCACTCCAGCCTGGGCAAAAAGAGCGAAACTCCATCTCAAAACAAAACAAAACAAAATCATTGTTAATTAAGAAAACACAAATTAAACTGACACTGAGATACCAGTTTGCACCCATCAGACTGGCAACAGATTTAAAGGTTGTTGCTGTTAAATGTTGGTGGGGATATGGGAAAATAAGAACCCTCATAAACTGCTGCTGAGAGTACACAACTGACTTCATGACAGCAGGGGTCTCAAGACCCTTCCCTCCACTCCCTTACACTCAGCAGCAGAAGCAGCAGCAGTGTTTGTCCCCAAGCTAAAGTAAAGAAGTGCTCATTAGTGAAAGTGGGCTACTAGCTGGGGAGGGTACATGGGGGGACTGAGTGAAGAGGAACTTGAAATGACACTGAGCTCCCACAGCAGGCATGGAGACAAACATGGAAAGCAGCTCTACTCATCACAGAAAAAAGCTTGATTCCTCTTCCAACCAGAATAAAACCCTGCTTATTTTGGGTTGGATAATTCTTTTTGTGAGGGATCGTCCCATATATAGTAGAATGTTTAGCAGAATCCCCAGAATGCTATGTCCTCACATGGCTGAAAAGCAGAAAATGGTGAACTCACTCCTGAAAGCACTTTTATAGTGGCATTAATACACAAGAGCCCTCATGACCTAAACACCTTCCATCAGGCCCATCTCCCAACACTGTCACATTGGGGATTAAGTTTTTAACATGTGAATTTGGGGAGACACAGTCAGGCCATAGCAAATGGATAAATGGTTGTATAATCATGTGATGGAATATCACAGTACAATGAAAATTAACAGCTAATAGCTATCTATGCACATTAACATGGATGAATTCATAAACATGACGTTGATCTAAAGCAGCAAATCACACCGCATGTAGTATAATTCCATGTATCATGAAGTTCAGAAAGGGCAAAAAGCCACAATGTATTTAAAGGAATGCATACACAGCTGGCAAAACCATAAAGAATTCCAGGGAAATGATAATACAAAAATCTGGATAGAAATGATCTCTGCTGGGATGAGGGGAAGATGAGGATACAGTGGAAGAGGAGCACAGCAAGATTCTAAGGTTCTAGTGTTCTATTTCTTCTTTTTTTGTTGTTGTTTTTTTTTTTTTTTGAGATGAAGTCTCGCTCTGTCTCCCAGGCTGGAGTGCAATGGGGTGATCTTGGCTCACTGCAACCTCCGCCTCCTGGGTTCAAGTGATTCTCCCACCTCAGCCTCCCGAGTAGGCTATAAGCCTGGCTAATTTTGTGTTTTCAGTAGAGACGGGGTTTCACCATGTTGGCCAAGCTGGTCTTGAACTCCTGACCTCAAGCGATCTGCCTGTATCGGCCTCCCAAAGTGCTGGGATTACAGGTGTAAGTGACTGTGCCTGGTTGATGTTCCATTTCTTAACCCGAGTGCTGATCATCAGATGTTTGATTAATATGTTTTATAACTTGCTGTAAGATACATATACTCTACTGTATACATGATATTTTTCACAATAAACTGACTGAGCATAGTGGCTTATGCCTACTAATCCTAGCACTTCAGTAGGCCAAGGCAGGAGGAGGATTGCTTGAGCTCAGGAATTTGAGACCAACCTGGACAACAAAGTAAGATCCTGTCCCTACAAAAAATACAAAAATTAGCTGGGAACGGTGATGCATGCCTGTGGTCCCAGCTACTCGGGAGGTTGAAGTGGGAGGATTGCTTGAGCCCAGGAATTCAAGGCTGCAATGAGCCGTGATCACACCACTGTACTCCAGCCTGGGTGTATTCCTGCCTGACAAAGCTAGACTTTGTCTCCAAAAAAATATAATAGGCTGGGCACAGTGGCTCATACCTGTAATCCCAACAGTTTGGGAGGCCGAGACAGGAAGACCACCTGAGGTCAGGAGTTCGAGACCAGCCTGGCCAATATGGTGAAACCCCGTCTCTACTAAAAATACAAAAATTAGCCAGGTGTGGTGGTGGGCACCTGTAATCCCAGCTACTCAGGAGACTGAGGTAGGAGAATTGTTTAAACCCAGGAGGCAGAGGTTGCAGTGAGCCAAGAATGCACCATTGCACTCCAGCCTGGGCCACAGAGCAAGTGAAACTCCATTTTAGAATAAATAAATAAAAATAAATAGTAAAATAATAGTAAACCTTAATCTAATAAAAGACATATAGTTCCACTTCCAGCTAAGATGATGATGGTCAAGAAAGAACACATTTGTGCTGTAACAATGACAGAGTGGAATAAACAACAACAACCAGAGCATCATATTTTTGTTTGAAGCTATCAAAAAATTGTAAATTCAAGAAGTCTAAATAAAATAAATTCCAGAATGAGATGAGCCCTTAAGTGCTGATTCATACCTGCAGCATGGGAGACATGAAGAAGTAAGACTCTACAGGCAGATAAACTTTGCTAGAAAAGAAAAACAACTACATTTGGGCTGGTATGGAGGACTGAAATCTGGAAGAGTCTCCAATATAGAGCTAGTCCTCCCTACCCACCAAATGTCTCCAATGAACTACTATGGAAGCAGTGATGTGGAAGTGGGGGAAGAGCTAGAAAACAGAGAAAGAGCTCTGTAATCTCAGTGGTTAGGTCCCAAAGACTTGATGGAGGGAGGGGCCTGATCCTGCTGATCCTGATCCCAAGACACTGCAACTACTGGTGAACTAAAACTAACTAGTACTGATCCAACCCCTGATTAAACAAAAAAAAACCACCACCTCACCTGCACTTCCTGATAGAAGGGCAAGCCTTTTCTGCAGGTAAACATTAGCTATTTATTTAACAACTGCATGTGAATCTACAATTATCTCAAAAGTAAAAGGTTTAAAAATTAGCCACTTTAGTCAACACTGTACTTTTAAACACAACATACAGCATTCAAACAAAATTAAATAGCATTTTAAGAAGCAGGAAATGGCAGTAAAATAGTAAATAAAAGCAGACTCTGAGATGAATTAGCAGATAGGAGCTTTATAATAATTATAAAGATGATATAAAGTCAGAGGAAGAGATGGACAAAATGGTTAAAATATCAAAAATTTCAGCAGAGACATAAGAAAGTATAAGAGAATGAAATGGAAATTCTAGAAATAGAAAAAATATAATATCCAAAATGAATTTGTTAGATGGACTTAATAGCAGACTGTCTACAGCAGAAACATGAATAAAAAGAGGTGTGATAGAAATTGTCCATCTGAAGTCCGGGCGCAGTGGCTCATGCCTGTAATCCCAGCACTTTGGGAGGCTGAGGCAGGCGGATCACCTGAGGTCAGGAGTTCAAGACCAGCCTGCCTAACATGGTGAAACCCCATCTCTACTAAAAATACAAAAAATTAGCCAGATGTGGTGGCGCTTGCCTGTAGTCCCAGCAACTTAGGAGGCTGAGGCAGGGGAAGCGCTTGAGCCCAGCAGGTGGAGGTCGGAGTGAGCTGAGATCATGCCACTGCACTCCAGCCTGGGCAACAGAGCAAGACTCTGTCTCAAAAAAACAAAACATAACAAAACAAAACAAAAAATGAACTTGTCCAACTGAAGCAGGGAGAGAGAAAAAAAAAAAAAGAATAGAAAATCAAAGTCCTATGGGACAACAGCAGATGTGTAACTGAAGTCCAGAGGAAAGGAAAGAGAGAATAGGGAAAAATAAATATTTGAAGAAATAATGGCTAAGAATTTTCCAAAATTGATGGAAGACATTAACCCACAGATCCAAGAAGCTCAGTGAATCACAAAGGGGATACATACAAAATAATAATTAAAAAACTCTTACTTAGGTATATCATAATCAAACTGCTGAAAATCAAAGATTAATAGAAAAATCTTAAATCAGCCAGAGAAGAAAACCCCATTACATTCAGGAGAATAACATTAAGAATGACAGTTAATTTCTTATCTGAAACATTAGAAGTCAAGAAAACAATGAAATGACATTTTCAAAGTGCTGAAAGTAAAAAGTGCCAACCTAGAATTCCACAACAGAAAACATTAGTTTAATATGAAGTAAAATAAATACATTTTCAGACAAAGTAAAACTTAAGAGAATCCACTTTTTATAGATGTTCTACATTCCTTCCTGAAGCTCTGACTTTCCATCTGGTATGATTTTCCCTTTAGGCCGGAAGACATCCTTTAGTCATTCCTGTAGTGCAAGCATGTTCGTAAAAAATTCAAGCGTATAATATTAGTGCAAATCAGACTTTTCAAATTAAGGATTTCAATTTAAAAATCAATTAAAAAGTGTATACCTTAAAAAGCCAACAGAGGAGATAAAATGGAATACTAGACTTTGCTCAGTTAATCCAAAAATAAGACAGGAAAAGAATAAGAAAGAAAAAAGAACATATAGAACAAAAGAAAAGAAAAAGCAAAATTGATATGTAATCCATTTTGTAAATGGATGGATTAAAAAAATAAAAAATAAATGGATAGATTCAATTAAATCCAATCATTTCAATAATTACATTAAATGTAAATGGACCCTTCCCTTTAAAAATATTTATTGCCTGCCTACCTTCCTACCTTTCTTTTTTCTTCTTCCTTCTCTAAAAAGCCATTAAATAGGCAAACAGAAGTGGCTCAAGGGCCGCACGTAAATACATAACCAGAGTGGGGCAGATTCAAGAGGCTGCTGGAGAGAGGACACAGAGACAACACAGGTAAGGGTAAGCAGAGAAGCCAAAACGGGGCTTGCATGTCAAGGAGGCAGCAATCTGGAGGAGTCAGAAGAATCAACTTTGTCACTGTTAGGATAAGATACAAATATGGGAAGGAAGAAAGCCAGAATGAACCCCATGGTGTTGGACTGGAAGTGGAGTGTATAGGGTTGAACTCATGTTTTTCAACACATGGAGAAGTAGACAGACAGACAAATAGAAAGGTAACGTGTGCATTGATACAGACTTATATATATATTTGGATATATACATATATATCCTAATATTTCCCAGCTCAGCCCACTGAAAGGGGTTGTTATATATCCTAACATATTCCCAGCTCAGCCCACTGAAAGGGGCTGGGAACAGCATCATCCCAGTAGCAATGAGCATCCAGAGAGAGCATCCAAACATCTCTCCCACTCAGAGAAGTCAGGGCCCCTTGGATAAATGGAAGATTACAGGGCTGATCCAAGGAAAAAACAAGATGAGCCTGAAACTTTTTTAAACTAGAAGCTATGGAAATGCTCAAGGAATGATGGAAGATATGTCAAAAGGACGAGGGGCCAGTTTGAAGGACCACTCATTGATGCAGAAAAAGATGAAAATTACTATCTTTTTAGAAATGAAAGATATGTAAATAAAGTTAACATGTAGCATTCTGAAATGCATAAATTAGAAGTTAATACAGGATGGGAATAAATGAGCTAAAATTTCAACTTAAAAATACAGAAAAAAAAATTCATAAAGTAGAAGGAAGGCATTTAAAAAGATAAAATTAGAAATTAATAAAAGGGAGCACAAAAAAAATTAACATTGCTTAATAAAATATACCAACCTTTAGCTAATATGCTCAAGGGAAAAAAAATACACAAACAAGAATGAACTAGGGACAAGGGTATAGGGCATAGAATGAGATGGTGAAAGTGGAGATTACAATCCCAGCATTTTGGAGTCCAAGATGAGTGGATCACTTGAGGTCAAGAGTTTGAGACCAGCCTAGGCAACATGGCGAAACCCCATCTCTACAAAAATACAAAAATTAGCCAGGTGGTATGGCGCGCACCTGTAATCCCAGCTACTCAGGTGGCTGAGGTGCAAGAATCGCTTGAACCCGGGAGGCGAAGGTTGCAGTGAGCTGAGATTGTACCACTGCACTTCAGCCTGGGTGACAGTGAGACTCTGTCTCAAAACAAGAACAAAAACAAAAACAAAACAAAACAAGAAATAATCTTAATGTCCTTCAACTAGGGCTATAAAATAATTTATCAGACCTCATGCCAGTCATTAGAAAACAAAAAGGTAGACCTGTACATACTGTTATGGAAAGCAAGTCTCAGAATAACACATAGAATGTAATAGCATTTCTGTTAAATATATACACACACACACGTATCAGGTTGAACCATATGCAATTGCCATTTTTGTAAATCAAAACTTCTTCAATATTGGCAATTCCGTATGATTCAATCTAACACAGGAAGGAAGTCACAGTCTGGAAGGAAGGAAAGGAGTCTGGGAGGCATATGAAGGAGGCATTTGCTTCTTATTCCATATTTCTGTTTTGCATGAATCTTTTATGATAAAAAGACATCCATTCGTTATGTATTTTAAAACAAATAGTTGTTTTTAAGACCTGCTGCTTTCCATCCAGCCCCTTGGCTCGGTCCAGGAGAAGACATTCAGCCCCCACCTCTCAGCTTCTCCCATCTTCATCGCTGGCTGTGAAGACAGTGTCTGGGAAGAGAGAAGGACTGCCATCCTCCTGGGGAAATAACTCAAGCTATGGAAGATGCTCTAGTGTGATTCCACGTTGGAAAACCAAGAACAATGGCCAGGCACGGTGGCTCACACTTGCAATCCCAGCACTTTGGGAGGCCGAGGCAGGTGGATAATTTGAGGTCAGAAGTTCGAGACCAGCCTGGCCAACATGGTGAAACCCCGTCTCTACTAAAAATACAAAACTAGCTGGGCATGGTGGTGTGCACCTGTAGTCCCAGTTACTCAGGAGACTGAGGCAGGAGGATCACTTGAACCCGGGAGGCGGAGGTTGTAGTGAGCCGAGATCGCACCACTGCACTCCAGTCTGGGCAACAGGAGTGAAACCCTGTCTCCAAAAAAACAAAACAAAAGAAAACAAACAAACAAAAAAAACAAGAACACCCTCAGTGCCCAAATGCAGGAAAAGTAACCTGGCCATCATACGCAGCACCACAAAGATGACTTCTGAGAAACTTTGGTTCTTGTATACACCCTTTGCATATAAGGTACAAAGGAACAAACTATGGCTGTATGGAAATAAGCTCATAAAGGAGACTGGGAGAAAATGTCCCTAAATGATACCAGTGGTTGGAGAGAGGGGATGGGATTATGAGTCATTTTCCTTTATTTTTTTGAGACATGGTCTCGCTCTGTCGCCCAGGCTAGAGTGAAGTGGTGCAATCACAGCTCATTGCAGCCTTGACCTCCCAGGCTCCAGCGATCCCCCCGGCCTCCTGCCACCCCTGCCACCCCACCCCCAGTAGCTGGGACCACAAGCACATGCCACTATACCGGGATATTTATAATTATTATTATTTGTAAAGATATGGTCTCTTTGTTGCCAGTCTCAAACTCCTGGGCTCAAGTGATCCTCCCGCCTCCACCTCCCAAAGTGCTGGGATTACAGGTGTGAGCACCAGGCCCATTTTCTTTATTTTTCAAACTTGCTATTACAAGGTTTGACTGTTTTTACAATCAACCTAAACAACATGAAACACACTGAAATATAAACTGAAAACTATGGCTTATTAGCCCTGCCCAGCTGGTTTCTATCATGTCTGATGGTGTCTATAAACATCAAGAGGGCGACTGTTCCTTAAAAAAAGCAGATTCAGCCAGTGGTTGAGAATCCAGCGTCTGGAGCCAGACTGGCTTGGTTCAGATCCCAGCTGTGCCAGCCCTGACCAAGTTATTTAACCACTGCAAGATTTGGTTTCCTCGGTTGTGAAGTGGGAATCATTATCAGTACCTACTTCAGAGGTACTGTTGTTAATAAAGATTAATTGCTAAGGAACTGGGCCAGGCACACACTCAGTGCCCAAAAAATGCTGGCAGCTGTTAGTATCACAATAATCATTTTTATTCAAAGTGCCTCTTTATTCCCCTTAGACACTATTAAAGCCAAATGAGATGATGTCTGGGCAAGAACGAAAGAGCTGGCCAGTCCACACAGCAGCCTGGAGAATGAGTCCTCACGTGCGTGCAACCTCTGTTGGTTCCAAGTATGTCTATTTAAGTGATCACTCAGCAGAGCGGCAAAACAGGTCTGATTCTGCATTTAAGCTTGCTAAGAGGATAAGTAACTCTATGCTGTTTTGCACAAGAGATGCCTTAGAGGCTGGGAATAATGCCACAATCCCATCAGCTCCTCCTGAGCCCATAGGGGCCTTCTGCCCTAACTGCTTCTCCCTGTATGCTGGGCTGTTCCGTTCCCTGGGGTTCTCTTCTGACAGCCGGAGGACCCCTGCCAGGCACTCCACCAACTCCAGCACCAACCCTGCCCTGCTCACCCAGTCTCATTTTCAGGGAACTTGGAAGTCTTTGCAGACCTTTGGGAAACGTCTTTTTACACTTAGGGTGGTGGGATGAGGGCAATCGGAATGCTCATGGTGGTCATTTTACACATGTTAAAATCTTGTATTGACCTAGAACACACATCCTGAAAAATGCACACATCATAAGCCTATAATCTTCATAAATTTTTACAAACTAAACACACCCATGGAACATGAAACAGAACATTGACAGCACCCCACAGGCCCCTTCTGAAAGGTAACTACTAATTATCCCGACTTCCAACAATAGTAAATAGTTTTGTCTGCTTTTTTTATTTTTTTTGAGACAGGGTCTCATGGCTCACTGCAGCCTCAACCTCCTAGGCTTAAGCGATCCTCCCACCTCAGTCTCCTGAGTAGCTGGGACTACAGGCATGTGCCACCACGCCTGGCTAATTTTCGTATTTTTTGTAGAGAAGGGGTTTCACCATTATCGGGGAACCTGCCCCAATAATCACGTAGGTTCTTTTCCATTTTTCCTAAGCATCGGCTGGCTTGAGAAATAAAGGGACAGAGTACAAAAGAGAGAAATTTTAAAGCTGGGTGTCTGGGGGAGACTTCCCACGTTGGTAGGATCTGTGATGCCCCACAAGCCACAAAAACCAGCAAGTTTTTATTAGGGATTTTCAAAAGGGGAGGGAGTGTGCAAATAGGTGTCGGTGATAGACATCAAGTACTTAACAGGATAATAGAATATCACAAGGCAAGTGGAGGCAGGGTGAGATCACAGGACCACAGGACCGAGGCGAAATTAAAATTGCTAATGAAGTTTCGGGCACCATTGTCATTGATAACATTTTATCAGGAGACAGGGTTTTGAGATCAACCAGTCTGACCAAAATTTATTAGGTGGGAATTTCCTCTTCCTAATAAGCCTGGGAGCGCTATGGGAGACTGGAGTTTATTTCATCTCTGCAGCCTCGACCATAAGAGACAGGCTACGCCCAGGGGGGCCAGTTCAGAGACCTACCCGCAGGTGCACATTCTCTTTTTCAGGGATGTTCCATGCTGAGAAAAAGAATTCAGCGATATCTTTCCCATTTGCTTTTGAAGGAAGAGAAATATGGTTCTGTTCTACCCAGCTCACCAGCAGTCAGAGTTTAAGGTTATCTCTATTATTCCCTGAACAATTGCTGTTATCCTGTTCTTTTTTCAAGGTGCCCACACTTCACATTGCTCAAACACACATGCTGTACAATTTGTGCAGTTAATGCAATTATTACAGGGTCCTGAGGTGATATATCCTCCTCAGCTGACAGGATCAAGAGATTAAAGTAAAGACAGGCATAGGAAATCACAAGGGTATTGATTGGGGAAGTAATGTGTCCATGAAATCTTTACTATTTATGTTTAGAGACTACAGTAAAGACAGGCATAAAAAATTATAAAAGTATTAATTTGGGAAACTAATAAATGTCCATGAAATCTTCACAATCCACATTCTTCTGCCATGGCTTCAGCCAGTCCCTCTGTTTGGGGTCCCTGACTTCCCACAACACACCATGTTGCCCAGTCTGGTCTCGAACTCCTTGACTCAAGCAATCCACCTGCCTCGGCCTCCCAAAATGCGGAGATTACAGGTGTGAGCCACTGTGCCTGGCCTGTAGTGCCATCTGCTTTTGAATTTGATGTACAGAGACCCCTGCCATATGTATGTCCGTGTTTGGCCTCTTTTGCTCAGTGTTACATTTGGTAAGATTCACCCATTTTGGTAAGATTCATTGTGTATCACTGAGGTTGGTTCATTTTCATTTGTGTGTAGTATCCTGTTGTACAAATGCACCACAATGCATTTTTTCTGTCTACTATTAATGGGCACTGGGCCACTTCCACTGTGGGGCTATTCAGCATAGTACTGCAATGAATGTTCTCCTGTACATATTTAGTAAACACATGCACAAATTCCTGTTGTGCCTTTACTTAGAAATGAGATTGCTGGGTAGGCGTATATTCAGCTTTAGCAGATGCTGTCTAACAGGTTTTCTAAGAGGTTTCCCTAATGGGTATTTTTATAGTATCCTTTTACTCAGTTGATTCAAAGGTATAAAATATATATTACATAGAACTTGGATTGTCCATAAAGTATCATAGGAAGGCCCTCAAGCAAAGCAGCTTCACTATCTTCTCTAGTGACAACAGCTATAGCCCAGAGAGACAAATACATCTTAGAAACCTGGACTCTATAGGCGGCCAGTCCAACCTCCTTACAGACCCTTAGACCATTCCAACGCCACCTGTAAGGGGAACTCACTGACATCCTAATGCTGATTATTCTACAGCTCAAGTTCTCAGAAATCCCTTTCTCCTCCTTTTGCCTCCCCCGGCCCTGGGTCTGCCCTCTCCATGCCAGTTGCTATGGTTTGAATATGTGTCCCCTCCAAAACTCATGTTGAAGCTTTATCTCCAACATGACATATTGAAAGATGGGACCTTTAAGGAGATTGGGTCATGAGGGCTTTATGAGTGGATTAATCCATTCATGGGTTAACAAATTAACAGGTTAATTGATTAACGGGTTATCGTGGGAACGGGACTGGTGGCTTTCTGAGAAGAGGAAAGGAGACCTGAGCCAGCACACTCAGCTCCCTCACCATGTGATGCCCTCTACCTCCTCAGGACTCTGCAGAGAGCCCTACTAGCAAGCAGGCCCTCATCAGATATGGCCCCTCAACCTTGGACTTCTCAGACTCTATAATTGTAAGAAATAAATTTCTTTTCCTTATAAATTACCCAGGAACAGGTATTCTGTTATAGGCAACAGAAAATGAACTAAGACATCAGTCTTCCGAGTTTTGACAGTGGTACTACATCCCCCTCTTCCCTGTCCAAGCTGAAAGACCCAGACTATGTCCCACAGGCAATGGGACCTGGCCAGGCTAGAAGGCCAAGATCCATTCATGTCCCCAGACCTCGCACTGCCTATGTCTTTGCAGTCCAGAGCTCAGGACAGCTCATCTGCAGCTTGGAGCTTAGGGTTTCAGAAAGACCATTCCCAAGTCTTACAGATCCTGGCCAAAAGGTCAGGCTATTGTGGACACAGCTGAGAAGCGGGAACAACCTGTCTGCTATTCTATGCTTGCCTACAAGTGCCAATTGACACTTTCTCACCCCATCCCCGAGGTCAGGCTCCACCTCCCTCCTGCACAAGTCCCTCTGTAAGAAAACTTTAGTAGATATTGCCCCACTAGCCCTGGCCCCTGGGAGTGAGCTGGCCCTGAGCCCCCACCCCGGGACACATGCTGCCAGTGGCTCACTTACTGACTCGATAGCCCAGGCCTTCTGCGTGAATCCTCTTGGCCATGAATTGTCCTTCAATTAGTGCTCGAACCTCCACATCCCCAGGGAATGCTGCAACCTGTCTCCGGGAAAAGGTGGGCACAGAGTAAGGAACTCTCATTGTCCATTCGTGTGTGTATGTGTGTGTCTGTGTGTGATCTTTTTAAACAACAGCCCAGATTTGAAACTCATAGCTGGGCTCTTTAACCACTATCTTTGCCTGTCACACACACTCACACAAACACACTACTCAAGCACACAAGCTCACAGCCTCACATGCATGTCACTTTGAAGAGTCAAGAGACATTACAGAACTTAGTCTCAGGCAGCTGAGAGTTCAAGTTCTGTCTACCATTCAGCTCTGCAATCTTCAATAAGTTACATTAGTCTTGCTATCATTCTTTTTCTTAACAAAACGGAGGTAATAGTGGCGCCTGTTTTTTAGGGTTGTTGCAATGATCAGATTAGACAACAGAGCCTGGAAAATGCAGTACATACTAGATAAGTGAGAGCCACGAGCTTACGCTGAGATCCCACCCCTGTGGCATGTCCTTCAAGCTAGCACTGATGGGCATCAACCCCAGGCTCACTCCTGCTTCTCTGGCACCTGAGACCAATGCTAGAACCTGCCGCCATCCCCCTCATAAACAGCTACACTCTAACCTTACTGACCTTCTTCTAGTTCCCAAGCTGCTCCCTCTGCCTGAAAGTCTATCCTACTCTTTCCATGGTGAGATCCTGAGTACTTTCAGGTCTCAACCTAAAGGCCACCTTCTCAGAGAGGCCCAGGCCTGATCACCCCACCCAGGGTAAGTCTCCAACCCACCCACCAGCTGCTTTCCTTTGCAGCACTCTGTTCTTCTGCCACCTAGCCTTAGCACCTGCTGCATTCATGTACGTGCTCATTCAGTCATCTACTGTCCCTCTCCCCCCTAGACAGCAGGCTCTGGAGAGCAAGGGCCACCAATGTTTTGTTCTCCTTTGTGTCCCCGGTGCCTGGCACCAATCATACATATCTGCTGGTTGAATGAATGAATGAAGAACACTACTTTCTCCTTGACAAATCTAGGATTGATATGCATGAAAGAGAACAGGCATAGCTTCTCACTCTAACAAAAGAAACCAAACTGATCCTCCATCAGAAGATTGAGATGAACTTCCTACTTTATACAAAGCTTTCCATTCATAATCCAACATGTAGTGCCATCATCTGCCACTGAATCCAATGCCAACTCTGACAGTTACAGTTTCCAGACAGAGTGTCTTACATAAACCCCCCATTTACTGGGGTCAGAAACATCTCTCAGGTACAACCCAAAATGTGGTGACGACTCTCCAGTGACTCTCTAGCAGCAATGTCAATTTTGAGGAGCAAGAACCAACTAAATCCTTCCCGAGAAAGGTCACATTGTGGAGGAGAAAGAAAACAGCAGCTTCAGAGCCAGAGAGGAATGGGTTTGAGCCCCCTCCACCATCTATGACCTTGTGACTCTGGGCAGATTATTTAGCCTGAGCCTCTGAGTCTCAACCTCTCCATCTAGAAAGAGGAACAATAGTGCCTATTGCTTTGAAAAGTAAATGATAGCCGGACATGGTGGCTCAAACCTGTAATCCCAGCATTTTGGGAGGGGGCGTATCACTTGAGGTTAGGAGTTCGAGACCAGCCTGGCCAACATGGAGAAACCCCTGTCTACTAAAAATACAAAAATCAGCCAGGCGTGGTGGCTTGCATCTGTAATCCCAGCTACTCAGGAGGCTGAGGCAGGAGGATCGTTTGAACCCGCGAGGTGGGGGTTGCAGTGAGCCAAGATCATCCCGCTGCACTCAAGCCTGGGCAACAGAGTGAGACTCCATCTCAAAAAATTAAAAAAAAAAAAAAAAAAAAAGAAAAGTAAATGAGGAAGGTATAGAAAACCATGAGCACAATGCCTGGCACCAAATGGGCTCAATAAATGTTAGTACCTCCTGGGCTCAGCAGCTCTTTCAACCAGGAGGAAATTCATGATCTCAAGATCCATGGGTTCCTGATGGGTATAGGATAAAACTCGCCAAGGAAATAAGTTCTGTGATACACAATGACAGTGTTAGCATTTGTTAAATAGGAAGAGAACTCTCAGGTTTTCTGCATTCCTCCCTGAGGGAAAGGACCGTGTCTGTCTTAGGTCCTGCAGATTCCCCAGGATCTAGAATGCACCCTGGCACACCACAAGTGTGTATGATATTAATGGATGAGTGAATGAATGAAGTCCCTAAAAGTAACATAATTTGACAGGCAATTGTTAAATTTTACACTCACAAATGGAGCCAATGTAACTCCAACACCAACAGCACATGTACCTTGTGGTTTTCTGTGTTAAACCTATGACGTCCAATAATTTCAGGGGTGATCTCCATTACATCAAAATAAAAACCTGAAATAAAACCAGGAAGAGATCAGCCATCATTAGTCAAAAAACAAAAGATCAGCTTCTTAACAGACTTAGAACAGGACAAAATGACCCCATATCCCTGGGTCCCCTGGCTCTTTCATCCCCCAGATGAGACCTGTGAATATTCTCAGTTCCTTCTCTCCAACAGGATAGAAGGGAACCAGGGAGCCCTGAGCTAGCTTTTCTCAAAGACAACTCTTCCTGCTCTCACTTGGCAGCCTGGAATAGGAAGCAGCTGCCCAGCCAATCCTAAAATACCAACACAGGTTTGACCAAGGGAGGCACAGACCCTCCCTGCTCAGGCCTGCCCAGACACTGGGCACTTTTCCTTGTGCCTGGGGCAGAGGCTGTGAACGGGGATGCACCAGGGTAGAGGCTGCCCTCTCTGATGCTGTCACCAGGGGCTTGGTGGGGACAGAAGACATAGCTATGGCCTGATGTTCTGCTCAGAGCAGAAGCCAAGGACAGCCTTACAGCCCCACCCTCGCTCAGAACACAGGGTTCCACACCAGCTTGTAGGATGTGTGGAATAGAAGTGCAGACAGACAGGACTCCCCTGGACTTCTCCACGGCCCTCCTCTCCCCCAGCTCATGGGGCCCCAGGCCCTGCCCCTCCAGCCGGCAGCTGCTGACCCTTCACAGGCCTGGGCATCACCAACTGGCCTACCCAGGTTTCCACCGTTGCCCATCTCTGTGGACTGCAGTGCCTTAGAGAAATCGCTCCAGGAACGGGACAGAGACTCGTCACGGATCTTCTCTCTCATGAGGGAGCCATTTTTAAAGCTGCAGAAGAGGGCATAGCTCTGAGGGAGGGAGCCGGTGCTTGCTGACTGGACCCATGAGTTTCAGTGAAGAGACTCAGGCAGAGGAACTGCAGGTCAGGCTGGACCACGACCCCTAGTCAGTGCACAGCAGGCTTTGAAACTTAGGTATCGGAGGCTCTTCCTCAGATTCAGGCCCCTGAATGTCCCTGGGAGGTGCCGGAAACGCCCTTGTCTTGGGCTATTTACACAGGAGGCTGACACAGAGGAGCCCCAGGTAGAGACAGGGAGCTTGGGTTTCTGCACATTCTACCATGGGCACAATGAGGCAGGGAGGGCTAGATTAACTAGCCACATTCTCTAATGGTTCTTAGGGCTTAGGAGCTCAGAAACCATTTCCCTCAGGAGCTTTGGACAGGTCTCCAAAGGCCTGTGGTCAGAGCACAGAGCATGTCCCTTCCACGAGAGCCGTCGGGAGGCAGGATGTCCTTCCCGCCATTTGCTGAGGGTCCACCACATGCCAGACAGGTCACAGTAACAATGCGAGGTAAATGCTCTTACCCTCTCCATCTCATGAGGAAAGTGTGGCTCAGACATGCCACACTACAGAGTTTGCCCAAGGTCACACAGGATATAGCTGGTGAGGATAGAATTTGAACCTGGGCTTGAAGGACACAGGGTCTTGGGTTATTCCCCACCCAGCTCTGCTGTCAGCAAGAGCTGGTGAGTCCTTGGGGGTCTCAGTTGCCCAGCAGAGCCTGGGAAAGTGGAGGGAGTCATTCCAGAGCTAGTGGAATGACTTGGGGTCCTCAAGATGGTGCCAGACCTGCCCACACCTCCTCACCCAGGGAATGGTGCCAACCAACACCCAAGCTCACCACAGGAGTGCCATGTAGTGCTGGGAGTCAACCGGGTTGCAGAAGATGTGGCCTTCCAGGGCAGGCATGGGCTCTTGGAGCCAGAGAAACAGGGTGTCACTGGTGCCCAGGCTGACCTGAGGAGAGACAGGCAGAGGTGGGCACCTTGGGCTTTGCCCACACATGCTGCCCTCTGCCAGCGACGCGCTGTACTCCACCCACCTTAACCCTGTCACTTCACTCATGCTGCAGACCTCAGATGCAAGGCCACTTTCTAAGAGCCACTTCTGACCCTCCCATACCAGATGAGCCAGGAGTTAGCTCCCCAGATGCAGATCTCATGGATCTTTTGTGCTGATTTCCCACAACTGCATCTAAATAAT
This sequence comes from Pan paniscus, assembly GCF_029289425.2. Lineage (NCBI taxonomy): Eukaryota > Metazoa > Chordata > Mammalia > Primates > Hominidae > Pan > Pan paniscus. The sequence continues at coordinate 38,328,705 of NC_085926.1, read as the reverse complement.
GGTTTGGGTGATGGCTGGTTCCCCACATGACTTTCCCACTAGAAGTAGGAATGTCTGGGTTATGTCTTCCTTATTCATCTGCGCTGCTCACAGCCCTTTGGCCCCACATCTGACCCTCTGCCACTGCATGCACTAAGACTGGCCACTGTGAAGCAGGCAGGGGTCCTGCCCATCTAGCAAAGAACAATGACTTTCTGAGAAAGATGTGCGCCCCCATCCCCTCCCTCCACTGTCTTTTGGAACCGGCAGACACTCTGATAAGTAGCAGAGATCCTGCTGGGACCCAGACCCTGGGACCCTGGGATCTGGGTCCCAGCAGCATCTCTGCTACTTATCAGAGTGTGGGTGTGAGTGTGGAAACAGAAACAGCCTATGGGTGTGGGAAGTCGCCTTACCGCAATGTCACCTTCCTCCAGTCTCATGCCTGCCAGCGACGCTGAGAATGGGAGGGGAGCTTCTGGTTAGCTGGCGGCCACATGGGAACCACAAAGCAAACCACAGGGCTCTCCAGGCAGGCGCAGAGCCCCCACCTCCAACCCCCACCCACACCCTAGGGTGGAGGCAGGAGCAGGGGAGCTGAGCGCTCAGGAGGCCCTAAGAGGAGAAGGTCATAGGGGTCACGGGGTGAAGTCTCTGTTAGCAGGGCCGCTGATTTGAGCTGTGAAGTCTCTTCCCTGAAGGGGTCCAAACATCCCTCCACTGTCAGGCACTTCCGAGAGTGCAGAGAATCAAGGAGGCCAAGACAAGACACCAAGGATATACAGCAAAGAAAGACAAAGGCAGTAATGGAAAAGAAGGGGGTGAGGTTATGTTCACTCTCTGTGCCCTGCCTCAGACACAAAGCCCACAACAGCAATCTTTTTTTTTTTTTTAAGAGATATATAGGTGGGGTCTCACTCTGTCACCCAGGCTGGAGTGCAGTGGCATGATCATAGCTCACGGCAGCCTAGAACTCCGGCATCACACAATCCTCCCACCTCAGCCTCCCAAGTAGCTAAGACTACAGGTGCACACTACCACACCTGGCTCACAACAGCAATCTTTATCTGCCTTGATTGTTGAAGGGCCCCAGCGCTGAAGGAAGGCCTGGCACATAATAGGCACTCACTAAATGCTGAGTGAATCAACATGTGAATAAAGGTGAAATGGGAGTGAGAAACAGGTGCACTCAAACACTGCCACTGAGGTTCAATCAGCAGTGTGTGTGTCAGAAGCCTTGGATCTAGGAATCCCACCTTTGAGAACTTATCCTATAACAACAAAGAGACGAGACCAAATGTGCATCTCAACATCGTTTGCACTGCCCAAACACTGAGGCAACACCACCCTCCATCCATCAGGGACCAGTGAAATAAATGCTGGGACAACTGAGCTCTAGACAACTGTTAAAATGAGAAAGATACTGCCCAGGTTGATTAAAAGAAACAATGCTTATTTATGAGCACAGAAAGAAGACTGAAAGGACAGAAATTAATCTTTCTGATTAAGGTTAAAATTAACCTTTCTAGTTACTGTTAAATGTAACCCTAATCTGGTGGATCGTTAGAAAAAGACTTACTTTTCCTGGGGTGGGGGTGAGGTTGAGGGGTAGTAGTTAGGGTGTTATTCAGTGTAGCCCACCTGGCCTTCCTTCAGAGATCCAAGGGCCCCTCCAGGAGTGGCTTCAGGGCTACCCAGAGGAGAGGAGGAGGAAGAGAAGAGGCTAGGGAAGGAGACGAGGTGTCTGGACGAGAAACAAGTCATTGCTGCAGATCAGATGACAGGGCAGAGACTTAAAACCATGTCCTAGAGGAAGGGTTGGAGGAATTGAGCTATTCATCTTGAAACAGAAAAGACAGGTTAGGGATGGGGTGGGCACGACTGCCTTCCATAATCATTGGGCAGTTTTCATCCAGAGAGAGCAGACTGACCAGCTCCTGAGGGCAGAGTCGGAGCTAAGATGGGGCAGGTACAAGGAGTCAGATCGCAGGGTGGGAGTGGTGAGGAATGACCACAGAAGGCTTCACCAAGAGGCTGGACTGGAATTCTCAAACATCCAGCATGGGTGGGGGTGGTGAGGAATGACCACAGAAGGTTTCACCAAGAGGCTGGACTGGAATTCTCAAACATCCAGTATGGACCCAGTCAGGCTCACTGGAGAGTGAAACTCCCCGAGATACTCACCTGGGTTGTCCCCAGTGAAGGCCACCACTTTGCATCCTGGAGGAAATCCGTAGCGCTGGACATAGTAGGAAGAAATGGCTCCCTGAGGGACGGGGATAAAGCAAAGGTGCTCTGTTGAGGTAAATCCTGCCTGCCCAGCACAGCCACCTACCCTTCAGGCCACGAAAATGCTACAGTCTCCAGGTCACCAGAGCTGAAGGAATCTTTTGCAGAGCCTGGAGTCACATCACTTCCTGTCACAAACTGGGCGTGTCCCTCCTGTTCACAAATCGCCAGAGAAGTCCAGTGCAGGTTTGGAAACCACGAGCATGAGGTCATTTCAAAAACTGCTGATCTTGAGATTTAAGGTAGAGAGAACAAACCAACCCCTAACTTGTGCTTGCTTTATAAGCTCCAAATTCTGGATATAGCATTAAAAAAAAAAAGGTAACAGGACACCAGTAAGCAAACTCATGGGAGCAGATAATGCCTCACACACTCGCTCTATCACCCCAGTGACTGGATTAACAATAATTGGACGTGAACGTGCAGAGAGCAATGTTCTAAGGAAAGTAATCCAAAAAAGACAGAGTGCAGGGAGGGCTATCTGAGCACTACCTGCAAAAAGAGGGATGACGAAAAACACGGGTCTTGCGTGGTTCCCCCACATGTGACACCTATGTGACAAATGAAAATGCCTTTTCAGAGTCAGTTCTTTCCCGATCCTCAAGCTGCTTGTCTGCACAGGCTCCTTCTTGGAGGCATGTGTTCTCGCATAAGGCAAACAAAGCCTGCTCTGAATTTCACATCCAACTAAAAGCCATGTGTGGATTACCAGTCCCGGTGGCTTGGCTGTTTTCTGTCTGCCCTTTCTCTGCCTTTCTGACCTGCATCAGAAAGTGGGTCAGAAAGCTGTGCTGTCAGCTTCCACAGGGCCACATGGCTCTTCCTTCAGCTCCATGCACTGGCCTCATGGCATACTTTGGATGCTGATGGTTTGGCTTTGACATTCTGCCTCATGGTGGCAGAGGCTGTTTTCAGCATGTCAGTGTGAATCATACAAGAAAAACGGCCGAGCACGGTGGTTCACACCTGTAATTCCAGCACTTTGGGAGACTGAGGCAAAATTGCCCAATCTAAGCAACATAGTGAGACCCTGTCACTACCAAAATAAAAAAAAATTAGGCCGGGTGCAGTGGCTCACGCCTGTAATCCCAGCACTTTGGAAGGCCGAGGCGGGCAGATCACGAGGTCAGGAGATCGAGACCATCCTGGCTAACACGGTGAAACCCCGTCTCTACTAAAAATATAAAAAAATTAGCCAGGCGTGGTGGTGGGCACCTGTAGTCCCAGCTACTCGGGAAGCTGAGGCAGGAGAATGGCGTGAACCCAGGAGGCAGAGCTTGCAGTGAGCCGAGATTGCGCCACTGCACTCCAGCCTGGGTGACAAAAGCGAGACTCTGTCTCAAAAAAAAAAAAAATTAGCTGTGCATGGTGGAGCAAGCCTGTGGTCCCAGCTACTCAGGAAGCTGAGGCAGCAGGATCACTTGAGCCCAGGAGTTGGTGGCTGCAGTAGCTATGATCATGCCACTGCACTCCAACTTGGGTGACAAGGTGAGACTCTGTCTCTGAAAAGAAAACAAAAGTGCTTCTGTGGCTGAGACTCCCAATGCGAAGTCCTCACAGCAGCCCCTCCTCCACATGGCCCAAGATTCCCAGTTACACGACTCCCTCCAGGCCTCAGGGTGCCCTTGTCCCTTCTTCACACCAGCACTCTGTCCCACCCAGAGTTCCTTCTGGTTGTTCTGGCTCTGTGGTAAGCATTTCCCACCAAAGGGCCCCAGGGGCAGCACCCAGATCTTTTTCTCTCTCTCTCTACTCCACTGTCCCCACAAGACAATGGAGAACAGGGCTGGCCAAGTAGAACACCCCAGGGCATTCACAGCCAGTGTCCACTGCAAATGGGTGGGGCCGCTGTGATGGGTAAATGTTTTTCCCATTACCTGTGGGACCAGGCACTATTTTTTAAGTGCTTTAAAAGTATTAACTCATCTAATTTGCACAACAGCCCTGTAAGATGAATAGCATCATTCCCCTTGTTCCAGATGAGGAAACCGAGACACAAAGTCACAAAGCTGATAGAACCAGAATTCAGTCCCATGCTGTCCAGTGCCAGGGCCTGTGCTGTGCCAGTCCCGCTGGTATTTCTATTTTCCCCAAGGCTGCCTCCTTCAAGCTTCATCAGTAGTCCCTAGAATTTCAGCACTCTGTGCACTTTTTCTTTAGCTATGCAATCACCTGCCATTTTTATCCCTATTCTAATAAATTTCTAGTGGAATTTTCCAAAGTCCCGCTGACCATAAGGCATGTACCTGAGCACCTACTGTGTGCAAGGCACTGATCCAGACACTGACTTACATCTTAGGCTAAACTGAAGACCCTGCATGTGTATGCCTGTGGGCGAGTGAACAAATAAGGGTGCGTGCAGTGTGTGTGTGTGTGTGTGTGTGTGTGTGTGTGTGTGTGTGTGTGCTACAGTGCTTCCCTGGTAGCTGCCAGCTCTTAAATGAGCCACATCACCAGAAAGGAGACCTACCACAACTGAGCATGATGGCACTGGTGGGCCAAGCTTCTCCTCTAAATGAGGTGCACAGGCACCAAGGCAAGTCTGGGACCAGACTTTATCCTGTATCTGCAACAAATTCATTCCAGAACCTGAGGAAGGAAGGAAACAAACAACAGACAATCTTGAAAATGGACCTTTTGTGAAAATGCACAAATCTGGCACAGAGCAGATAATTCTCTTGCCGCAACTTGTACCTGGAGCTCTTTCTTCATGGAAGGTATATATGCTTGTGTTGTTCTAGAACCAGAGAACCAGAGACAAGAGGGGCCCTTGGAAACACACGGCACCACACCTCCTCCAAATATTCCTCATCAACTCAAACACTACAGTTAGCTTGGAAATCTGCTGCTCAAAGACCTCCCAGGGGGCCTGGAACTAGCAGCAACACACTGACCAGGAACCACTCTCCATGTCCCTTAGGTTTCCAGGTCAGCCCCCGGGGATTTCTCAATCTCATCTAACTTTTCAAGGAAAGGTCTCAGAGTCCTCTAAACTTCCTTCTGGTCACTGAGATCAACCTACTAGCTCTTTCCTAAAACATCCTCCTTCTCCCAAGGCTTCCCTGAGGATGGGAAAGGACAGGGAACCCAGAGCATGGGTGGAGAGACCTCCTCCTCCACTGGGCCAAGGTGGAGGCAGACAGAGGTGGGCTGGGATGCTGATGGTGTCACCTGCCCAGGTGAAATGAGGAGGTGACATCTCAGGTGAGTGAAGGGGGGCAGAGTGGAGGGCCCAGCTGTGGCTAAGGAACGTAAACCTCTGGAATGCCCCCCAGAACAGCTGCTGCGGTTATCAGCTCTGTGGCAGGTGTGCAGAACGGGTGGACATGCAGGCTACTCCAAGTTGACTGTTCTGCTTGTCTGAGTTCTACAGAACTAGCTGTAGGGAACCCTGTTTCCTCCTCCAGATTGTGAGGGAAGCTTAACAGCACTCCTTAGTCACTCTGTCTCCTGAAACCAGAATAAAGCCTGGCATACAACAGCCCTCGAAAACTTCCCATGAACTCCCACGAGGCTCAGAGCATCCCAGGCTCCATTCTGAAGCCATATCCATGGCTCTGGGCTCCTGCCCTGCATTCTCTACCCCCATTCTGTCCACACTCTTCTCACACTTAGGCTCATCCAAGAGTTCCTGCAGCAACCTCCTCCCAGCTTTCCCTCCTCACTGGCATCAACTGCAATTTAGTTTTTTCGGGGTTTTGATTCTAGAAGCTCACAAATCTCATGAGTTCACCAAATGTGAAACAAAAACTTTAATAGCTCCTTGCAGGAGCCAGGCTCCATGATCGCCCCTACTGATCCCCACATCCTGGTGTTCACCCCTTGTGAGGTTCTCCCCAACATTATACTGGGTCAACCGTACCTAGTGTGTGACCAGTAAGATGAGACAAAAGTGATGGCACATCACTTCAAGATTAGGGTATAAAAGACTCCTCAGCTTCTGCTTGGCCTCTGTCTCCTCCCTCCCTCTCTGCAGTGTCACTAACAGCCACATGTGAGGAACTGAGGCCTCTTGCCCGTAGTCATGTGCGTGATGCTGGAAATGGATCCTCCAGCCCCAGTCAACCCTTCAGATGACTGCAGCCCCGGCTGCCAGCTTGACTGCCACCTTGTGGGAGATCCCGAACCAGTACCTCCCAGCTAAGCTGCCCCCGCATTCCTGACTCTCAGACACTAGGTGAGAAAATAAACACGGTGGTCTTCAGCTGCTAAGTGTTGGGGTCATTTGTTATGTGGTAAAAGATAATGAATACACTTCCTTCCTGGCAACAGATGACAGGGCTACAAGACTGGCACCCACTCGGGGTAGGTGGGGCTCCCACTGTTTGCACACCCACATGCCACATGCACACTGCCCAGGCACCCACCCCATACCCCGAGGCTCACCATCACTGTAGTCAATAGGGGAGTAAGAGCCAAGGAACAGGGAAGCAGCAAAGCTACTGACCAAAGAAATTCTCTGTAAAGGAAAGAAACAGTGAGAGGTGCCTCACTTCCACATACCCTACGCTACTGAATGCTTCTGACACACACACAGCATGAAAAAAAATTGGAGAGGGAAGTGGAAACTTTGAACAAAAGGCCCAAGTAATGGTGGAGACTGTGTATCTCAGATAGGAGCAGCTGGAATACCATGAGCAGACTCCTCGGGAGAGCATTCATTCTCTACAGTTTCTGATGGGCCATAAAACTGCCAAGTTCAAAAGAGACAAAAACCAAAAGCCCTATGAGAAAGGGCTTAGGGAAGCTGCATTTCCATCCGGAATCCACATGCTGGGGAATGTGTGCCCTGATTTCCTTCCTCTATTTCCTTGGCATTTCCTTCTGGTTACAAGGGAAGTGGATGTGTGGCCTCAGAACTAACCAGGACACTCTCAGGGCTTCAGGAAAGCTGGCTCCTCAGAAGCCACAGACTCTGAGCACTAGCCAGAGAAATAGATGATGGATTTTCAATGCCACCCTAAGGGTCTGTACTTCCACATGAGAATCATGGGCCTTTGGAACTGTGGAGAGAATGTTATCACCTCCTGTCCTCTGTCAGGCAAACTTCGTTCCACACACAGAATTTAGGGAGGGTTTTCACCCCTCCACCCAAAGCCTACATTAATGGCTAATGCTGCAGAATAATCTGGAACCTCAAATCATTAAATAATAAACCACATGTTAATTTCTAAGATTAAAAAGGTGCTTTGGTTTAATGTGAGCTGATCGTTTCCTTATCACAAGATGAAAATCACTAGCCAGGGCGTGGGGCTGTTTCTCAGGCAGCAACAAGTGCTGGCTTCAGCAACTGTGGAGCCAGGAATGAACCTGGGTTCCTGTGACAGAGGCTCTGGCTGAAGGGCCACAGCTGGGGACACAAATGCCCAGTCCTATACATTTCCAAAGAAAACACTGACTCTATGCCAATCATGTGCCTGGTAGCCCTCCTGCGTTAACCACATAGGAAAGTGAGCAGACACAGCCTGCTCAGACACCCAGATCTTCCATTCAGGTGGTCTCAGGAACACGTCAGTCCCCAGTGCTCCCACCTGGACCCTCACCCTCACCCTTCTGGTCAGGAGAACCCCTGACTTCTCTTTCCCACATTCCATTCTTCCCCTTTTCTTTGGAAATGTCCTGACAATGAGAAAAAAGCAAATCAAATATATCATTTGTTAATGTCTGCTTATCAATGTTTTCAGTCACTGCGCGTAAGATGTATCTATTCTAACATATTATGAAAAGAATTCAACTGTGACTTTCAATCAAACAGGAACATTTAACCAACCTCCGTATGTGAGTAGGCCTCGGGGTTCTGCTGGTAAATTTTTGCAATTTGGTTTCCTGTAAAACGCTGGAAAAGGAATATAAATTCTTAGGAACCCAAATCCTACACAGAATGAATAATTACCTCCACAAAGTTAGTTTAATGTAGCATGCTCTGGATAGGAGTAGGTACCATAAAAGCTTTTAAAAGTAAGCCCCAACCAGGCACAGTAGTGTGCGCTTGTAATCCCAGCTACTCAGGAGGCTGAAGCGGGAGGAGCTCTGGAGCCCAGGAGTCCAGCCTGGGCAACACAGTGAGACCTCGTTTCTAATAATTAAATATTTTAAAAATAAGCATTAAATCTGTTTGATATCTACTGAACAATGTGATCTTAGCCTTTGAATCCTTAAAATGTCCTTAGTAATCAAATACTCAGGCAGTAAACAATGGCTCTGCACCCACAGGATAGAGAAGTGAGTAACTTCTGGGCCTTCCTGGAGGGCCTCTCCCACATCAGGACTGGGCAACCCTGAGTGAATAACCCTTGCTCTTCACACAGCACGGTGACTGTTCTGACCAAGGCACCAGATGAGGGATCGGGGTATTTTCCCCATCCACATATTGTTATTTCAGGTGGCCCAAGTAGAGTTGGCCCTATCCCCAAAACTTCTACTCCAGCGAGGTCATGCGACCCAAGCTGGCCTAATCACAATCACCCCTGGGGACAAGGTTGAACCTGTGGAACAGAGACACTATTATTTTTTTTCCTTTTTTTTTTTTAACATTGCCAGGCACTACACTAAGTGCCTTACATGCACTGACTTCTTTCAGCTTCAAACCTACCCAAAACATAAGTCCTGTTGTAATCCCCGGGTTACAAACAATGATAGGAGGTGCCTTCTCATTGAGGGGGTACCCTCACCCCCATGCACAGCACCTCCATGTCAGGAGCACAGCCATGTGCACACCCAGCCTGGCCTGGGAACACACAGGGCGGCAGGTGGCCTGGATCAGGACCCAGGGGCCAGAGTGCCTGTTGCTGGCTCCACAGGGCCAACACCTCCATGACCTCATGTGATCCCCCCAGAGGCAGGTCACCCACTATGCCTCCGGAGCTTGCAACCAGACCACCCCCTGCACCCCCCTGCATCCTCAGCCTACCTCATAGGCACGGGACCCCGTGAGGCAGCTGAGAGCCTGAGCACCACCCACAGCAGCCTCCAGCTGGCGGCACTGGGCTGTGGTGCTGGAGTCCATCCACACCGGGCAGTCGCTGATGGAGAAACAGTCCTGGGAAGGAGGGCAAAGGCACAGGCTTAAGCTCCATCCGCTGACTTGCAGATCTGCCCCAGGGCTGGCGGTCACACTGCCCATCACGGCAGTCATGACGCTTCTTCCCAGGTGACCTTGGTTGGAGACACATGGGCCAGCCCTTTGTGCTGTAACTTAGAACTGGCCCAGTGGGGTCTCTCCCCAAAAGCCTGAGGTTGAAAGCTCTTCTGGTGAGGGCGCGTGAGCACAGCTGCAACACTGAGATGAGCAGGCTTCAGGACCCACAGGACTTGGGACTCTGCAGAAGTTTCTCACACTCACACAACGTAGCCACAGTTACCTGCAGCTGCTGGTGTAGCCGGAGGTCTGGTGATAAGCTTGTCAGTGCCTGCTGGGCTCCAGCCTTCCAGTATATACTTCCGTGTTGCTGTTGGGAAACCCAAGCACATGGTCACATGACCACACACCGGTGTCACAGCCTCCTGAAGACACAGAAAGACCCCAGACCACATGCCAAAGAACTGGGCTCCACACCTGCCCCTGCCACTTCTTAGTCACAGAGCTCATCACCCTCCTGGGACTTGGTTTCCACTTTAAGAAAATGGGGAGGAACTCTGCCCTGTCTACCCTACAACTTATAGAAAAGGTCCAAGAACTAATTATTGGTCTGGATTTTGATGCCTTTTGTAAAACTGCATTTAAAGACATTGCTTGTAATATTACCTGAAATTCATTTATTTATTCACTCACCCCATTCATTCATTCATTCATTCATTCAATGAACATTTATTAAGCACATAGATCATGCCAGGCTTGCGACAGATGAATAGGATACTTTCGTCCCTATTCTTCAGGCTACTGGAGTCGAGTCAGGGAAAAGGACACAAATGTGCAACTACAAAACCCTATGGAGCTGCAGTGACAGGGTCGTGGGAACAGAGGCACCTAACCAACTCGGGTACAGATGAGTGGAAGTGGTCATGAGTATCAGGAAATGTTCCTAGTGTGTGTTGCATGCAGAGAATCTGCAGGTGAGGGGCGCCAGGCAAGTCCCGGGATGAGTGGCATTCTAAGCAGTGGGCCTGAGGCTGGGTCAGGGGTGGGTGATGGGCTGAAGAGAGAGGGGACAGCCTGAGCACTGAGAGCCTGAAACCATGCTCAGGAGGCTGGGGTTTATCTTGGAGGTGGTAGGAACCCTGGATTACCAGGGGGAGTGGCGTGCACAGAGCTGAATGTATGAAGGGCTTGTGGGAGTCACGGGGAAGGTAGGCTGGAGGCAAGGAGGCTGCGGTAGAGACCTGGAGAAGAATGACAAGCAGATAGCGCTGGAGAAGAGATGGTAGAGTCAAGAGTCACAGACAAATCAGTGGGACGTGAGGACCCTTGGATGTGGGGTGGGAAGGCGGAGGAGGCAGGGATGACACTTGAGTTGTGCCCTGGGTGGATGGGGAGAATTCCCTGAGAAAGAGAACCCAGAAAGGAGGAGGTCTGAAGGGAGACAGAACTCAGTCTGGGACATGCTAAGTCTGAGGCATCTGTGGGATATCCAGCCATGGGGGTCGGGGATTAGCTAGGAGGGAGATGGGTGTCCAGGCCTGGGATTCGGGAGAGAGAAGTGGACAAGATCACCCAGGGAATCTCTGTTGTGTTTAACAAGAACCAAAACAATAAATTCCTGTTAGGTCATGGAGGAAGAAGCATCTTCAGAAAAATTAGTTACATCCTAGTGAGGATTTGAAAATACAGTAATCCAGCATGGAGAAAAGTGATCCCAGCACAGCCAAGGGACTGGACGAGATAGACTCAGGTCCTGACTCCCACTCCCAGCACTGTGTGATCTTGGGTAAGTGACATCACCTCTCCGTGCCTCATGTAAATATCAACGATAATAACAGAAGCCCAAGCTTTAATAATGTTTACTGCGTATTAATAGGAGGCACTGTGCTATGTACTTACACTCACAATGACCCTATGACAGATGAGAATACGGGGGCACCAGAAAGCCAGATGACGTATCCCAGGTCACTGCCTGTAAATGGCAGAGCCAGGGATCAAACCCAGACAGTATGCCCTGAGTGTGTACCAAGCACTCCACAGCACCACCCTGTAGAATCATAAGGATTAAGTTGGATGACATCTGGAAAGGCCTCAGAGTTGTATCTGGCATGCACTAAGTGCTCAGTCAATGTCCTCTGACATCATTATTAATACTCTTCCTTCTACTGAAACTACTATCATTATTAGGATCATTTTTGACTTTGCTTTTACTTTCAGGAAATAGAAAAGCAATTGTGGTGCCCCCAAGCAGTCATAATAAATTCATGTCAATTGCTTCCTCCATCCCCTTCAGAGGAACTCAGTTCTCTCACCAAGCGTCCTATTTTATATAATACTTACTCCTAAGAACTGTCTCAGATCCTTTTGCAACGAGACAAGTTATACAGTCTCCAAGGTAAAATAGTTGTAGGGATTTTTATTCACAGTGAAATTTGTGCAGTGGCTGTCAAGAATGAGCCGCTCCCCATCCAAGGGTTGCCATCTCTTCAACACCCACACCATTGCCCAGGACAGTCACCCTCACATGGCAGACAGAGTCTGCTGCAAACAAACCTGGCCCGCCCCGGACAAGGCTAGGACTTGAGAGAAGTCGAAGCCCGAAGCCTTCATCTTCTCCAAGATGATATCCAGTGCCTAAGAAGAAAAACAGAACCCACCATGACTGTACAGAACCACTGAATCAGACACACAAGCCTCAGAATTGAAACGCAAGTGCCTGCCATTACAGCAGAGTACTCTGGGCAGATGATGAAGAAACTCATGACTTGGGATTTGTAAGCACTAGAGTACATTAATTAAACAAGTAGGCATCAATCAAATAAAAAGGTCAACTATGCTAAAAATATTTTAAATAAATGGAATCATAAACCACCAATCCTCAAATTTTACTTCTCCATTTTTTTTTCTTCGAGACAGGGTCTCGCTCTGGCTCCCAGACTGAAATGGAATGGCGCAATCTCAGCTCACTGCAGCCTCAACCTCCCAGGCCCAAGTGATCCTTCCATCTCAGCCTCCCGAGTGGCTGGAACTACGGGTGCATGCCATCACCTCACACCTGTAATCCCAGCACTTTTGGAGGCCAAGGCAGGAGGATCACTTGAGCTCAGGAGTTCAAGACCAGTGTGGGCAACATAATGAGATCCCATCTCTACAAAAAATGAAAAATTTAGCTGGGTGTGGTGGCATGAGCCTGTAATCCCAGCTACTCAGGAGGCTGAGGAAGGAGGATACCTGAGCCCAGGAGATTGAGGCTATAGTGAGCCATGATCACACCACTGCACTCCAGCCTGGGCAACACAGTGAGACCTTGTCTCAAAAACTAACAAAGTAAGGCAGCCAACTTTTGCCTTCTTTTATTTGCATTTTCAACCCTCTATATTAGTGATCTGACTTCACTGCAACAGGGAAGTGAAGAGCAAAGGAGAGAGCTCCCGTGAGAGCAAAGCATCAGGCCCAGACTCCCTGTGTCCAGGAGCCAGAGGCTGGAGGGAGTGGATAGAGATGATGGCCACCTGTTCCAGGCCCCTATTCCAGCCTCCACTGTCTGGTTGGACCCTCCTTTCTAGCAAAACCCAGTGAGTGGGATGGATGGTGGTGCCCAGCAGAGCTTGGCACCACCCTCCTAAGATTTCATGGCAGGAATTAGAGATTCACTCTGACCTGTGTTTTCCTGAGGGCAGAGAAGACTCTCTCACTTTTGCCTGACTCCACCACCCCCAGCCTTTGCTGGGAGGGCTTCTTTCGGCCCTGGCTGTGGCTGCCATCTCTATCTGTGCCCATCAAACCTTGGGCAGGCAGTGGGGTGCAGCCGGAGCAGGGGCTGGCAGAGCTAGGATCAAGTTTGGTACTGGAGGCTGCGTCAGATCAGAAATCACCTTGGCCCTGCCCCCAAGCCTAGTTCTCACCCACTGCTCACCTCCCCAGGTGAAGGCCTTGGCCTATGAGATGCCCTCGACATCATCACTGGGACCTCCTGACACTGACCATTGTCTCTAACCCCCAACCCTCCCACTCTGCCCCTTGGTCTGGCTCAGCCCCCTCTGAAGTACATTCTAGCCAGTTTATCTGGATAAAATCCATCCTTTACCCCAATTCTCCAGTGTATGAATCAGGGTTACACCAATAAAAAAGAAATCATACCAGTTATTTTTAACAAAAAGAATTTAATATAGGGAATTGGTTAGATAGGTATTGGAGGACTGAAAAAAGCTTTTGGAAGACACACACTTAGCTGGCCTCCAGTTTCAGGGACTCGGGGACCCTGCAGCATATGATGAGGTAGCCCCTGGAGCTACCACGCCTGTCTATGCTGTCCACATCCCTGCTCCTGTGGCCCCCTAGGTCACCAGATCCTGCTACAGGCATTCTCCTTTCCTGTTGATCCTCAGCAGGCAGGCCTGGCTTGGCATTGATATGAGTCTGACTGGCCAGGCCATAACTTGCCATTCTAGGTGATTAGGGAGCTAAGGGATCTTGGAGGCTGAGCACTAAGACCCTAAGGGCTATGTTTGTATTTCTTTTTTTTCTTTTTTTTTGAGATGGAGTTTCACTCTTGTTACCCAGGCTGGAGTGCAATGGTGCGGTCTCAGCTCACTGCAACCTCCACCTCCCAGGTTCAAGTGATTCTCCTACCTCAGCCTCCTGAGTAGCTGGGATTACAAGCATGGGCCACCACACCCGGCTAATTTTTTGTATTTTTAGTAGAGACAAGGTTTCACCATGTTGGCCAGGCTGGTCTTGACTCCTGACCTCAGGTGATCCACCTGCCTCGGTCTCCCAAAGTGCTGGGATTACAGGCATGAGCCACCATGCCCAGTCTATGTTTGTATATTTCATGGTACAAGGGAGGCCACAGGGCCTGACTGCAGATGTTTGGAAAAGATTTGCTCTGTGGTATTTTAAAGGTGGTTAATGGCAGGACTTGCCATCTGCTGTAGCTCCAGTACCTGGAAGTTTTTTGTAAGTCCTCTGAGCCTGGGAGTGTTGACACCAGCTGAGGCTGAGCCTGATCCCAGGAGTCATGCCAACTCCACTTTCCCATGAGGACCTGGTGTCAACAGATGCTCTCATTGGCTGCCACCTTTGGACTTCCTAGCAAATCACCGAGTCTGCCAGTGAGACAGCCTGGGGATAGAAGGAGAACAGGAATCCCTGCGCTTACCTGGACCCACATTAGTACTGGAGAAGTGACCGTCAGCCCATCCTTGTGCACATGAACACCGCCCTGAGTCCTGCAAGAACAACAGAGAATGTAGACCAGAGCCTCAGGGCAGGCAGACCATTGCAAAGCCAGGAGAAACCCTATGGTGGATGACTCTGGAAATGTCCAGATGAAGGAGAACCTTCCCCAACCCCAAGTGGGAACTATTGATTGAACAGGCACGAGGGCTGCAAAGATGGAAAGAGAAGACAGGCAAATTGCCCAGAGTGGCCCAGATGTGGCAATTCTCAGAAGCATCTTCTAAAGAAGCCTTCTAGATAAGAAAGGCTCACCCTAGGGGAGTGCAGTGTTGGATTATAAAATCCCTCTCAAGCCCCATAGGTTTGGAGAGGTAGAGGAGGGGCAGCCACACAGAGATGCTGCGTCGGAGGGAAGAGTGTCTCTACTATCACAACAGACCAACAAGTCCTTGGACTACAGGCTTTGGAAGTTTGACTGGAACCCTCTCCCCACCCACCTCACCCCTAGAAGACTCTAGTGCAAAGAGCTGATCTGATAAAATCCAACCCTTTTAACTATGTGTTAGGAAAGAGAAAACCAGGCTCAGAATCCACACCAAGATGCTATTAGATAACCATGTGATCTAGCCATTCAATTCCTAAGTATCCAGCCAAGAGAAATGAAAGTCTAAGCCCATAGAAAGATTTGTACACAAATATTCATAGCAGACTTATTTGTAATAATTAACTGGAGTCAACCCAGTGTCCCTAAACAAGTGAACAGATAAATCGTGGTGTATATTTGTGCTATCATACTACAGAGCAAGAAAAAATATGAACTATTCATATGTACACAATTATAACTTATATAAGAACAGACTAGAAGACGCAAATTCATCTATACTGAGAAAAGGAGATCAGTGGTTGTCTAAGTCTAGTGGGTGCTGGGAACAGGCCCTAAGCCTGTCATAAACAGGCCTTAAAGAAACTGGCCATAAACAGGATTTCTGCAGCAATGTGACATGTTCCCGATGGCTATGACACTCACACTGGAGGTTGCTGGTTTACCGGAATGAGGGCAAGGAACACCTGGCCCACCCAGGGCGGAAAACCACTCAAGGCATTCCTAAACCACAAACAATGGCATAAGCGATCTGTGCCTTACGGACATGTTCCTGCTGCAGATAATCAGCCACAGCCTGTTTCTCTGCTTCTTGAAAAGAATGCTTTGTTTCCCATAAGGAATGCTTCCAGCTAATCTATAATCTTTAGAAACAATGTTTATCACAGGCTTACTGTCAATAAATATGTGGGCAAAACTCTGTTTGTGGCTCTCAGCTCTAAAGGCTTTTAGCCGATTCCCACACTGCACTTTATTTCTGGGTCTTTGTCTTCATTCCTCTAGTGCCGGTGTGTTGGAGTCTCCACAACCGAGCTTGTCTCGGTAAGCGGGGAAAAAAGCAATCTTTTGGGGGGTGATATAAACATTCTGTATCTTGATTGCAGTGGTAGTTTCACAGCTATAGGTCTATATCTGGCAAAGTACCTTTAATTATACATTTTTAATGGATGGCATTTTTTGTACATAAATTATACTCAATAATATGGATTTTTTAAAAAGATACTACTAGGGAAAAAGAGGAAGAGAGCAACAAAATTTTACTACAGACAATAAAAGCTCACCAAAAAATGTTGCCTTCACAAAACAGATAAAAACTGTAACCAGACATTCTGCCATGTATTTAACAACTTAAAACTGGCATTTCGGCTGGGCATGGTGGCTCACACCTATAATCCCAGTGCTTTGGGAGGCCAAGGCAGGCAGATCACCTGAAGTCGGGAGTTCAAGACCAACCTGGCCAATATGGTGAAACCCCATCTCTACAAAAATACAAAAATTAGCCAGGCATGGTGGAGGGCACCTGTAATCCCAGCTACTTGGGAAACTAAGGTGGGAGAATTGCTTGAACCCAGGAGGCGGAGGATGCAATGAGCTGAGATCTTGCCACTGCACTCCAGCCTGGGCACAACAGAGCAAGGCTCTGTCTCAAACACACACACACACACACACACACACACACACACACACACAAAACAAAACTGGCATTTCCAGCTAAGAAGGAAGACCAGAGCCACCCCATGCCCCAAAAGCACCAGGCCCAAATGGTTTGACAGAAAAATTATACCAAACCTTTAAATAGCAAATATTTCTAATACTATTTAAATTGTTCTAGAGCACCTGAAAAGAAGGAAAATTTTTCCAATTATTTTAGTGAAGTAAATATAAAATTGATACCAAAACCTAACCAATACTGCACCAAAGCACAAATAGCAAAAGGAAAAAAGTAGGAAGATTAGACTTTATCAAAATTAAAAACATTGCTTCAAAGGATCATCAAGAAAGTGAAAAGACAACCCACAGAATGGGACAAAAATTTTGAGATCGCATATCTAACAAGGGACTTGTATCCAGAATATACATTAAAAAAAACTTTTACAACTCAATAATAAAAGAGAAATAACACAGTTTTTTTTAAAAAAGGGCAAAAGATCTTAATAGACATTTCTCTAAAGAAGATACACAAATGGCAAAGATACTCAACATCATTATCATTAGATAAATGCAAATCAAAAGCACAGTGAGATTGCATTTCACATCCACTAGGATGGCTGCCGTCTGTAATTAAAAAGACAGTCAATAATAAATGTTAAGCAAGGATGTAGGCCGGGTGCGGTGGCTCACGCCTGTAATCCCAGCACTTTGGGAGGCCGAGGCGGGCAGATCACAAGGTCAGGAGATCGAGACCATCCTGGCTAACATGGTGAAACCCCGTCTCTACTAAAAATACAAAAAATTAGCCAGGCGTGGTGGCGGGCGCCTGTAGTTCCAGCTACTAGGGAGGCTGAGACAGGAGAATGGCATGAACCCGGGAGGTGGAGCTTGCAGTGAGCCGAGATCACGCCACTGCACTCCAGCCTGGGTGACAGAGCGAGACTCCATCTCCAAAAAAAAAAAAAGGATGTAGAGAAACTAAAGGCACCATCTACCACTGGTGGGAATGGAAAATGGTACAGCCACTTTGGAAAACAGTTTGGCAATTCTTCGAAATGTTGAACATAGAGTTACCATGTGACCCCGCAATTCCACTTTTAGGTAATATACCCAATAGAAATGAAAATATATGTCCACACAAAAACGTATACATTGTAGTAGTTTGCTCAGGTTGCTATAATAAAATACCATAAACTAGATTTTCTCACAGTTCCGGAGGCTAGAAGTCCACAATTAAGGTGCCAGCAAATTCAGTTTCTGGTTAGGGCTCTCTTTCCAGCTTGCAGACAGCCACCTTCTCACAAGGCCTTTCCTCTGTGCATCTGCGCATGAAGTGGGATAGCACTGGTGTCTCTCCTTCTTATAAGGAAACCGGTCCTATCAAATTAGAGCCCCACCCTTACAACCTCATTTAATCTTAATTATCTACCTAAAGGCCTCACCTCCAAATATACTGTCATGATGAGGGTAGGCTTACAACATATGAATTCTGGGGGGCCACAATTCAATCCGTAACATATGTGGATGTTCACAGCAGAATAACTCACAATGGCAAAAAAGCAGAACAACTCAAATGTCTAAAAGTTGAATGGAAAAACAAACTCTGATATATCAATGCAATGGAATATTACTGAACCACAAAAAGGAATGAAGTACTGACACGCTACGACATGGATGAACTTTGAAAACATTATGCCAAGTATCTGGTTCAAGTTGGTATTTGAAATAAACAAAAAGCTATGAAAATTTTTTAAAAAGAAAACATTATGCTAAGTAAAAGAAGGCTGTCACATATTATATATATTCATGTCTACAAAATGTCCAGAATCAGCAAATCCAGAGATAGAGAGTTGACTGTGGTTGCCACTACTGGCAGGAGGGGGACTATACAGTGGATGCTAATTAATATAGGGTTTCCTTTCCAGGTGGTGAAAATGTTCTAAGATTACACAGTGGTGATAGTGATATTGTTCTTTGAATATACTAAAACCATCAAATTGTACATTTTAAAAGGTGAATTTTATGGTATGTGAATTACATTTCAATAGAAACAGTATTTTCTCTTTCTTTTTTTTTTTCTGAGACAGAGTCTTGCTCTGTCACCCAGGCTGGAGTGCAGTGGCATTATCTCGGCTCACTACAAACTCCGCCTCCCAGGTTCACGCCATTCTCCTGCCTCAGCCTCCCGAGTAGCTGGGACTACAGGCGCCCGGCACCAAGCCTGGCTAAATTTTTGTATTTTTAGTAGAGACGGGGTTTCACTGCATTAGCCAGGATGGTCTCGATCTCCTGACCTCGTGATGTGCCCGCCTCTGTAATCCCAAAGTGCTGGGATTACAGGCGTGAGCGACCACACCTGGCCCCAGTATTTTCTTTAAAAAAAGGATATGAGGGAAAAAATTATATTAGTTAAGGAAAAACACATTTCTATGGCTTGATACAGCTGAAGTTTCTTTCTCCTCATGTAAAGCACAATCGGTAGGTGGTTAGGAACATGAGTGGGGAGTGGGGAGTTCTGCTCCATGCAGTCATTCAGGAACCAGGTTGATGGTGGCTCTATCATGTTCCACATGTGCTTCCAAGGTTGCTCTGGACACCCACATCAGCCAGAAAATGGGAGAAAAGTCAGAGAAGGAGGTTTTGATGGACTAGGTCTTTTAGAGGCCTGATCACATTTTCTTATATTCCACTGGCTAGAACTCAGTCACATGGCTGAACATAACTACAAGGAAGGCAGGAGAGTGCCTAGGAAGAAAGGGAAATGAGTTTGGAAGACAGCTGATAAGTTTCTGCTAGAAACCTCCCTTCCCCACTTACAGTAGTAAAAGGATAAAAAAGTTAGAAATAAACTTAAAAATAATTATCTACATTGGGTAATTTCTGCATTGTCACAAACCACTTCAAAACTTAGTGGCTCAAAACCATTAAGCTCACAATTCTACTTGCTATCATTGGATGGGGCTCAGCTGGGCTCACTCATACATCTGCAGTCAGTTAACAGTAGCTAGAAGGCTCTGCTTCATAGGTAGCTAACAGTAGCTAGGGGCTGGCTGGCTCTTAGGTGAAGAAGTTGGAGCAACTAGGCCACATATGTCCAACTCTCCAGCAGTATAGCCTGAGCTTGTTCATTTGGTGGCTAGGCAGAGTTCCAAGAATGACAGCAGAAGCACATAAGGCTGCTTGAGGCTTAGGCTTAGAACTGGCACAATGCCACTTCCCCTGTTCTATTGGATAAAGCAAATCAACAGGTAGGGAAACGACTCCTTGATGGGAGGAATTGCAGTCACATTGCAAAGGGTGTGGGTACAGGGATGGGTGGAGTATTGTGGTCATTTTTGCAATCTACCAAAGTGAGCAAAAGCCGTATGTTAAACATATTAAAACACATGTGAAGTATTCAAAAGAAGACTTGAACAAATGGAAAGTCATAACGTGTGCTTAGACAGGAAGACTTAATCTCATAAAGTTGTCAATTCTGCCAAGTTAATTTATAAAGATAATATGATCTCAATAAAAATATTAACAACAGGCTGGGTGCGGTGGCTCACGCCTGTAATCCCAGCACCTTGGGAGGCCGAGGTGGGTGGATCACCTGAGGTCAGGAGTTCCAGACCAGCCTCACCAATTATGGTGAAACCCTGTCTCCACTAAAAACACAAAAATTAGCCAAGTGTAGTGGTATGTGCCTGTAGTCCCAGCTACTTGGGAGGCTGAGACAGGAGAATTGCTTGAACCCAGGAGGTGGAGGTTGCAGTGAGCAGAGAACACACCACTGCACTTCAACCTGGGCTCCAGAGCTAGACTCCATGTCAAAAAAAAAAAAAAATTAACAATTTGGCTTTCTGGAACCTGAAAAGCTGATTCTGAAGTACATATTGAAAAAGAACAAGAATAGCCATGGAAACTCTGGAAAAAAAACAAACAGAGGGGACCAACAATTCTAGATATTAAAACATATTACAGGCTGGGTGCAATGGCTCACACCTATAATCCCAGCACTTCAGGAGGCCAAGGCAGGCGGATCACCTGAGGTCAGGAGTTAGAGACCAACCTGGCCAACATGGCAAAAACCCGTCTCTACTGAAAATACAAAAATTAGCCAGTGGCGGGCGCCTGTAATCCCAATTACTCAGGAGGCTGAGGCAGAAGAATCACTTGAATCCAGGAGGCAGAGGTTGCAGTGAGCCGAGATCGTGCCACTGCACTCCAGCCTGAGCGACAGAGCGAGACTCCAACTCAAAAGTAAATAAACAAACAAACAAATATATTACAGAGCTGGGATAATTGAAACAATGTGTTACTGGCTTATGAACAGATCTACTAAACCATGGAACAAAAACAAAAGCCCAAAAATGGACCTAAGTGAACACAGAAAGAAGCACATGATAAGGCTCACATCTCAAATCATGGAGGTAAAGATGGACTTCTTTTTTTTTTTGATATGGAGTCTCGCTTTGTCACCCAGGCTGGAATGCAGTGGCACAATCTCAGCTCACTGCAACCTCTGCCTCCCAGGTTCAAGTGATTCTCCTGCCTCAGCCTCTCAAGTAGCTGAGACTACAGGCACCCACCATCATGCTCAGCTAATTTTTGTATTTTTAGTACAGACAGGGTTTCACCATGTTAGCCAGGCTGGTCTTGAACTCCTGACCTCAGGTAATCCGCCCACCTCAGCCTCTTAAAGGTAAAGATGGACTTCTAAAAACCCGGTTGAGGCTGGGTGTGGTGGTTCACGCCTGTAATCTCAGCACTTTAGGAGGCAGAGGTGGGTGGACTGCTTGAGCCCAGGAGTTCGAGACCAGCCTGGGCAACAGAGTGAGACCCCCATCTCTACAAAAAAAAATACAAAAAAATTAGCTGGTCATGGTAGGGGCGCACCTGTGGTTCCAGCTACTTGGGAGGCTAAGGAGGGAGGATTGCTTGAGCCCAGGAGGCATAGATCGCAGTGAGCTGAATCACACCACTGCACTCCAGCTTGGGTGACAGCCAGCTCCTGTCTCAAATAAAAAAATTAAATTAAATAAAAACATGGTTGGTGTTACAACAACTGAAGAATCATCTGGGAAAAATTAAAGTTGGATACAAATGTCATACTATGTACCTGGATAAACTCCAAATATTTTTATGTAAGAAAGCTGAAATCTTACAAGAACTAGATAAAAACATAGGTGAGTTCCTTCATAATTTTGGAGTGAGGAAGGCCTTTTAAACTATGACTCAAAAATCTAAAAGCAATAAAAGAGACTGGGAAATTCAATGACATAAATATCTGTGTGTGGCAATAATAGTGACAACTTGGCCAGGTGTGGTGGCTCACGCCTGTAATCTCAGCACTTTGGGAGGCTGAGGCGGGCAGATCATGAGGTTGGGAGATCGAGACCATCCTGGCTAACATGGTGAAACCCCATATAACAGTGAAAAGTCTTAATCCCACCTGTGAGCTCATCTCTCCTCTCCATCCCTTCTCTACAGATGACTTTAATTTGTTGTGTATCCTTCTAGTTTTTTTTTTTTTTTTTACTTTTTAGACAAGGTATGGCTCTGTCCCTCAAACTGGAGTACAGTGGTATGATCTTGGCTCATTGTATCCTCCACCTTCTGGACTCAAGCGATCCTCCCACCTCAGCCTCCTGTGTAGCTGGGACTAGAGGCGCACGCCACCACACATGGCTAATTTTTGCACTTTTGTGGTAGAGACAGGGTATCACCATATTGCCTAGGCTGGTCTTGAACTCCTGGACTCAAGCAATCCACCCGCTTCAGCCTCCCAAAGTGCTAGGATTACAGGCTTGAGCCACTGTGCCAGGCTCCTTCCAGTGTTTTCACATGGAAATATAGGAAGGTATGAATATTCTGATTTTCCTCGTTTCATACAAGAGAAAGCATACTATACTCACTGATCTGTACTTTGCTTTACTCACTTCACAGTAATGTGGCTGTGTTTACATGTCAATACATAAAAACTTCTGTGTTCTTTTTTATAGATGTGTAGTATTCCATTGTGTAGATGTACCATTTCCTAATGGGGGACAACCCGGGAGGCGGAGCTTGCAGTGAGCTGAGATCGCGCCACTGCACTCCAGCCTGGGTGACAGAGCCAGACTCTGTCTCAAAAAAAGAAAGAAAAAAAGAAAAAAAAAGACTTTTCACTGTATACTTTTCATTTGAGTTACATATTAAGTGCAATGTAATGCCTGTTAACAATATAAAATATTTTTTCTTAAAATCACCACTTTGGAAGAGAATTCCTTAAGAAGTTAAACATATACCTGGCATATAACTCAGCCACTGTACTCCTGGTATGTCATTTCCAAGAGAAATGAAATCATATGTCCACGAAAAGACTTGTATGTGACTCTCATAGCCCTTTGCTTATAACAACAGAAAAGAGAAACAACCCCAATATCCCTCATCAGGTGAAACCAATTGTAGTCCATCCATACAACATCATACAATGAAATACTACTCGGCAATAATAGGAACCAACTATTGCCACATGTAGCAACATGGATGAATCTCAAAACTGTGATGTGAAATTTTAAAGGTTTTAAAAAAGCATACATAATTATGATTCCATCTATACAAAATTCTAGAAAATACAAACTAGTGATAGAAAACACATCAGCGGTTGCCAGTGGGTAGGGGTATGGGGAAGGAGGCATGGCTTGCAAAGAGGCAGGAGGAAATTTTTAGGACATGGAAATACTCATTGTCTTATTTTGGTGATAGTTTCATGAAAGAATACAGATATTAAAGCTTTTAACTGTATACTCCAAATATGCACAGTATTGTACATCAGTTATACCTTAATAAAGTTGTAAAAAGAAAACCCACAATGCAATTGAGGTGATGGGGAAGGAATGAACTAAATCTATAGGCATCTGGTTTAAAATATCTTGAAAATATAATGGAAAAAAGCAATACCATATTTTGGTTATGGACACCTTTTTTTAAATGTCCAGTGGAGAGGACTGACTTATTAAATGGAAGAGAGAGTGAGGGAGAGGAAATTTTAAAATTTTGAAAGACTAGAAGTCATATAGGGTATGTTCTCAGCCCACAATGAAATTAAACTAGAAATCAATAACAGAAAACTGGAAAATCTGGAGATTAAACAACACACTTCCAGACTTCCTTTTTTTTTTTTTTTTTTGAGACAGGGTCTCCCTCTGTTGTCCAGGCTGGAGTGCAGTGGTGCGATCTTGGCTCACCGAAACCTCCCTCTCCACAGTTCAAGCAATTCTCCTGCCTCAGCCTCCCAGGTAGCTAGGATTACAGGCGTGCAGCATACACGGTGCCTGTCACCATGCCTGCCACCACGTCCAGCTAATTTTTTTGTATTTTTAGTAGAAACAGGGTTTCACCATGTTGGCCAGGCTGGTCTCAAACTCCGGACCTTAAGAGTTCTGCCTGCTTCAGCCTCCCAAAGTGCTGGGATTACAGGTGTGAGCCACTGTACCCAGCCTAAAAACATTCTTCTAAATAACCTATGAGTCAAAGAAGTCTCAAGAGAACTAAAAAATATTTTGAACGAAAAAAGATGAAACTATCACTTATCAAAATGTATGGGATGCTGCTAAGGCATCCCATAAAAAGCATTTGTGCTTACAGAGAAATTTATAGCATTAAATGCATATATTAGAAAAGAAGGTCTTAAATCAATCCTCTAAGTTTCCACTTCAGGAAACTAGGGGAAAAAGAGCAATTTAAACCTAAAGCAAGCAGAAGAAACTAAGTAATAAAAATTAGAGCACAACTTGAAGAAAACAACAGGGGAAAATCAACAAAACCAAAAGTTGAACTTTGAAAAGATCAATACAATTGATAAACCTCTAGCCAGGATAACCAAAGAAAAAAAGAGAGAAGACAAATTACCAATATCAGAAATGACCAACAGCAAGAGATCATCATTACTGGTCCCACAGATGTCATAAGGAGGATAAAGGAATATTATGAACAACACTATGGCCACACATTTGATGGCTTAGTTAAAAAGACCAATTCCTTGAAACATACCAACTACCCAAAGGCAAACATGCAAGGCCTGCAATAATAAAAAATGTGAGAAAGCAAGATGGCTTCTAACCTCGGCTCCAAGGGGCCGCATTAGCTGGGGGCAAAGAGTTGGCAACACAATGTGATGGATAATGAGAGGTGCACAAAGGGCCAGCTGGGAAGGCTTCAAAGAGGAAGTGTGTCTAAAACAGACAGGGAAGGACACTTTTACCAGGCCCTCACGAGGGTGCCTCAAAACCAGCAAGTCCACAGTGTTACGGACTGAATTGTGCCCCCTCTGCCCCCAAAACTCATATGCTGAAATCCTAACCCCAAGGGCCTTGGATTGTGATTATTTGGAGACAGGGCCTTTAAAAAGGCAATTAAGTTAAAATGAAGTCATTAGAATGGGCCTTAATCCAGTATGACTCATGTCCTTATAAGAAGATTAGGATACAGATGACACAGACACCAAGCACTCCTGCACCGAGTGACCACCATGTGAAGACACAGCAAGAGAGTGGTCACCTGCAAGCCAAGGAGAGAGGTCCCAGAGGAGACCAATCTTCCCAGCACTTTGATTTTAGACTCCTAACAGCCAGATGTGTGAGAATATAAATTTCCGCTCTTTAACCCACCCAGTCTATGGTACCTTGTTATGGCAGCCCAAGCTGAACTCATGATCTTTCTCTCCAAAACTCATTCTTTCCCACAGTCCAACATCCACTCTGAAGGACAGCCAGAAATCCCACCCTTACATCTCACATTCAATTTTGTAACAGGACCTGTCCATTTTACTACTCAGCTCTCTCCTATCCATCATTTCATACCCGAATGACCAGCAAAAACCTCTTTAATAGTTCCCCACGTCCATTCCAGCAATGCTCCGAATCTGTTCTCCCAATGCCCCCAGAGAGATCTTTTCAAAACAAAAATGCAACCTGTCATTCATACCTCACCCATAGCCCTACCCCTTATGGCCCTTAGTGGTTGACCATAGCTTTTAGAATAAAGACAAACTCTATACCATGGCCTATGGAGCTCTGACCAGCCTCCGCCTCTCTCTGCTCCCCAGCATCATTGGCTTTCTTCAATTGCATGAAGGAATGAACCATGCTCTTTCTTGCCACAGGGCCCTCGCACATGTTGTTCCTTCTGCCTGGAATGCTCTTCCATCACCTGGCCAACTTCCCTTCCATCGCTTGGCTAACTTCACTCACTCTGATCTCTAGCTTAAGCACCACTTCCCTAGAGACGCTCTGGGACTTCCCCTCCCAAGTCTGAGTCACATTCCTTTATAATAAGCACTTGGAGAAGTGAGTTCCTTTCCTTCAGAGGCCTTCTCAGAGTTTATAATGAAACACTCTTTTGTGAGATTCTTTGTTTGATACCAGTCTCCACTACTCAGTGGGAAGCTCTGGGAGAGCTTTCTCTTTTTGTTTCGCCATCAAGTCCTAGCACCTGGCACAAAGTAGGTCTCAACTGATGCTTACTTCATGAATGGATGAATGGAATTAGGAAGAAATGGGGGAGATGGCACTCTAGGTATAGGAAAAAAAGATGCTTGAAAGGTCTGCCGAGACCACCACTCCTGTATTTGGCAAAGCCTGAACAGTGCGGTCTGCGAATACAAAAGTTTGCGGGAGGACCCCAAAACCAACACCCCCATCACACACACATGCACATCAAGTACATACCCAAATTCTGGAAGATCTCTGTCAAAATGCACACTTTCCTCATAGAAGACATTCAACTCTGCATCAACAGCAACAACCTTTACCTGAAAGGCATTTTAAAAAATGAAGTGTAGAATTTTCCTCAGCTTCTACACTGGTCCAGGGGGTACTAACGTCACCAGATGAGGCCCCACACCCTAGGAGCAGTTCAACCTAGAGACCTCCTTGAAGGCAGGGCTGCCTCACCGTAATCGTGGTAACAGAGGACTCATCTGGGGTGACACTCAAAGATTTAGTAAAATGAAGAAACTGAGGCTAAGTAGGAACACCCACATGTCTCAAGGAATCTTTGTTCCCCAAATAGCCAAAGCCAAGACCCTCTTGAGGAAGATGTTCACAGATGAGTTGGTTCGTGCACCTGACAAGGAGGCGGGAGAAAGTGCCAGAGAGGAAGGAATGGGAAGCAAGGTTTGGAGGCATCTCTGGGGATCCATGTCTGCAGAGGCCTGAGACCAGGCAAGGCCATGGGCTATTCTCACAGGCCATGATTGTGGTCCAGAGACATTAATGTCCCACTGAAGCAATCTCCAAGCTTGGGAGTATAACTCCTTTCCTGGACAGATGGGAAAACTGAGGCCTAGCAAGGCAACTCGAGTCATCCAGAGTCCCACAGGACTTTCCCCCCAAGGACCGGCCAGAGGCCTGCCTCCCTTGACCCATTCGAGAAGAGGGGTTTGACTGTAACTGTGTATATTTCCCAAGTACTTTAAAGGAAAAGGTGCCCCCGGTCACCCCATGCCCTCTTTGAAGGCAAATTTTGATTTGCTTGCCTGTCTGCGGGGCGTTGGCAGCAGCACACTGCTCCTCTGGCCAGCAGTCCTGGGTGCGCAGACCAGGCAAGCTGGTGTCAACGAAGGGCGGTCACAGGGTAAAGTCCATTTGTACACTATGCATTTCACTTTTTTTTTTTTGGGACAGGGTCCCGTTCTGTCGCCCAGGCTGGAGAGCGGTGACGCCATCTTAGCTCACTGCAATCTCCACCTCCTGGGCTCAAGCGATCCGCTTCAGCCTCCAGAGAAACTGGGACTACAGGTGTGCGCCACCATGCCCGGCTAATTTTTGTATTTTCTGGTAGAGACCGGGGTTTCTCCATATTGCCCAGGCTGGTCTCGAACTCCTGGGCTCAAGCGATCCACCCGCCTCGGCCTCCCAAAGTGCTGGGATTACAGGCAAGAGCCACCAGGCCTGGCCCATTTCAATTTTTAAAAAAAGGTTTTAGGCTATAATCTGCTTCCAGGTCACTGGTTGTGCATGTGCGCAGGGCTACCCGCCTGTCTGTTCCCCTGCCTTACAGTAGCTGACTTCCTTCGGATCCCCGTCACTGGGTGCCCAGAACAGCGCAGGAACCCGCCGAGTCCTCCGGCCCCTCTGGGCACCGGGGGTCCTGCCGAGGAGCGCCTGCAGTTTCCTGGGGTAGCTGGGTCCAGGCGGGGTCGAGGCCGCATCTTGCGAGCGGGTGGCATTGGCAGGGCATCTCCGGGCGAGGGCACCGGCGCCCCACGGCCGCGCGCAGGGCAGGGGCGCGGGGGCCCCGGGAAGCCCGAGAGGTAGGCGCGCCCGCGGCCGGGCCCATGTTTTCCCGCGTCCGGGTGACAGCCCGCCCCCTACCCCCACCGAAGCGGAGGAGGCGGCCCCGTGGCCCTGCGGCCAGGCAACTGTACCTGCTGCGTGCTGAAGTCCCAGCCCAGGCAGCAGCGGCGAGGGGCGTGCTCCGCCATGGCCCTTCGGGTAAGGCTGCGCGTCCGTCAGTCCGTCCGTCCGCCACGCGGCGTGATAGTCGCCGCGCTCCAGCGCCCAGAGACGCAGGGGCCCGCCCCTAGCTCCGCCCGGCCAGACTGTGGACCGGAGTCACGAGGCGGGCTTGCGCTCTGGCGCCGCCTGCGGGGCTACGCGAGCCGGGACCGCGTCCTGTGCAATCGACGGTGCCCCCACGCAGCCCGCTTTCCTTCGAAGCGCACCCCCTCTGGTCCTCCCCATCTTCATCTTATGTCTTCATGGGCCGTGCCCTGACACAGCCTGGCTTCCCTTAGAGGACGCCTGGGCCAGAGGTTTCAGCTATAAGCCAGCTTGTCTTTCAGAGGGAGCCTGCCTGTCCTTCTGGAGGCCCTGGGCCTGCAGTCCTCTGTGGCTGTATCTTGGCACTGGAGCAGCTGTCCACCCATGGTGGTGACTCAGGGGCCACAGGGAAATGGGCCCTGGGGTTGGAAGCACTGAGTCCTGACAAGCCCTGTCCAGATCCAGCAAATCTGAATGGTTCCCAGTGTGTCACATCCCACCTGTGTATTTAAACTCAGCGCTCCTGATGCCCCCACGGGGAGACACTCATTCCTGGAGTCAATTGGTATTGATGGTCTAATGTGTGCCAGGCATGGTAAAGGGGAATGAGAAGCAGAGTCAGACCCACTCCCTTTATTCATGGAGCTGAGGGTGCCTGTCCCACCAGCTACATCCTTCCCGTCCCTAAGACTGACTGCTTTCCAGAATTCCTCCCCAAACCCAGCATGTGAGAGGCTCCTCCTACGAACTTCCCAGCCCACCAGTGCCCTTTTCATGCACTTGCAATGGTCTGTCTCCCTTGCTGAACTTGAGCTGCTTGGAGTCTACATGGGATCCTCTTCACTGCTGGAACAAGAAGGGGCCAACATACTTGTCCTCCAAGACATTCACAGCTTACTGGGGACTCAGCCACTCCAGCAGTCACCACCTGTGACAATAGACAAATACTGGATACTAGCTAGATCAGAAACAATTATGCAACCTGCTGAGCACATTTAATCCTCACAATGATGCTGGGAAGTAGGTACTATTATCTCCACTTTTAAAATTTTTTAAATAAAGGTATCTAAGTATCTAATCTAATTAAGATTAGATTACTGCATTTTAATCTAATCTTAACTGCTTGATGACTTTTTTTTTTTTTTTTGACAGAGTTTCACTCCTGTCACCCAGGCTGGAGTGCAGTGGCGTGATCTCCGCTCACTGCAACCTCCACCTCCCTGGTTCAACTGATTCTTCTGCCTCAGCCTCCCATGTAGCTGGGATTACAGGCGCACACCACCGCACCCAGCTAATTTTTTTTTTTTTTTTGAAACGGAGTTTCACTTTTGTTGCCCAGGCTGGAGTGCAATGGCGTGATCTCAGCTCATCGAAACCTCTGCCTTCTGGGTTCAAGTGATTCTCCTGCCTCAGCCTCCCGAGTAGCTGAGATTACAGGCATCCGCCACCACACCCAGCTAATTTTGTATTTTTAGTAGAGACGAGGTTTCTCCATGTTTGTTAGGCTGGTCTTGAACTCCCGACCTCAGGTGTTCCGCCTGCCTCGTCCTCCCAAAGTGCTGGGATTACAAGCGTGAGCCACTGCGTACGGCTCTAATTTTGTATTTTTAGTAGAGATGGGGTTTCACCATGTTGGTCAGGCTGGTCTTGAACTCCAACCTCATATGATCCACCTGCCTCAGCCTCCCAAAGTGCTGGGATTACAGGCGTGAGCCACCGTGGCTGGCCAATGACTTTTTAAAAATGTATGTATATACCCATATAAACACTGAGATCAAAACAGAACATTTCCACCACTCCAGAAGTTTCCTTCATGACCCTTCCTAAACTCCCAAGGCAATCACTATTCTGATGTCTACCAGCATAAACTCACTTTGAACTTTGTATAACTTACCATCTTCATTTTACAGAGTGAGAAACTGAGGTGTAGAGAAGTTAATTAACGTGGCCTAATGAAACTGCCATTGCAAAATTATAACTGAGACAGTGAAAGAGATCTGACTTAACCAATTCCATCTTGCTTCTAGCCTCCAAGCTGTCATTGCTTATTCCTGGGCATAGGCAGAACTAACTTTGGGAGGAACTTACTTTATAGTTTAAAACAAAGATGATAACAGCCCTTTCCCAAAACAAATCTCCTTCTTGCCTGTGACTAGACTGCCTTTGTAGGACTAACAAATTAGCCACAAGATTAGAAATTAAGGTTTAGGAGTCATGCAGCTGGAGACTACAAGATTCTGACCATCACCAAATTGCTCCTGGGGATAACATCACTATTGTAAAACCTAAGATCAGTGCTTGAGATATTTTAGAGACCCTGCACTTGATGGATCAGCTGGTACCACCCAGCTCCATAAACTGGCTCATCTGATCTTGTGGCCCCCACCCAGGAACTGACTCAGCACAAGAAGATAGCTTCAAATTCCTATGAGTTCATTTCCGACCCAACCAATCAGCACTCCCAATTCACTGGCCTCCACCCACCCACCAAATTATTCTTAAAAACTCTGATTCCCAAATGCTCTGGGAGACTGATTTGAGTAATAATAAAACTCTGGTCTCCTACACAGCTGGCTCTGTGTGAATTACTCATTCTCTATTGCAGTCCCCCTGTCTTGATAAATTGGCTCTGTCTAGGCAGTGGGCAAGGTGAACCTGTCGGGCGGTTATACATCCTTTGCTCAGATCATTGGAACACTCCTTCTTTTGTACAGAATGAGGTGTTGCCCAATTCTAGAATCACAGATAAAATCCATTTAGGATCTTTAAACTAAATTTGTTGTAATTTTGTCTTTTGACAGCAGATGTCAGCTCCCAATAAGAGTGGGTTAGATTGCACAGAAAGGGCTCAGAGTGGACAGACGAACCCACATAGGGAGCTGTGAAGGCTATCAAAGACACAGAAAGAGATCATGAGAGAGGTGTAATGGTGGAATTCACTAGACAGAGCTTGTCCAACCTGCAGCCCATGGGCTGCATGTGGCCCAGGATGGCTTTGAATGCAGCTCAACACAAATCAGTAAACTTTCTTAAAATATTATAAGATTTTGGGGTTTTCTAGATATACAATCATGTCTGCAAACAGGGACAATTTGACTTCCTCTTTTCCTAATTGAATACCCTTCTCCTGCCTAATTGCCCTGGCCAGAACTTCCAACACTATGTTGAATAGGAGTGGTGAGAGAGGGCATCCCTGTCTTGTGCCAGTGTTCAAAGGGAATGCTTCCAGCTTTTGCCCATTCAGTATGATATTGGCTGTGGTTTTGTCATAGATAGCTCTTATTATTTTGAAATACGTCCCATCAATACCTAATTTATTGAGAGTTTTTAGCATGAAGAGTTGTTGAATTTTGTCAAAGGCCTTTTCTGCATCTATTGAGATAATCACGTGGTTTTTGTCTTTGGTTCTGTTTATATGCTGGATTACATTTATTGATTTGCGTATATTGAACCAGCCTTGCATCCCAGGGATGAAGCCCACTTGATCATGGTGGATAAGCTTTTTGATGTGCTGCTGGATTCGGTTTGCCAGTATTGTCTCAGCCCAAAATCTCCTTAAGCTGATAAGCAACTTCAGCAAAGTGTCAGGATACAAAATCAATGTACAAAAATCACAAGCATTCTTATACACCAACAACAGACAAACAGAGAGCCAAATCATGAGTGAACTCCCATTCACAATTGCTTCAAAGAGAATAAAATACCTAGGAATCCAACTTACAAGGGATGTGAAGGACCTCTTCAAGGAGAACTACAAACCACTGCTCAAGGAAATAAAAGAGGATACAAACAAATGGAAGAACATTCCATGCTTATGGGTAGGAAGAATCAATATCGTGAAAATGGCCATACTGCCCAAGGTAATTTATAGATTCAATGCCATCCCCATCAAGCTACCAATGACTTTCTTCACAGAATTGGAAAATACTACTTTAAAGTTCATATGGAACCAAAAAAGAGCCCGCAGCGCCAAGTCAATCCTAAGCCAAAAGAACAAAGCTGCAGGCATCACACTACCTGACTTCAAACTATACTACAAGGCTACAGTAACCAAAACAGCATGGTACTGGTACCAAAACAGAGATATAGATCAATGGAACAGAACACAGCCCTCAGAAATAACGCCGCATATCTACAACTATCTGGTCTTTGACAAACCTGAGAAAAACAAGCAATGGGGAAAGGAGTCCCTATTTAATAAATGGTGCTGGGAAAACTGGCTAGCCATATGTAGAAAGCTGAAACTGGATCCTTTCCTTATACCTTATACAAAAATTAATTCAAGATGGATTAAAGACTTAAACGTTAGACCTAAAACCATAAAAACCCTAGGAGAAAACCTAGGCATTACCATTCAGGACATAGGCATGGGCAAGGACTTCATGTCTAAAACACCAAAAGCAACGGCAACAAAAGCCAAAATTGACAAATGGGATCTAATTAAACTAAAGAGCTTCTGCACAGCAAAAGAAACTACCATCAGAGTGAACGGGCAACCTACAAAATGGGAGAAAATTTTCGCAACCTACTCATCTGACAAAGGGCTAATATCCAGAATCTACAATGAACTCAAACAAATTTACAAGAAAAAAACAAACAACCCCATCAAAAAGTGGGCGAAGGACATGAACAGACACTTCTCAAAAGAAGACATTTATGCAGCCAAAAGACACAGAAAAAATGCTTACCATCACTGGTCATCAGAGAAATGCAAATCAAAACCACAATGAGATATCATCTCACACCAGTTAGAATGGCAATCATTAAAAAGTCAGGAAACAACAGGTGCTGGAGAGGATGTGGAGAAATAGGAACACTTTTACACTGTTGGTGGGACTGTAAACTAGTTCAACCATTGTGGAAGTCAGTGTGGCGATTCCTCAGGGATCTAGAACTAGAAATACCATTTGACCCAGCCATCCCATTACTGGGTATATACCCAAAGGACTATAAATCATGCTGCTATAAAGACACATGCACACGTATGTTTATTGCGGCATTATTCACAATAGCAAAGACTTGGAACCAACCCAAATGTCCAACAATGATAGACTGGATTAAGAAAATGTGGCACATATACACCATGGAATACTATGCGGCCATAAAAAATGATGAGTTCATGTCCTTTGTAGGGACATGGATGAAATTGGAAATCATCATTCTCAGTAAACTATGGCAAGAACAAAAAATCAAACACCACATATTCTCACTCATAGGTGGGAATTGAACAGTGAGAACACATGGACACAGGAAGGGGAACATCACACTCTGGGGACTGTTGTGGGGTGGGGGGAAGGGGGAGGGATAGCATTGGGAGATATACCTAATGCTAGATGACGAGTTAGTGGGGGCAGTGCACCAGCATGGCACATGTATACATATGTAACTAACCTGCACATTGTGCACATGTACCCTAAAACTTAAAGTATAATAATAATAAAAAGATTTTGGGGGGGATTTTTATTTTAGCTCATCAGCTATCATTGGTGTATTTTATGTGTGGCCCAATGTGGCCCAGGGAAGTGAAAAGATTGGACACTCCTGCACTAGAACCTTCCTGGGAGGTAGGGCTTTTGACAGGGTGAAGTGCTGCCTAGCAGCCTCTCCCTCAGGCTTAGCAGTAAAGAGGGCAGGTCATCGAAATAGCAAGAGCAAGCCCATAGACCTTACTTTGTGCTTTTAGCCTGAGCTGCTTTCACAAATTGCCACAGATTTATGGCTTAAATGACAGGCATTTATTTCCCACAGTTCTGGAGGCTGGGAATTCTAACATCAAGGGGCTAGCAAATTCAGTTCCTGGTGAGGGCTCTTTTCTTGGCTTGTAGACAGCAGCCTTCTTAATGTATGCTCACATACAGCCTTATCTCCAAGTATGCATGTGGGGAGAGGGAAAGCTCTCTCATCTTTTCCTCTTCTTAAAATTTAATAATCTCATCATGAGGTCCCCACCCTCCTGACCTAATCTAGATCTAATTACCTCCCAAAGACCCCATCTCCTAATACCATCGCATTAGGGGTTAGGACTTCAGTGAATTTTGGAGAGACACAAACATTCAGCCCCTAACAGTTTAAGTACTTTTAAAATTCAGCACCGTTTTGAAGATTTGTTAATATTCATGTATATATCTAATCCTGTGGTTCCCAAACTGCACCAACGTGCTCTGGGTAGCTTCAGGGAACCCATAGAGGTGCTTTGGGATACTTTCCATTTTGGTGGGAAACACAGTGATGCAAAACATCTGTCAGGCATCATGTGAACCACTAACTTGAGATAGTTCACAGTTCCAGCATTAGACTGCTACATTCCTTTCCATGACATCTTATTTTTGCGAAGCTGTATTTTTAGCAGTTGTAGTGACAAGCAGATACTGCATGAAAATCAAGGGGAAACAAAATAAGGGCACGTGTCCAATCTGACCCCAACATTTGAGAAGCCACACGGTGCCCAACAGGCACACACATCACATCCCCTCAGTAAATAATTCTGGTTATTTAAGAATGAAATATTATTTTTTCCTCCAATGTATGTGTATAAATTTCTTCAAACAGGTACTAGTGTGTTGGGACATAAATACCTATTAAGCTGTTTGGACGATCTACTTAATAACAGAACAGAATGGCTAGCCAGAGCTGTTAGCCATTTCTTTTGGCCTAGGAACACCGTGAAGACATTGGTGCATGAAGTGAGAATGTTTGGGAACCCCTGGTCTAGTTGATCATATTCGATCATATTTGTTAGTGAGCCAACACCACATTTTATTATCCAGGCCCCCAGTGAGTGACACCTGGGTGGAGTCCAGTTCAGTGTAAACAGCATTGCTTGGATCCCCCTCCCCCATGGCCGTATGGACCTGTGTGAGAGAATGTTTCTGGGCTTTATGTCTGAGAGTAGGATTTATATGATGTGTGCATGACTGATTGGACCAGAGAATGCTGGAGTACTCCTGAGAATGGCTGTGCCAGTCAACACTCCCGCCTGGAATGCATGAGGCTACCCCATCCCTACCCCCTATATTTAGCACTTGGCATTTTCATCCTTCTAATTTTTTGCCGGTTTAATAGATGAGAAGTGATTTCCCTTACTGTTGTAATTTGTGTTTTTTCTCATTATTGTTGAATTGGAGCATTTCTTCATATATACTCGTTGGCCACTCAGGATTTCTCATTCAGTAAATTCCATACTTATCCTTTGCTCATTTCTCAGTTGAATATTTTTGTCTCTTTCTTGTGGATTTGTAGGAATTTCTGAATGTTTCAAGATATAAACCCCCTGTTCATTTTAGATGTTGCAACTATCTTCTCCCAATATGTCATTTATCTGTTAACTTGATCCAACTAACCTTTTGTTGACTGGAAATCTTTAATTTGAATATAATAAAATCCAACAATTTTTTGCCTTATTGTCCAAGTTATTTGATCTTAAGAAGTGCTTCCCCACCCTCAGTCCACAAATATATAATCCTATATTTTCTACAAAGACATTAGCTCACATTTTTTTCTATTAGCAAGATCTTTGAATTTTGCATTATTGAATTTTCTTTGAATCTAGGCATTTTTCAGCTGAATAAATTACCATCATAACAGAAATCAGTGAAAATGAATTCAAGGATAAGCACTAGGTGTAAGATTTTCAGAGAAAGAAAAAACTTTTCATTTAGTAAATATAATAATGAAAACGTATTGCAAAATAAGAAAAAAGGGACAAACATCAATCCAATTCTTATACACTGGTCTCCAGTGAAACAACATCAGAACATTTCTTTGAGGTTTGTAGCCATGTGAAACATGAATTTTTCTCAAAGTAAAACTTTATATTGGCAAAGGTCCTTAAGAAAATGTGCTTTCTTCATAAAGATGCATTATTTTTAAATTCCAGTATGCTTTATTCTGTTAATTCTTTATCATGCTTTATTCTATTAATTGCAGGCTAGTTGTTTTTAGCTCACACATTCCTAAATCTGCATTTAATATTGATAACTATTGAAACCACTCAGGCTTGTATATATTTTTCAGAATGAGTAATTTTATCTTATTTGTTTTTACTTATTTTTTTGAGACAGGACATCACTCTATTGCCCAGACTGGAGTGCAGTGGCATGATCTTGGCTCACCGCAACCTCCGCCTCCCAGGCTCAAGTGATTCTCCTGCCTCAGCCTTCTGAGTAGCTGGGATTACAGGCACACACCACTACCACCCGGCTAATTTTTGTATTTTTAGTAGAGATGGAGTTTCACCATGTTGGGCAGGCTGGTCTCAAACTCCTGACCTCAAATGATCCACCCACTTCAGCCTCCCAAAGTGCTGGGATTACAGGCGTGAGCCACCACGACGGGCCAGAATGAGTAATTTTAAAAGTAAAAAGTTGGCAGTATATTAGTAGCTTAAATTTTATCCCTTCTACTTCCAAGACAAAGATAAAATTACTGAATTAAAAATAATCAGAGGGCAGGCATGGTGGCTCATACCTGTAATCCCAGTACTTTGGGAGGTAGATGTGGGAGGATTGCTTGAACCCAGGAGTTCAAGACCACTCTATACAATATAGTGAGACCCCACCTCTAAAAAATGAAATAAAAATAAATCATAAAAAAATCTGAAAGTAGGGAATGAATTAGACAAATCAATTATAATTCAGATTCACTAATGGATTGTATATATCTGAAATTCTATAACATGTACACATATAGAAGATTTCATCTTGTGATATGTTGGAAATGAATATTTCTTCTGTCCTTTCTATACCAGAGTCAGTAAAATTCTTTGTAAGATCAGTGGGACGCTCTTACAAGTGAAAATAAATGTTTCGAACTACAACCCACAGCAGGACAAATGTTTGAGGGTGGGGGTAGGTCTACCTCCAGTTAAATAAGTAACTCATGCAGCTGAGGTTAAAATTTTTAAAAGCTGAGTTTGGGTTTGTATCTGTAGAAAAGTTTGATGGACTTTGATATTTAAGCAAACAGATTCCAAAGAGCTTTGAGGAGAAAAGTTTTTATTTTCACCAAAGTGTGAATAT
The DNA here is from genome assembly GCF_029289425.2 of Pan paniscus. Classification (NCBI taxonomy): domain Eukaryota; kingdom Metazoa; phylum Chordata; class Mammalia; order Primates; family Hominidae; genus Pan; species Pan paniscus. The sequence goes on along the minus strand of NC_085926.1, from coordinate 38,291,622 downwards.
ATCTGCTGTTAATTTGTACTCATTTTAGGAGCAAATTTGGTTTAGGAAAATTAGATGTGACTATCTTCCATTTTTTCCTGGTTTTACTGCATTCACTTCTTGGGATCTGCTCTTCTCCCGCTCCATGAGTATTTGAAGCACATAATTCAGCCAAGTACTTCTTTTGTTTTGTTTTGTTTTTTAAAATAAATTGAAGGTGTACAAGTGCAGTTTTGTGACATGAATGTATTGAGTGGTGATCAAGTCTGGGCTCTTAGTGTAATCATCACCTGAAGAGTGTACATTATCATTAGGTAATCCCTCATCCCTCACCCCCCTCCCACTGTCCCTAAGCCAAGTACTTCTGTATACATGAAAGAATGGTTTGCAAAGATAGACTCCAAGTTATCAATAACAATAGAAATTTAGAAACCAATAGTTTCTAAATCCACTATTTAGAAACTATTGGTTAGGGGATGACTTTTGCATTTTAATGTATTCTATATTATTGAATTTTTGTGAACTAAAAGAATAAAGAAAAAGAAAATAAACAAAATAATAATAATTGAAGGAATCTCAAGCTACTTAGAGCCTTTAAATCATTCTCGTAAATAATTAATGGCTCAAAGAGGCAATAATAATACAACACACTACTTAGAAAGCAGGAAAATGAAAACATCCTTATCAGAACCTTTAAGATATCCTCAAAGGTAAATGTATATTCTTGAATGCTTTCATTAAAGAGTGAAAGAGTAAATTAACCCCATGTAGTGAGTAGAACTGTGTATCCCAAAAAGATGTGCTCAAGTCCTAACTCCCAGTATCTGGGAGTGTGACTTCCTTGGAAATAGGGTCTTTGCAAATCAAGTTAACATGATGTCGTACTGGATTGGGGGGCTCCAATCCAATGACCAGTGTCCTTATAAGAGAGGAAAATTGGCTGGGCATGGTGGCTCACGCCTGTAACCCTAGCACTTTGGGAGGCCGAGGTGGGTGGATCACCTGAGGTTGGGAGTTCGAGACCAGCCTCACCAACATGGAGAAACCCCACCTCTACTAAAAATACAAAATTAGCATGGTGGCACATGCCTATAATCCCAGCTACTCGGGAGGCTGAGGCAGGAGAATCGCTTGAACCTGGGAGGTGGAGGTTGTAGTGAGCCGAGATCCTGCCATTGCACTCCAGCCTGGGCAACAAGAGTGAAACTCTGTCTCAAACAAAAAAAAAAAGAAGAAGAGGAAAATTTGGACACAGACACATGGGGGAAGGCCATGTGAAGATGGAAGCAGAGACTAGAGTTTTGCATCTGCAAACTAAGGAACCCCAAGGATTGCTGGCAACCACCAGAAGCAGGAAGAGGCAAAGAAGGACTTTCCCCAGGATCCTCCAGAGAGCGCATGGCCCTGCTGATGCCTGATTTGGGACTTCTAACCTCCAGAACTATGAGAGAATCAACTTCCTTTTTAAACCACCTAGTTGGTGGTACTTTTCAAATGGAAGACCTAGGAAATTAATACACTCCGTAATTCAGGAGGTTAGAAAAAACAAAACCAAGACTGAGCATGATGGCTCATGCTTGTAATCCCAGCACTTTGGGAGGCCAAGGTGGGAGGATTTCTTGAACCCAGGAGTTTGAGACCAACCTGGGCAACACAGTGAGACCCTGTCTCTACCCAAAATCAAAAATTGACTAGGTGTGGCAGTATGTGCCAGTAGTCCTAGCTACTTGGGAGGTTGAGGCAGGAGGATTGCTTGAGTCCAGGAAGTTGAAGCTGCAGTGAGCTATGATTGCACCACTGCACTCCAGCCTGAGACCGTGTATCAAAAAGCGAAGAAGAAGAAGAGGAGGAGAAGGAGGAGGAGGAGGAGGAGAAAGAGGAGGAGGAGGAAAAAGAGGAGGAGGAGAAAGAGGAGGAGGAGGAGGAGAAATAGGAGGAGGAGAAGGAGGAGGAGAAGAAACAAAAACAAAAGCAGGAAAGCAGAAAGAAGAAGACAAGAAAGGCGAAACAATGAGAAAACAGTAAAAGCACCAAAATGAAATAATAGTAAATAACTACAAGAGCTGATCTTTGAAACCAGAGAAAAATACAAGCCTCTAGAAGAAAACAAAAACAAAAACTATAACAAAAAAACTCATAAAAATAAACCTGTAATGCACAATGTTGAACCCAAGCCCTGACCTAACGGCACTTAGGCCCTTTTACCATGTAGGTCTCTAGAGGAGGCAAAAACAGCTGCCGGGCTCCTGCAGGGTTGCAGAATCCAGTCTGAAGTGACACTGGCCTCTGGTGTCCAGGACACAGGTCACCAGGCCCTGCCAAGGCTCTGGGAAGTCTGGCAGCTCCACACTTCCCATCCACTCCACACTGCCCTGCATCCAATGCGACATGAGGGTGTTTCCTTCAGCTCTTCATCTGGAATATGTTCTGAAGCATCCAGATGTGGAACTTCATAATCCCATTCATGGAAATACAGCGCCTTGATGTCGGCAGCTCCTTTGCCTTTGTCTTGTCCCTGCTTTAGCCCTTCGCTCCTGGATCTTACCATCACTGCCCTACCTCTGAAGCATAGTGTCCTCTGCCCCATGCTGCGCCTACCCTTCTACCTCCCTACCCTACTGCATGAGCTCTGAGACCCGATCAAGACCTGTTTAGTGTTTTCTCACCTCACTCCTTTTGGCGCTACTTCCTTTTCTAACCAGCCCGTCACTTTAACCACTCTCTTAACATCACACTCAACTCCTGGTGCTTTACAGGCAGTGGAAAAACCCTAACTTGGCATCAATTCAGCCAGGTTTCCCTTTTGTAGCCCACACTAGTGGATAATGCTAAAGAAAATCGCACACACTCCTGGCCTCCAGTCCTACCCAGGGCTTAGGGCTAGTGCACCCTGCTCAGCTGCTTCTCCCTTCCTCCACTGCGGCTCTGTCTAGCCTTCACCACAGTCCTCAGGCTCCTGTCCAACATGCTTGCTGGTCATACTCAGCAGAATTGCCTCCTCCTTCTCAGAAAAATGTGGAAGGCATCAAATTCCCCACATCCTCACAACAAACCTATGGGCATCAATACTCACCCACATTTATGCATGCTACAAACATTATGCAGCAACCAATTATGTGCCAATTTCTGTGCTAGGGCTGGGCTAGAGAGATGAATGGCAGAGTCATTGTCCCTTCCTCAGATGGGGTGTCAGCAGCTGAGGACAATAGGATGCTACTGAGAGACTTGAGCTAGGGAGTGACCAGTCAGGTCATGTTTGTTTGTTTGTAACTGGGAACCTATTTATTAAAAAACATTTTTTGGCTTTTTTTCCCTGAGGCCACTTCATGGTTTATAGTGTTCAGATTTGTTTTTGGAAGATCACTCTGAATGGGGGAAGAAGGGGCAGAAACAAGGCAGTGACAGGAGTTGTGAAACTGTTGTGGGTGGGAGGTGATAGTGGTCTGAACCAGGGAGTTCAGTGACAGAAGAAGAGATCAGAACCAACAGATATATTGGGAGGAAGACTTGACAGGTCTTGGAGACTGAATGTGGAAACATGAAGGAGAGGAAGATGCGAAACTGGGCATCACCCATCTACCCTCCCAGTTGCAGGGGTCGAGGGGTCCTCCAGGTTCTGTGTTTCATGGGAGTCATCTCTGCCCACCTTTCTTCACTGAAGACCTTTTCTGTCTCTTTAACAGCTTTATTTAAGTTGAGCTCTTAACATCTCAGTGAAGTTTTGTAACCCTTACAAGATCTTCACTTTGTGCCTTGAAATATGGGGACCTCTTGTTACATTCCATGCTCTCCTGGAGATTTCCTAATAAGAACACTGCTTGGTATTATCCCCGGGTGAAAGACCAGCTCCTTAGTCTGGGCATCAGTTAGGCCTGGACATGAAAAAGGAGTGTTGCCGCCTTGGCTAACATGCTCCAACGAACTTCACAAGTGGTGTGTGAATTCAGACTGAAAACCTTCCTGGAGACTAGCTAAGTCTATCGTTTATTTTATTTATGCATAGAGTTTTACATATTTTCTGCAGAGACCATCATGTTTTCTGCAATTATAATTATACTTTAACTACCTGCCTGACCCTTATACTCTATTTCTCTTATTTCTTTTTCTTGTGTTACTCCACCAGCTTCGATGTCTACTACTTGCAGAACAGAAGTAGTGAGGGAACAGTACCTGATCTCAAAGGAAATGCTTTCAACATCTTAACATGAAGTATAATCTTTGCTGTTTTAAGTGTAATCATTTTTATATAGATGCCCTTTATTAGGTTAAGGAAATTCTTTCCCATCTTGAGTTTTTGCCAAGACATGAAAAAATTAATGTATGTTGAATTTTAAATGATAAATTTAAAGGTATTAATATGATTAAATATATTAATCTATTTTATAACATTAAACTAACCTTGTATTACAAGAAGAAACTCGATCTGGTCACACGTGTTTTTCTTTCAAAATGTATTTTTTAAATAAATATTTTGCATATTACCAGGGCTTAGGAATAATTTATTTATTTATTTATTTATTTATTTATTTATTTTGAGACCGGGTCTCACTGTGTCACCCAGGTGGAGGGCAGTGACACTATCTGCAACCTCCGCCTCCCAGGTTCAAGTGATTCTCCTGCCTCAGCCTCCCGAGTAGCTGGGATTACAGTCACCCACCACCACGCCTGGCTAATCTTTTGTATTTTTAGTAGAGATGGGGTTTCACCATATTGGCCAGGCTGGTCTCAAACTCCTGACCTTAGGTGATCCACCCGCCTTGGCCTCCCAAAGTGCTGGGATTACAGGTGTGAGCCACCGTGCCTGTCCACTATTTTGTTGTTGTTGTTGTTGTTGTTTGAGAAAGAGTCTCGCTCTGTCGCCCAAGCTGGAGTGTAGTGGCACGATCTCTGCTCACTGCAACCTCTGCCTCCTGGGTTCAGGCTATTCTCCTGCCTCAGCCTCCCGAGTAGCTGGGATTACAGGCATGTGACACCACACCTGGCTAATTTTTGTATTTTTAGTAGAGGTGGTGTTTCACCATGTTAGCCAGGCTGGTCTGGAATTCCTGGCCTCAAGTGATCCACCCGCCTCAGCCTCCCAAAGTGCTGAGATTACAGGCATGAGCCACCATGCCCAGCCTTGTACTTTTACTAGAGACAGAGTTTTGCTATGTTGGCCAGGCTGTCAAAATGTATTTTTATTTTTAAATATTTTTCTGGATTTGATTTATAATATGTTGCTTAGGATTTTTATAATTATGTTCTTGAGTGAGATTAACATCTATTTTTCCTTTATTAAACTGTCCTAATCTGTGTGTGTGTTTTATTCAAGGCTTTGCAAGCCTTATAAATTAGAAGTACTTCCTCTTTTTTTTTTTTTCGGAGATGGAGTCTTGCTCCAGAAAAATTTCTGTAAGGTTGGATTATATAGAACTTGCCCTTTTGCCCTTCTTTTTTTTTTCGGTCTTGTTCTGTCACCCAAGCTGGAGTGTAGTGGCACCATCATAGCTCCCTGTAACCTCGAACTTGTGGGCTCAAGTGATCTTCCTGCCTCAGTCTCTCAGGTAGCTGGGACTTGTCCTCTTTCATTTTTTTTTTTATTTCCCCTCTTTGGGAATAGCTTTAATGTGTTTGTAAACATGATGCATACATATTTTTTAAAATTCCCACACTACCTTAAAATACAAGTAAGAACACATTTAAATATTTTCATGAAACTATCTGGTGGAAATCAGTCAACATTTTGATGAACATAATTCTGAACATCCCTCTATGTAAAAATAAATGTCTGAATTTTACATACATGGTATACATACATTACATGTGAGGTTCAGCTAAACTGCTTTCTTCCATTATGTCATGGACACCTTTTTTTATTCTTTTTTCTTTTTCTGTTTTTGTTTTTTTTTTTCCTTTTTTTACAGATAGGGTCTCACTCTGTTGCCCAGGCCAGAGTGCAGTGGTGCAATCGTAGGTCACTGCAGCCTTGAACTTCTAAGCTCAAGCGATCCTTCCACCTTAGCCCCCAAAGTGCTGGGATTACAGGCATGAGCCACTGTGCTCAGCCATGGACATCTTTTCATGTCAGTAAATATGGAGCTTTCTCATAAATCATACTGATTACATCATCTAAACAATATTGCCTCCTAGCAATGACAAAGTTACTTTCAATTTTTCTTTATTTTTACTGTAACAAAGCAATAATGAACACCCTTGTGCATGCATATTTTTATATTTGGGTAATTATTCAGGTAAATAGTCAAAAGAGGATTATGGGTCAAAGGGTAAACAAATCTTAACTATTCAAACATATTTCCAAAGTCCCATCTAGAAATGTTGCACAATTTGCACTCCTACGCTATTGCAGAGAGAATACCTTACTCTCCACTTCTCCACCCTCTGACTCCTACTCTTTATTTAAAACTAACGTCCAGGCCAGGTGTGGTGGCTCAAGACTATAATCCCAGCACTTCAGGAGGCCAAAACAGGAGAATCACTTGAGTCCAGGAGTTAGAGACCAGCCTGGGCACCATAAGGAAACCCTGTCTCTACCGAAAAAAAAAAATGTTAAATTAACTAGGTCTGATGGTGTGTGCCTGTAGTCCCAGCTATTGGGAGGCCGAGGAGGGAGGACTTCGCCTGAACCCAGGAGGTTGAGGCTACAGTGAGCTGTGATCATGCCAGTGCACTTTAGGGCAAGACCCTGTCTCACAAACAAAACAAAACAACAAAACTAATATCCTTATTGACATATGTCACATGCCGCATAATTAACCTATTTATAGCGTATACAATTCAATTACTTTTGGTGTATTCACAGAATTGTGCAACTATCATCACAACCAATTTTAGAACATATTCATCACCCCCAAAAGAATCTCCATACCCCATAGGGTCATTCTTATTATTACCAAACCCCAGTACCTGGGAACCATTAATCTACTTTCTATCTCTATGGATTTGCCTATTCTGGGCATTTCAAATAAATGGAATCATACAATATGTGGTCTTTTGTGGTTGGTATATTTAACTTAACATAATGCTTTCAAGATTCGTCCATATTACAGAATGTGTTAGTATGTGTTTCCTTTTTTTTTGCCAAAAATATTCTATTGTATGGATATAGCACATTTTATTTATCCATTCATCAGCTGATGAACATTTGAGTTGTTTTAATTTTTTGCTATTGTGAATAATGCTGCTATGAACATTCATGTACAAGTTTTTGTGTGGACATCGGTTTTTATTTCTCTTGGGTATATACCTAGGAGTGGAATTGCTGGACCATACAGTAATTATGTTTGACATTTTGAGGAACCACTTTCCCTTTTAATTGCTAATATTATTCATTTGTACCTTCTCACTTTTTAAAAAGAATTAATATTGGCAGGTGCATATAATTAATCTTCTCAAGTAATTAACTTTCGGCCTTCTTTATCTCCTGTATTACATTTTTGTTTTCTATTTCACTGATCTCTGCACTTATCTTTATCATTTCATTTTTTTCATGTTTGATGAGCATATTTAGCTATTCTAACTTCTTAAACTAAAATACCTAGCTCATTAATTTTCAGCTTTTTTCTTTGTTAATATAATCATTAAGACTAAGTTTGGCTTCTTAGTATTGTTTTAGCTGTAATCCACAAATTTGGTACACAATCATTTTGTTATCATTCAGTTCTAATTATTTTCTAATTTCTATAGCGATTTCCTCTTAGATCCAGCATTGCTTAGAAATATTTCAAAATCTCCAAATCTTGTGGAGGTGTTACGTTTATCTCCTTGTTATTAAACTCTAACTTAGTGAGTCTCAAACTTGGGCCTTATAAGGATCACCTTGTTAAAACACAGATTTCCAGGCCCCACTCTAGTTTCTGATTCACTATGTCCGGGTGGGACCCTGCATTACAGTAGCCACTAGCCACATGTGGCCATTTAAATTAAACTTAATCTAAATAAATTTTAAAATTCAACTCCTCAGTCATATTATCCACATTTTAAGTGTTCAATAGCCACATGTGGCTAGTGGCTACCGTATTAAACAACACTGATATAGAACAATACCACAGAAGCTTCTATTAAACTATCACAGTCTAGTTGAAAGGGCCCTAGAGGCACAGTCAAATCTAAGGTCTTAATACAGGGTTTAACTGACTTGCCCTTAACCCTGTATTTCCAACACGTGCCTTGGGTAAAACTGTTGAGCCAGATCTGCAGGCCTGTGTCTGGGAGCCAGGAGTCCAAGCTCCATCCTGTCCAGCCTCAATTACAATCTTAGCCTCCATTCTGGCAACCTCACACCTATGTGTGCTTCTGTAGCCCCCCTCTCCACAGAGCCAGGGACCACAGTGCAAGGCAAAGCTGACTTGGATGTGCACCTGCTTAAAACCAGTCAGAGGCTCCTCGCTGTCCTCAGCATGGGGACCTCTGAGCCCAACCAGAGCCCTGGGCATTTGAGATGGTAAAGTGTGGTTTGTTCATGTCCCTTCTCCTCTAGTTTGTGATCCCTGAGGGCATGTGCAGCTCATCCCTGGCACTAGCAGGGTGCTGAGCAGAGTAGGTGCCGAGCATCACTTGTGGAATGAAAGCACCAGGTTGGGGAGCTGCTGGGCTGTTGGCTGGGCAAGGCTGGGCTTGGGAGGGAAGGAGGATGGAGCTCCAGGTAAGGAAGCAGCCACCTGCCCTCTGCAGCCGGAGTTGACACCATGTCCACATCTGCTCAGGTGAACGTATCCTTCTCGCTCTCCCTGGAGCTGCTCTCCTATCAGAAGCTCCCAGCCAACCAGATGCTGCCTGGGGTGGACATTCAGCAGAGCGCGAGTGGAGAGAGAGAGATGGTGTTTACTCAGAACCTGCTCCTGGAGCACACCAACCAGACCACTCAGGCCCGCCCAAGGCCCACCCACATGGAGAGGAGGGCCAAAGTGGTTGGGTTTCTGTTCTGCTGGGGCCAGAGAAGGAAAGACCTGGCAGGGCCCTCAGAAATAAGGAGCCCCTGCCCCTGTCCTGGGGCTCAGTCTCCCCTAGAAGAGGCCCTGTGTGCAGACAGATGAGGGCCATCCACCCTTACCTACCTCATGAATCCAAAGCTGGGTGAGGGGCCAGAGTGTGGGAAATCAGGGAAGACTCCCTGCAGGAGGTGGCATGTGAAGCCTGTATACTCTTTAATCAAAGGAGAAGGGAAACACATTGATAGGCTGAGGGAACGCCTGATGGGTGGAAACAGTGAGAGTACCTGAGACAGTTGTAAGGAATGAGCACCATAGGCCAGAAGGTCACTAGGCTGTGGTGTGGAGGCTAAGGTGGGGCTGCAGATGAGGAGTGTGAAGGAGTGGCCTAGGGGAGTGTTGCCCACACAGCTGAAACGACCTTTATGAAGATTATGACAGTGAGAGAAATCTAACAAAGCTGACTCCATCTTGGTTGTAACCTCACAGGCTAACTGTCCTCGTTCATTCCTGGGCATAGGCCAAGCTAACTATGAGAGGAACATAGTTTTTCTTTTTTTTTTTTTTTGGAGACGGAGTCTCGCTCTGTCACCCAGGCTGGAGTGCAGTGACAGGACCTCGGCTCACTGCAAGCTCCGCCTCCCAGGTTCACGCCATTTTCCTGCCTCAGCCTCCCAAAATGCTGGGATTACAAGTAAGCCACTGTGCCTGGCCTTATAGTTTAACTTTAAAGCAAGGACGATAATAGCCCCTTCTCAAAACTAACCCCCTCCTTGTTTGGGGACCAAATCCACCTTTGTAAAACTAATGAAAGACCACAAGGTTAGAATTATGGTAGGGGCCTGAATCCTGCTAAACTCTAAGCATAGTAAAGTGATAGCCAGCCATTGTTCCCTAGTTTGCTTACTGCTCAGGAGTCACATAGCTGGAGGCCACAAGATTTATAACTTCCTCAACTGCTCCTATAGATAATATCACTATTGTTAAAACCTAAGATTGGTCTTTGAAATATTTTTCTGACTTTTGCATTCAGGCAGACCAAATGACACCACCTAGACCCATGACTAATACCAAGGAGCTGACTCAACCAGTCCTATGACCCCCAACCCAGAAAATGACTCAGCATGTGAAGACAGTTTGGACACTCTTATGGTTTCATCCCCAACCAATCAGTAGGACCCATTCTCTATCCCCCTGCCAGCCTAATTATGCTTTAAAGCCCTAGCCTCTGAGCTCTTAGGGAGGCAGATTTGAGAAATATCTCCCATCCTTCTGCTTGGCCATCTTGCAATAATTAAACTCTTTCTCTGCTGCAATCTGCTGTCTTGATATATTGGCTTTTCTGTGCAGTGGTCAAGAATAACCCATTGGACTGTAACACAATGGATGGGTTTGGTCACTTGGCAGGTGACAGTCCAATGACCACAATCAAGGAGGGTTTAACAAGGGGACTTTATTACTTGCAACAATTAAGGAGGATGCCAGGGATAGCACCCAAGAGCAATGCCTCCCCAAATAATGGTGAAAACAGGGCTTTTATTAGGTAGGTTAGCTGAGTCATTGTATGTAAAGGCAGTGCAGGTGCAGTCACCAATCATGCTTCTACATACATAGCATGTATAGAAAATGGCAAATAAGCTCCCCTCTGGGTAGGTGGTGTTTTTAGTATGATAATGAGGAGTGTTCATCAAAATTCATCTCCAGCTCAAGTATCTCTGGATCCAAGTGATTTTTGTTTTTCTCCAGGGGCTGAGCTTCTTTCTGGAACTTTTTGAAACAACAAGATCTCAAGATGCAACAGTTACATGTGGGTACTTTTCCAGAAGGACTCCAGAGAGGTCAGAAGCAAGAGGCTGAGCAATGGAGCTCGGGCTCTCCAGCCTGGCACCTAGGCAGCTGCTAGGGCTGAGAAGCTGGGGCTGAGGTGATGAGGTTGTGCATGCCTGAGGTGCCTGAGTGTGATGTAGGGACTGCCAGGAGCTAGAAGAGGCAGGGCACAGATAAGGCATGAGGCTGAGGGATGGGGCCAGGTGGCTCAGGGCCTGAGAAGAGCTGAAGGGTGAGCCCTGTGGGCCCCATGGAGGAGAAAGGAGGAAGAGGAGGGCAGCTCAATTGACCAGGGAGCAGGGAGCAGAGCTTGTGGGGAGTGAGGGAGGCAGGGATGGCAGGGGGAGCAGATGGCACATCATCCTGGCCCTTTCCCTGCACAGACTCCCACCAGCAGCCCTGGCCTGTAAAGGTAGCACCAGCCCCCTGCCACCTGTTGGGCACTTCCCCTGTTCTCTTCAAGAGCATCAGCACTTGGGGTCAGCAGGGTTCCCTGTGTCCCAGAGGCCTTGGCTCAGAGCCACCCAGAATGGACGAGGTTTCCTGGTCCCCCACAGGTGCTGCTCCTGCAGGCCATAGTGACCGTGCCTGAGCTGCAGCTCTCCACCAGCTGGGTGGACTTTAGGACCTGCTTTGTGAGCCAGCAACGAGTCTGGGAGGTCTACCTAATGCACCTGAGCAGCTGCCGAAGTTACTGGGCCACAGAAACTGGAGAGAAGATGACGCCCCAGGAAGGGTCTTGTCTTAGTCCATTTTCTGTTGCTTAGAATACCTGAAAGTGAGTAATTTATTTAAAAAATAATTTGTTTCTTACAGTTATGGAGAATGAGCAGTCCAAGGCTGAGGGGCTGCATTTGGTGAGGGCCTTCTTGCTGGTGGGGGCTGTTTGCCTGAGCAGACACAGGGCATCGCATGGTGAGGGAGAAAAGTGTTCTAGCTCAGGTCTCTCTTCCTCTTCTTATAAAGCCAGCATTCCCACTCCCAAAATAACCTGTTAATCCATTAATCCATGAATGGATTAATTTACTCATGAGGGCAGAGCCTCCATGACCTAATCATCTCTTAAAAGCCCAGCTCTCAATACCACCACATTGGAGATTTAATTTCACCATGAGTTTTGGAAGAGACAAATGTTTAAACCATAGTGGAGCTCATGTATCATGTCCCGGTGAGGTGGCTCCCCAGGGCTGGCACCATTTGGAATTCCTGCAGAGCAGCCAGTCCCCCATTCCCATGTGATCCCAGAGTTGCCCTGTGGTGCTGAGCAAGACCAGAGGTGCAGACCTGAGATGCAGGCAAGCCTGGGGGTGGGTGAATGGGTGAAGTCTTCCTGTGGTGGTACATGGGGCCACCTGTGCTCATGTTTGTCCTCCCTTCCTCTTGGAACTGGCCAAAGACACGGTGACCTTCAAGGTCTCTCCAAACAGTGGGCTGCTGGAGGTGTGACCCACCAATGCACCCCCAACCTCCATTACCTTGCAGGTTTTCTTCACTGCCAGTTACAGCCCTTCCCAGAGTCCCCTGCACTGCCCACAGAGCCTGGACATCCTGCCCAGGGCCATTCCTAACCTGCTACCTATAGGAGCAGTAAGCTATACAAGGCCACGTTGGTGGTGCAGGAAGTGCTTGGCAAGAAGGTCTGTACCCTGTGGTTCTGGGGCCAAGAGTCTTAGGATGACTAGAGATACCTGTCCCCTCACCAGCTCTGAGGCTCTGCCCTATCCCTCATCCCCAGCCCACAGCTATGGAATAAATATGGCCCAGGGCTGAGGAACAGGTCTGCTGGGCAGGGGGCTATACCAGGTCACAGACTAGGGTGGTGGGGTGGAAACTGGAGAGGGGATAACCTGGCATCTCAGGTCTCCAGCTACTCTAGAACAGCCCCCTGGGATGGAGGAGGCTCTTTTCCAAAAGGGAAATATTTGATACAATTTAATATCAAAAGGAGAAGAAAAACTCCTGGAAATATAGAAACAGTAAAACACTTCCTTAATCTGATCATGGCTATGTACAACACAACAAACTTACTAAAAACATCATGCAATGTTGAAATGGTGAATGATTTCCCTTTAAAATCAGAGTCAAGACAAGAATGCCTATGCACATCACTTCTTTTCCATGTTGTACTGGAAGAACTAGCTAGTACAGCAAAGCAAGGAAGAGAAATAAAAGACAAACGTTGGAAAGGAAGAGACACTATTTAACAAGGCTGTGGATATAAAAATCAACATACGAAATTACAATTCTCAATACCAGCAATTAATGGAAAATGAAATTAAGAAAACAAAAACAAAAGACAGTATTTACAAAAGCTTAAAAATATAAAGTACCCATACATAAGTAAAAACATACAAGGGCTCTAATGAGAAAACTATAAACTAAAAGTTTACCATTGGACTTTGGAGAAGACAAATAAATGTAGAGACGATATAACATGTTCTTGGTTTGGAAGACTCAGTATTGCAAACTGTCCTATAGAGTCACCACAACTCTGATCAAAATTCCATCACATTATTTGTTGTTGTGGAACTTAACAAGCTGATTCTAAGATTTAAATGGAAATGCAAAGAGCCAAGAAAAGCCAAGACCGTCTTAAAGAAAAAACAATATGAGAGAACTTGCTTTACTAGATACCAAGAGGTTAACACACTAGAGTCCTTAAGAAAGTGTGGTATTGGTAGAAGAATGGCCAGGTGACTGAAACAGAACAGAGAACCAGAACCAAACCCACATGTATAGTCACTTGATTTATGATGGCACTGAGACAAGTGGGGGAAAGATCATCTTTCCAACAAAAGATCCCGGAAAAATCAGGCATCCATATAAAAAAAAAAAAATGAAGATGAAAGCCTTCTTCACATCATACATGCACACAAAAAAACCAGTCTCAGGAAGATTAGATATGTAAATATGAAAGGCAAAAAAAAATTTAGGTGAAAAGGCAAGCCAAAGAAGGGAAAGATGTTTGCAAAACAGATAAGATGATAATGGACTCATGGCAAGAATACATAAGGCACTCCAATGAAACTCTAAGGACAAGAAGGGACAACTCAATACAAAAATGGGGCTAGGCATGGTGACTCATGCCTGTAATCCCAGCACTTTGGGAGGCCGAGGCGGGTGGATCACCTGAGGCCAGGAGTTTGAGACCAGCCTGGCCAATATGGTGAAACCCCGTCTCTGCTAAAAACACAAAAATTAGCCAAGTGTGGTGGTGGCATGCTTGTGATCCCAGCTACTTGGGAGGCTAAAGTGAGAGGATCACTTGAGCCTAGGAGGCGGAGGTTGCAGTGAGCCAAGATCATGCTGCTGTACTCTAACCTGGGTGACAGAGCAAGACTCTGTCTCAAAACAACAACAACAACAACAACAACAACAACAAGATCCATAAAACAAAAATGGGTGAAAGACTTGACTAGGTACTTCACAGAACAGAAAATCCAAGTGGCCAATGCATTTATGAAAAAGTGCTCAACCTCCATAGGAAGGGGGGAAATGCAAATTTAAACTCAAGATATAACACTACACAGCCATAGATTGGGTAAAACTTAATCTGAAAAAATCAAGTATTATCAAAGATGTGACACACATGAAGTCTTCTACCCTGCTTTTTAAAAGTGTACACTGAAACACCACTTAGGATAATGGCTTGGCATATCTAGTAAAGTTAAGAGATGTATTCTCTCTGACTCAGCATTCTTGCTCCCAGGTAAAGACCCTAGAGAAACCAAGATGTCTGTGCTCCAGGGTACAGTTAAAAGAAGGTTCACACAGGCATTATTCATCATAGCACATTTTCACCATTTGGAAAGCATCAAAGGTTTATCACTTTGGATATGGATGAATAACCTGTGGCCCGTTCATACAACAGAATATAGCATAAAAACAAAAAACTTGCTGGGCATTGTGGCTTGCACCTGTAACCTCAGCTGCTTGGGAGACTGAGGTGGCCAGATCACTTGAGATCAGGAGTTCAAGACCAGCTAGGGCGACATAGCAAGATCTAAAAAAAAAAAAAAAAAAAAAAAAAAAAAAAATTTGAGATGGAGTTTCACTCTGTCACCCAGGCTGGGGTGTAGTGGCACCATCTCGGCTAACTGCAACCTCTGCCTCCCAGGTTCAAGCCATCCTCTCACCTCAGCCTCCCAGGTAGCTGGGATTACACGCACGCATCACCATGCCAGGCTAATTTTTATATTTTTAGTAGAGGTGGGATTTCTCCATGTTGGCCAAGTTGGTCTTGAACTCCTGACCTCAAGTGATCCACCCACCGCCTCCCAAAGTGCTGGGATTACAGGCATGAGCCACTGTGCCCAGCCTCCAGTTTTTTTTTTTTTTAATTAACCAGGTATGGTGGCATGTGCCTGTAGCCCCAGCTACTCTGGAGGCTGAGGCAGGAGGATTGTTTGAGCCCAGGAGTTTGAGGCTGCAGTGAGCTATGATGGATGAATCTCAGAGTTGAGTGAAAGAAGCAAGAGTTCAAACTGTGACTGCTCTTATAAAGTTCAAAAACAAGTAGAAGTAACCTATATTGTTAGAAATGAGTAATTACCTTGAAGGAAGGGGAGGTGGTGACTGAGAGAGGAAGGAGGGAGCTTTGGGATGCTGATAATTTTCTGTTTCTTCATAAGGGCAATGGATACCCAGTATGTGCTTTGTGATATTCAAAAAAACAGGGCTGGACATGGTGGCTCACACCTGTAATCCTAGCACTTTGGGAGGCTGAGGCAGGAGGATCACTTGAGCCCAGGAAATCGAGGATGCAGTGAGCTATGATTGTACCACTGCATTTCGGCTTGGGAACAAGATCGAGACCCTGTCTCTAAAAACAAATAAACAAAAACACATTAAATGATTTATGCACTTCTACATATGTTATTCTTCACTTAAAAAGTTTAAAAGATTACTGTAAGAATGTCAAGTGAAAGAAAACTTATGGCAAAAAGCATTAATAGAGACAGGGGAGTTATATTTAATAATTAAATAATCAAGCAACTCACTCCTTCTTGTGCAGTGTCTTATTCTGATTTTACTTCTCTATTGTGTTCTTTAATTCAGCCACTATAGTGTTCATTTCTAGGATTTATGGGTGTCATTTTCCAAGTTTGTGTCTTAGGTGTTATGTGACTTTATCTCTGAACATTTTAAACAAAGTCTTTTCAGAAAGAGCACTCTCACCACTAGTTCATTGACGGCAAACCCTCCAGTGTATTCCTTCTGTTTTTATGCCATTTTATTTCTTCATGTGCTCAGTAATTTTTACTTACAAGTTCATTTCATTGAGATTCATCTTCCTTAGAAGCCCTGTTAAGTCTTGAGTTACTGTGGCAACCTTGTTGTGGATTGCTTTAGTGTTTGCTTCTGCCAAGGCCTTACGGGATTCACAAGTGTTTAGGTTTCTGGGCTTGGGGCTTGCATTCATGGGGAGCTAAGTTTTCTACTCACGTCCTGGGGGCCTCATCCTGTACCAAGCTGCTTCACACTCACCCCGTGCATCCCCTCAACATGACCTCAAGGCCTTTGGTAAATTGTTAGCAGCATCCCATGTAAAGGATGGGGATGAAAGGGGATAACCTAGAACAAGAGGCTGCTGCCACATTTAGGCCAATGCTTGAACAGTGGTAGAAATATACAAACAGCTAAAAGAAGCAGATGAGAATTCCACAAAGGCAAGTAGTCAGTGACCAGGAAATTAGAGATCCAGAATTCACAGTTCACAGGCATCCATGGGTACCATCACAAGCTGCAAGATTACTGACCTCTCTCTCTCTCTGTCTGCACACAGGGAGGCTCCTGCCAACATGTCAACACTGTCTATTGTATCATAAAAATATCACGTGTGAGAAAGAGTATTGACAACATACAATTTCATACAATTTTGGCATTTAATTTTAGGCATTACACCAAGATACCTGTGTGATAATAATGACGTGTGAGACCAATAAAAGGAATGTTCTAGTCTAGTTCTGTGTAATAGAACTATAATGTGAGACACAGATGCAAGTCATGTATAGTTTTAAAATTTTTGGCAGTCACATTTCAAAACATTTTTAAGAATAGGTGCAATTCATATACACCGTGGAATATTATGCAGCCATAAAAAAGAATGAGTTCATGTCCTTTGCAGGGAAATGGATAAAGCTGGAAACCATCATCCTCAGCAAACTGACAAAGGAACAGAAAACCAAACACCGCATGTTCTCACTCATAAGTGGGAGTTGAACAATGAGAACATATAGACACAGAAAGGGGAACATCACACACCGGGGCCTGTCAGGGGATGGGAGGAAAGAGGAAGGAGAGCATTAGGACAAATACCTAATGCATGCAGGGCTTACAACCTAGATGATGGGTTGATGGGTGCAGCAAACCACCATGGCACATGTATACCTATGTAACAAACCTGCACGTTCAGCACATGTATTCCAGAGCTTAAAGTAAAATTAAAATAAATTAATAAGAATAGGTGCAATTAATTTTAATGTTTTATCTGCTCAATATATCCAAAATGCTGCCATTTTTACATGTGATCTATATTAAAAATATTGAGATATTTTGTTTTATGTTGTACTAAGCCTTTGAAATCCAGTGTGTTTTTCACAGTTATAGCACATCTCAAATCAGACTAGCAACATTTGTTGTTGTTGTTGTTGTTTGTTTTGAAACGGAGTCTCGCTCTGTTGCCCAGGCTGGAGTGCAATGGCGCGATCTCGGCTCACTGCAAGCTCTGCCTCCCGGGTTCGAGTAATTCTGCTGCCTCAGCCTCCTGAGTAGCTGGAACTACAGGCGCCCACCACCATGCCCACTAAAAATTCTTGTATTTTTAGTAGAGAGGGGGTTTCACCATGTTGGCCAGGCTGGTCTGGAACTCCCAACCTCAGGTGATCCGCCCACCTCAGCCTCCCAGACTAGGCATATTTTAAGCCCTCGATACCCACGTCTGGTTAGTGGCTGCTGTATGGGACAGCATGGGTCTAGTCTAGTAAAATACATAATGTCAAACTCTAAATATTATTAGCCATTGATTCAGTAAACAACTAGGTAGGTCCTATCTGGAACTGACTGACAAGCCTTGGCCACCTAAGAAAAATTGAAAGCGTGTAGGAGTGCAGTTGGTCTCGCTGACAGCCACAGCCTGTACAATCAGCTCCTTCACACCCACACTGCCCCATCAGTTTTCTGTCCTGACCCCTCTCTTCCTCCTGTTCCCTATGGCACTAGGTGATTCCTGGCAAAGTAACTTGAGGAGAGGTGTTTAAATAAGGCTAATATGTTGGCATCACAGCTCACACACAGGCCTCTGCCAGAAAGAGCAACAGAGACTTTTCGAGCATCCTGTGGTCCTATGAACAGATACTTTGTGAGATCACTTTCTGGCCCTTCAAACCCCACTTTGGAGACCCTCCTAGGAAACTCAGTCAAGAACAGTAGGCACAGAAAATGACACTGAAAGGGAAAGGCATGGACCCCAGCTTCTTGGTGTCCCAAAGCTTGGGAGCACATGCACAAAGCAGTGTGCTGGGCCAGAGTGCTGGGAATGCTGGAGGCCACTCCCTGCTTCACTGGACTCCAACCTGCCCGGGAGATCCATGGCCTTGCTGCCCTGGCTCCATGAGAACTGACTTGCTTATCTGTCTTCCTCCCTCAGAGGCTATGAGGAGTCGAACCAGAGCTATTCTCTGCAAGCCCATGATCTTCCAATAAACTAGGCAAGTGTGGAGGAGGTAAGACAGGGAGAGAGGAGGTAGTACTGAAGGCCTGACCCAAGGACTTCACAGTCTGGTTGAGGAGTCCTGGGCCCTGCCTGGCAGAACCCCCATGCCAGCTGGGAAGGGCAGAATCACCTGCAGGGCAGTTAGGGTGTGAGCTGGGGTATGGGGGCTTATCCTCAGAGTGGTGGAGGCCAGAGGTCAGCTAGGGTGGAGTCATCAGGAAAGCATCCCCAGGGATGTGGACCGATTTGGGTAATTCCCAAGGCCATGTTTATTTGCAGCATCAGCAGAAAGATGGTGAGAAAGCCCTATGCAATGGGACAAATGAGAGAAGTTCTCAATGTTCCTTTACATTCCATCCCTGCCCTGACTAGTGCATAAAATGGAGCTTTGTAATCTGTCCTCAGCCTGTGCTTCAGGTGGAAACTCGCCGTGCTGGCGGATGCATGGGCTAACGGGTATGGTTGGCGTGCAGGCACAGTCTTGCCCTCACTTCACCTCTGGCCCTCATAGACATTGCCCTCCCCACTCCCCTGCCCCCATCCAGAGAGCTCCTCACTGTCCCTGAACGATTAGACAAAGACACTAAGGAGTCTGTCTAACCCATCTTCCTCCAGGCCACGGCCTCTGCATTCTCCACACATGGGCAACTTTGACCCAGCCATCTCAAGACCAACATTGTACCTTTATTGGAATGAATCACAGCAGAGCTCCTGCAGAAGCGGGGGGCATTTTTTTTAATGTCAAGGGCTGGCCTGGGAGCAGGACTGACCCTGCCGCACAGACTGAACTAGGCCTGGAATTTGTGGCCTGGAATCCATGACCCCATACTTGGCCACTCAATTCCAACCCAAGATGGTCTGGGGGCCTGGCCCTCAGGGAGCCTGGCTGTTTGCTTCCTCTTTATTGAATTGCTTCAAGGCAGAGTTGGAGACAGGGTATGGGTCCAATCTCAGGATCTGGGCATTGAGAATGACATTCTTGGCTGCTTCCTCAGACATATCATCAGATGATGTTTCCTTAGTCTTCATGTCCTTGACCTTATTCCTGAATGAGCCATCAGAGGATGAGTCCAGGGCCACATCTTTCTGGAAGCTGAGAAAAGCAGCGGCTTGTGCCTTCAGTAGCACCCAACCCTGCATTCCCAAGAGGTGAGGCTTTCTCACTCCGGCAGGTCCCCAGCCGAGCTTTGCCAGGAGCCTCCAGAATCAGGCCTGCTCCATCTCCCAACCCTTGCGAGACCCTTCTCTTTTCTGTCTTTGAAGTTGGTCCACCATCTTCACTGCTAGCATTTACTGAGCACTTGCCACATGCCAGACCCTGTGCCAGCTGCTTTATGTAGGTTTAATCCTCTCAAAAAAACCCATGGGAGAGGATGGCTGGGCTACATGGCCTTACCTCTCTGTGCCCCAATGTTCTCACCTGTAAAATGGGGATAGTGACAGGACCTACCTTGCATTTGATTGTTTTGAGGATAGAGCGAGATAAGGCATGTGTAGAACAGGGTCTAACACATAACAAATGCTCAATTCATCTTAGCTATTGTTATTACTCTGTTCTCATTCCACTTTGCAAATGAAGAAACTGAGTCTCAGAGGTATGAGGTAACTTCTCCGTGCACACCCTAGGAAGTTGCGGCACATGGAACCTGTGCCCATAACCATTATCCTCTCTTCCTGTGCGGCGCTGAACTTCCTCTCTCTACAGTGGGGCAAGTTTCTATCCGTCCTTCAAAGCCCTACTCAGTTGTCACTGTGACATTTTCTCCAACTCCCCAAATTAACGTTCTTCCCTTGTTAGGTTCCTACAGATCCTGTATATCCCACTGTCAGAGTCCTCTAGCAGGAACTGTTTGCATCATCTGTCTCCCCATAAGCTACGGTTTTCTCAAGGATAGGGAGTGCTGACCTCTGACCTTTGACAGTCAAGCCCTGGCACAGTGCCTAGCATGTGTGGTTCCAGTGAGAGCAGGGAGGGAGGGAAGGGGGAAGATGGTAGGGAGGAGGGCAGAGAAAGGCCAGAGGCAGTGACTCCTGTGGCACAGAGCAGAGGACACTCTAGGGCCTCGGGCAACCTCTGCTCCTCACTGGTGCTCAGGTCCCCTCAGGTCCAGGGAGAGCGTGTTCATTGGCCCAAATCCCAGAAGAAATGGTTCTGCCAATCATGACAAGTCTTCTCCAGGGGACACTTGGGAGATCAGAGGCCAGAAGTGCCCATGGAGGTGTTGGGTGGAACCCAGTTCCCAAATGGGGTCCTGGGCTGCTGGGGCCAAAAGGCCAGAGTCCTTCATCAAGACTGGGTTTTTTACGAAAACCAGGACTGAACTAGGAGTTCAGACAGGAAAAGAGATGTACTCCGAGTCAGTTCCAAGCCAGTCCTCTGTCCCTAGGAGGAGAGGGAGCCTCTGGGAGGAGTGCCCCTGGAGGGTATGCCCAAAGGCAATGCACCCATCCAGACAGGCAGGCAGGGGCAAGGAAAGGAGACGACATGGCCCAGTCCGGGTCAGGAGGGGCAGCAGGATGGGAACTGGCAGAGGCTGGGTGGGAGCAGGTAGACAGCAGCAGCCAGAGGAGCGGAGAGACTGCTGCGGACATGGCAGCCTTCGAGTCACAGGCTCTCCGGCAGAGGGGCGGGGATGGACAATGCCCCGCACGCTCTCTGTGCCAAGGCTTCAGAGCCAGGCCCCATGCTGGCACAGCCCAGGAGGCTCCCACACCTACCTTATCTGTGAGGAGTGGTTCAGGCTCTCGGAGAGGGGCTGATCTCGCGTTTCCGGCAGCAGGGAGGAGAGGGAAAAGGCCACGATGGCTAAGACGCAGCAGAGAAAGATGGGCAGGAGGGAGGGGGTCTGGCTGATGATTGTCAGGGACAAGATGGCTCCAGCCACCGAGGCCAGAGACACCAGCCCCAGACCTGTCGCCCTGAAATTGGAAGTGAGAGCTCCTGTGAGGGGTCTGCCGGGTTCAGAGGCTGGGCAGGGCCAGCAGCTACATGAAAACCCACACTCTCCAGTCTCCACCCTGTCCCGTCCTCATTGTGTGATTCCAAGTAGGCAATAATTTCTTCTGGGCCTCCTTCAAGGGGGATGAGGAGGGGGAGAGGCAGAAACCATGCAGCATTATGTGGATGTGCGGGGAGAGGACACAGGCAGTGATGCCAGCCAGGCAGGAAGATAGTGCTCCCATCGCCAACCTCAGGGAAGGATCTGAGCCTCCAAGTGGCCCAAACACTTTCCAGGCAGTGAGTGCAAGGCAGGGGCTGGAGTCAGGCTGCCTGGGGCCAAATCCCAGCTCTGCTGCTTGCTCTGTCTGCCCTTAATCGAGTGCCTTTATCTGTCTGGTCTTGCATCTGAAATAGGGTTAGCGATGGCATTTGGGGGATTTTCTGGTGGTGTTTAAATGAGATCACTTATGTAAACTGTTTAGCACAGTGCTTGTCACCAGGTGAATGCTTGTCTTAGCTGTTGCATTAATCTTGTCATTGTCAGTCCCTGAGCATGTCCCCATGGCCCCCTCGCCCACCAGACCCCATACCTGAGCACGGTGGGGAGGAGCTCAGCGGTGTAGAGGAAGAATACAGTGACAGTGGCGGCCAGGCTGAACTCTCCGAGCATGAGCACCAAGATCGTCATGGATTTCAGCTCTGTGGCCGGACAACGTGGCCACTTGAGTCTGAGGCCATCCTCCCCTGGGGCGGGTGAAGGAGGCCCACCCATCAGCCCTCCCTTGACCCCTCCCAGAAGGCATCTGAACAGCCTTCCCCACCACCTGCCCAGCTGGCCAGCAGGCTCAGGCATTCTGTCAGAGGAGGGGCAGGTTGTCAGAGGCCCAACCAGGCTGGAAGGCAGGACATTTGCAGTGCAGAGTTGGTCAGCAGGGGTGGGGAGGTCCCCTGGGACACCCATGGCCTCTCAGGCCACTGTCTCCCATGCTACACCCAACACCCCCTTATCTGCCTCCAAGGCTGTGTCTTCGTTCCACCTCCTCACCCAATTGCAGCTTCCTCACCCCACTGGGGATCCACTCAGGGCCAGGCCTGTGTCCTGTGGGTTGGGACCCCTGCTCAGGGCTGTACCACCGGGGCTCTGCAAGGTGGTCAGAGTAAGGGGGTGTTTGGTTCCTGGGGCTTGAATGGCTGGGATGGCTCCCAAACATTCCAGGATGTTCTCCGGCCAGCTAGACAGGCACAATGAAGGGGAAACTGGGGAAAGCCCATTCCTCAGACCTGGTGAAGCTGGGGGCTTCAGCCCCTGCCTGCTTGCCTGCCTGCCTGTCAGCCTCTGCAGGACCCTGCCCCAGCCTTACTCCCATTCCAGTCCTGGCTTTTCTTGTCTCTGGGATGAAATCAGAGATCCAGTTGTATCTACCAGGGAGTCCATTCCTAGTTTCTCTCACACTTCTGAGTTTACATATTGCTGCTTGACTCAGTGTAGACCTGCTTTTTTAAAAACCACCAGGCAATTAATATTCAATAATGAATTTGCTTCCACATTTTGTGTTAGCCAATCTACACTGCCAGCATCTGGGAGTGGAAGGGTCCTAATCCAGACACACACAATTCCAGCCCTGGAGAAAGGGAGGGAGCCTCTCCAGGCAGGCCCAGATCTAGCCTCCCCTGCCCTTGCTGCGACTGTGAAAGGGCTCCGCAGGCAGTCATTCTAAGTGCATGTGCTGCACAGATCCCTCCAGCTCTAGGACCTGTGGCGTATCCACTGTTTAGGGCTCTTTGAGATTCTGAAGATAACACCAGCCCTTCCTGTTTCCTTTTCTAGTGCTAAGCCAGCAGGAATGGGGCACTGAGCCCCTCTGGAAAGGAGGGGCCTCCATACAAGAGCTGTTCCTGAGTGCTGAGCCCCATATTACACTCAATTTTTCAGTGGTCAGGTTATTCCTGGTGAAGCTACAGGGAACAACAGGCATTTCCCAGTCAAAGGGGCTACAGATGACAGGTGGGCCTGGGCAGCAGTTGAAGGAATATTTTTGCCATCATTTATTCACATGTAACCATTAGACCTACTTCTAAGGTGGATTGGAATCTGCTGGAAGAAGGCTGCCTGCTGTCCTCTGGAAAGTACACCCTCCTCTTTCAGGCCTCTGAGAGAGTGTGGGTGCCCTGTCTGGGGGACCCCACCCAGGAAGGGCAGTGCTCCAGGGATTGGAGGTGCTGGGGCCTCTGTGGGGTGGGTGGGCTATAGGTGCAGAAGGCTGATTCCCAGGACGTCTAGGTGGCCGGCCACGGCAGGCGGCACTGGGGAGGGGTTTTGGGAAGCAGGAAGGCTGTGGGCAGGCCACAGGGGAAGGATGAGCTGTACCTTCAGGGAGGAAAAGGAGAAGCAAGCACCAGATGATGGCTTGGAGGAGAGTCACAGCCAGGCTCCACTTCCTCCCAATCTGCTGGAGGAGAAAGATGCAGCACAGCCGGGCAGGCACCTCCATGATGCTGGGGACCATGTGTCTGAAGTGGACGCTCATGCCCAGCTCTCTCATTCTCAGGTTCAACGTAAAATAGGTGTAACTGACGGTAAACCTGGATGAAGCCAGGAGGCAAGTGCGCACGTGCACGCACACACACACACACACACACACACACACACACACACACACGGAGCCAGGAATAAAGACAGAGGCAGAGCAGCAAGGGTCAGGGTAGGAACGGAGGAGAGAAATAAGCACAGAGACCTGTGATCTGTGTCCTTGGGCTGCCTCCTCTGCAGCCTGACCATTCCCATCCTCTCCCTAGGGTTTCCGGCCTGCGCACCTGTTCGCAGTCCCTGCCAGCGAGCCCTGGATACTCACCACACACAGCTCATCACCAAGGTCACCTTGCAGAGCTGCCTATTCTTACAGAAGTCCAGGACAGAGGCCCGAGTCACCTTCTTTCTGGGCAGCTGCAGCTACAGAACAAGCAGGACCAGTCAGAGGCAGGGCCAAGACCCCAGCTTGCTCCCCAGCCCCACAGCACCCACAAGGCCTGCCTGTCCCTGAAAGTGCCAGCTGGCTTCTGGCCTTCCCTGGCAGGGTTCAATTTTGCTGTCACCATTGTCCTTAAGCAGTGGACTGGGGGCACCCTCTGGACCAATGTCCCACCTGAAAGGATGAGGAGGGAAGGGGCCCTTCCACAGCCCACTGCTCCGGCCCCACTCCTGGCCAGAAGCCCTTTACCTCGTCCAGCAGATTTGAAGGAATGGTCTTCTTGTTCACACTTGCGGCGTAGCACAGCACCTGCTTGGCCTCCTTCACCTTCCCTTTCATCATCAGCCACCGCGGGGACTCCGGGAGAATCCTGCGTGGCCAGCCCCTCTCTTATCTCACCGTTCTATGATGCCCAGAGACCCCCTGCTGGCCCTCTCGTGGCCTCAGCTGTGGCCATCCTGTGCCAGCATGAGGTGATTCAGATGTCAGGGCCTTGAAGGCCACCACTGACCTCGAGCTGCCCTCTGCTCCTCCCTGGCGGTCAGCCCTTCCCCTGTCTAAGCCTCACATGGCCTCCACTGCTGCTAGGTAACACCCTGACCACCGGCTGCCTCTGTCTCCAGTCTCCTTGATTTGCCCTGAGTAATCACTGAGAGCTCTCTCCTTTTCTATCTAGGGGGCCACCCCTATCTGCTCAGGCATGCTGAGGGCTCCGACCTCCATGCCCACAGCCTCCTGTAGAGCCCCCATGCCCTTATTTGGGATTTCTCCTGTTCCCTATCTGTCTCCCCAACAGCCTGAGGAGTGTGAGGGGGCAGGACCTTGGGTCTGACCCCAGTGCCCAGCACTCTGCCTGGGTGAATGGAGGGGTGACTGAAGGTCTCTACTCTGTCCCATCTCTCCCCCGCCACATCTCTATTGCCTTTGACTTCAGAATAACTCCTCTCTGTTTTTTCCCATCCTCTCAGGCTGTCAGAATCCACACAGATTGGCATAAAAAGCACGTATGTGTGAAAAATGGTGCTCAGTGCCCTTGTATATATAGTCTTGTTTAATCCTCATCCAAACCTGGACCTAGTATGATTATCCCCATTTTACTCCCAGGCTCAAGGAGTAAAAGGCTTGCCCGAGGACACAGAGGCAGAGCTATGTACTTGGGGACTGGTACAGCCTCAGTCCCCTAAGGTGGTATAACTTTTTAATAAAACTGTGCCTGCTGATTTCTTATACCAGCACTCCCTCCCTGACCAGGACTCTGGCTGGTTGCCATAAACATACACTCAAGACACTAGAGACAACTTCATTCCTTATACCTGCCCTGCTCCTCCTCTCTCCCACCAGGGTTCAGCAATCAGTCATCATTTTCCACTCTAAGGCTGTGGAACTCTCCTAAACAAAGCCATTAAACTGAGACTTCTTCAAAAAGATGGGGGATTGGCCTCATGTCCACTGAAAAAACAGGAATAAGAAAAGGAAACCAACTCTCAAGGACAAAGAGAATGGGAGGGAGGACACAATGGGAGAAATGTAACAAATGCACTGAAGAGGTCATGAACAGAATGTTGACATAAATATGGACAATAAAGACATTCTGATAAGGTCTCAGATGCAAATGAGGAACTATTAGAAACTGGAGAAATGGCAATCCTTGCTACAAAATGGCAAAGAGCTTGGCTGAACTGTATTCATGCCCTAGTGTTTGTGAAAGAAGGAACTTGTAAGTGATGAAATAGGACATTTGGCAGAAGAAGTCCCTAAGCAAAGTGTTGAGGGTGTGGTATGGCTTCTCTTGACTACTTATAGTAAAATGTGAGAAGAGAGAAACAAATTAGAATTTATAATTAAAAGGGAAGCAGATTTGTCCAATGCTCATGTTGGCCATGCTGTTTATTCATTTTCCATGAATAACAAAGTGTGTTTGGGAGAGAACACCAAGGATGTGGCCAAGCTACTGTTTGATAAGGAGGCCAGTACAAATAAGTGGAAGCCAGGCACTATCCTTGAAGACACTAAAAGAATAACCCCAAAGATACATTAGAGATCATTGGTACTGCCCCTTCCATCACAGGCCCAGACTGCCAAAGCCTAGGGGACACAACTATGTCAAAAGAGGGATCTTCAGCACCCATAGTACATTGGTGCTCACTGCTAACAGCCTACCAATAGAGGCTGGGAATCCAGTTCATGGAAGTGACAGGGTCTTGAATCTCTCCTCCTCACTCCCCATACAACTCTCATCTACTCGAGCTAGGCAAAGGGGAGTTCAAGAGAACTCCTTAGATAGATGCGGGGACTGCCTTTGAAAAAGGACATCTGCCATCCCACTCTGGCTGGAACTTGCTAATTCAGAAACATGGGGGCTTGTCCTGGTATTCCAGACAGTGAGAGAGATTATAGGAGAGTTAATATGTGCCACCTGGAGTTTGAGGGCCTACGTAAACCCGGAGAATGATGCCCATCTCTCATCTGGGTATAATGAAGGCAGGAGGTTGATTGGAGCAGCCCACCACAACAGGGTGGAGGCTGGGGAACAGTGGGGTTTTTTGGCCAAGTGGACCCTGCTGTCTTAAAGGCACCCCATGTGCTAGGATGAGGAGACCCCTACAGAAAGAGGTTATGGGGTGAACTGCCAGGGACAGGAGCTGAGGGAGGTCACAAACAGAGCACTGGGAGCATTAGGAAATTCCAATGCTCAGAAGACCCACAAATGGACCTGAGAGTTATGGTATTTGAATATCTACCCTACAGAGGACCCTGAGGGACTATAATAGCCCCTGCCATGTCAGTCTTTGATCTATTTTATCTGATGTCCCTATCCCATGCCTAGAACCTGGAAAATCAGAACAAGGAGACAGGAGGAAGAACAATAGGTCAGAACAGACCTCATCCCCCTTGGCCACTATCCTGAGCAAGGGGCCAGGAAAAAGCTGTGGATCTGATGTAAGATTAAAGTTTTTAATTGAACTGGACTGAAATTTTTTTTAAACAGGATCTCACTCTTTTGCCCAGGCTGGAGTGCAGTAATACAATCATAACTCACTGCAGCCATGATCTCCTGGGCTCAAGTGATCCTCCCACCTCAGCCTCCCAAGTAGCTGGGACTACAAGTGTGTGCCACCATGCCTGGCTAACTTTAAAATTTTGTGTAGAGGCAAGGTCTTGCTATGTTGCCCAGGCTGGTCCCAAACTCCTAGCCTCAAGCGCTCCTCCCACCCCAGCCTCCCAAAGTGTTGGGATTACAGGCATGAGCCACTGCGCCCAGCCCCCATGCTGTTAACCCCATCTCTTATCATTCTTACTACATATGGTACAGTTAAAATGCAGAGGCTTTGGAGACAGCCCCTGAGTTCAAATCCCAGGTGCCCCACTTTCTAGCTGTGTGATGTTAGACAAGTTATTTCCACCCTCTGAAGCCTCAGTTCTCCCTCCTCCCCACCTCCCATGACATGGGAGTAGCATACTTCTTCTAGAGGGGTCAAGATTAAATGTAATAATTTCAGGATTAAATATGATCATTGCTTCATGCAGAACTGCCTAACCCTTCACACGTGGGTTCTTTCAGCTTCTTCTCACCTCCCTCTCTGCCTTCTCTTTTGTCCCTCTCTTTTCCCACCTGCCCAAAGTTAAGCTTCTTTCTTTTGGCATCTCACTTTTGTTCTCAACCCTTATTCCTCCAAGTTTTGCCCCATCAGTTGTCCTTTCCCAGCTTTAATCTCTTAGGTTCCTGTCTGTGAGTCCCCTACACTCAAAACATCTGATACTCTTCCCTGACTCTGTCTTAGTTACCCATATAAATCATCATCCCTTTCTCCCTCTTTCTACGAAAGTCATCTCGTGGCTGAATTTCTTCTGCTCCTAGTCACTCCTCAACCCTCTGCCACTGCAGTGAAGCCACCTCAAGAAGGTCACCAAGGCTGGCAGACCCTTTCCCAGCATCACCCCTCTTGCCTTCAACACTGACCCTTCCCTTGGCCTTAACCCCTTGGCCTTCAACACTCTTCCTCCTGGTTTTCTGACCACCTCTCTAACATCTCTTTGAGGGTCTTCTCTGGGTCGGGGAGGAGGTTCAGAGGCTCTGCCCTTGGTGCCTTGCTATCTCATCCCATCCACATGCACTTTCTCCCAGGGGGAATCCCACCCATTCCCACAGCTTCAAGGACCCTCCATACTCGTCGACATCCAGCCCATCAGACCCAGCCCTGTACATGCCCTGTACTCGCTTGCTCACCAGATATAGGAGATGAGGGGGATCACAAGTATCCCACCCACCAGAAACAGCAGCCGCCAGTGGGGAAGACTGTAGGCGATCCCTGTCAGCAACATGGCCCCAACAGCGAAAAAGCAGTGTTCCAGGATAATGGCGTGGGCCCGGTGCTCACCCACTAACCACTCAGTGGCTGTGCAGAGGCCAAGAGGACAAAACCATGGTTACGTCAGGGTCCCCAGGGCTGCCCTTGCATCCAGCCTTGCTGGGTGTCCCCACTTGCTCTGGATAGTTGAGATCAGGCAAAGCTTCTTCTGCTCGTCTCTGCACTGGGTCCAGAGACAGCCCCTCAGAGCCCGGTAGAGTGCCTCTGTTCCCGCCAGGGCACACCCTTATCTCCTAATCATATACACAGCTTCCATCCCTCTCCATCTGGCTGCTCCCTCTGCACATCCCCTGTCTGACCATGTGCCTCTTATAGAAAAGACACAATACCAGACACGTGGCCTGACACATGCTCAGGCGAGGAATCATTGTCCTTGTCTTTGCTCTGAGTGTATTCTTGCTTTGGCCACCTAGGCCTAAGGCTCCCAATGAGAAGAGGTTCTCCTGCCAGGAAACCCTGAGCAACTAGGCAGCTGCAGCTATAAGGCTGCACTGGGTGCTTTAGTGTCTCATAGGCCTGGGTTGAAGTCCCAGCTTCTTCACTTAGTTGCCGTGTGACCCTGTGCAAGTTGGTTAACTTCTCTGAGGCTAAAGAGTCCTCCTCAGCTGAAGGAGTAATAGAATAGTGCCTGCTGAAGAGAGCCGCATCAGGAGGAAATGAGACAATGCATATAAAGGGCTCAGCAGCTGCCTGGCTTTTTCTCCTTCTCCTTCTTCTTCTTCTCCTCTTCCTCCTCCTCCTCCACCACCACCTCCTCCTCCTTCTTTTCTTCTTCTTTCCTCCTCCTCCTCCTCCACCACCACCTCCTCCTCTTCCTTCTTCTTTCTTCTTCTTCTCCTCTTCCTCCTCCTCCTCCACCACCACCTCCTCCTCTTCCTTCTTCTTTCTTCTTCTTCTCCTCTTCCTCCTCCTCCTCCACCACCACCTCCTCCTCTTCCTTCTTCTTTCTTCTTCTTTCCTCCTCCTCCTCCTCCACCACCACCTCCTCCTCTTCCTTCTTCTTTCTTCTTCTTTCCTCCTCCTCCTCCTCCTTCTTTCTTCTTCTTTCCTCCTCCTCCTCCTTCTTCTTCTGTTTTTTTTTTTTTTTTGCCTGGCCTTTCTTAAGGGCTCAGTAAATGTAACCCATGGGGCTTGAGGGTATGCAAAGAGTATGTGGTGGAAGGTGTGGGGTATGAGGGAGTTAGGAAGGAGGATGAAGGTGGAAGGGCAGTCAGGGCACTGATTCTCTGGCATCTCCAGGCAGCCAGGAACGGAGATCCCTTCCACTTCTGCCTGTCCAATTAGGCCCCTGACTCTGTGTCCTGTGGGATCCCAGCAGATGCCCACGCCGCCACACCCCCGCCATGCCCTCTTACAGCTACACCACGCCCCCTTGCCATCCGCCTATGCCGCCACGCCCCCTGCCACTATGTCCCCTTGTCACCCGCCTATGCCGCCATGCCCCTGTGCCACCCTGCCCTGCCCCATTGAGGCCCAGTCTCACCCAAAGAAATGCTGCTGATGGCGTAGCCCACCACTGACTGTGAGATGCCAAAGCGAAAGAACAAATACAGGTGAAAGCTGTTCACGAAGGCTGTCCCAAAGCCGAAGATGATCAGCCCCAGCAGTGACAGCAGGATGGCAGGGTAGCGGCCCATCCTACAGGTGTCAAAGGGAGGCTGCACCAAGTGCCGGGATCTCCCTGGCTGGCCCCAGCCGGATACACCTAGGCCAGGCCCTGAGCCATCCATGGGTCCCTGGAGAACCCCTACCCTCACCTCCCTCAGCCTGACACAATCCAACCCTGAATGCCCATGAGGAGGAGTTGGGATGGCTCAGGGACCAGCAGAAACTCCCGGGGACTCACTTGTCAGTTATGAGCCCGAAGATGAGGGAGCCTATCAGGAGCCCTGCCATGAACATGATCTGTGCAGTGTCCTTCTTCGTCTCCATGCCACATACCAAGTCAAACTGTGGGTCAGACACAGAGATTGGCCACGGGTGCCCACCTTTGGGTCCAGAGACTGAGCCTCATCCCAGCGTGGGACCTATAGGCCAAGGGGACCTGGGGTAGGGGCAGGTAACAGTATGCAGCGTGCCTAAGCTGTTGCCTCTGCTCTGTTACCTCTGCAACCCCTCTGGCACCTGCTCCACCCTGAGAGCTGGGCCTGGAGAGAGTGACCAGAGGCATAGGCCAAGATGTGTGTGTGGGGTAGGGGGTAGCTGAGCAAAGGCAGGAATCAGTGCAGACCCTTTCCCAAAGGCAGGTGCTAGGCCCAACCTGCAGATTCATGCTAGGGCGGTCTGTGTTGTAAAGGGCCTAGATTGCAGCTCGGGTTGGGAAGCCCCGTAAGAGATGCCTGATCAAAGCTGCTTCTTTCCCCGAGCCCTACTTTTTGTGAGTTCTGAGGTCAGAACCACAACTACAGGAGCGATTTCTTGGACAGATGGAAAACCCTGCCATGCAGCACCCATCTCTACCCCAAATGTACTCTATAGATAGGCAGGGCCAGGGCTGGGCAACAGGAATCTAATTTTCTGCCCAGACCCTGCCTCTGCAGGTTGACCTCAGGCCAATGGCTTCCCATCTCTGAGCTTCGGTTTCCCCACCCATTCAGTGAGGGTGGGAGGCACAACTCTGAGCCTGTAGGGTAGTTACAGACAACCCAGGACAAGACATACCTCATTGATCAGCGATCGCTTCTTAGCGTCAGGATAGATCCACCCATCTTGGCATGTGTCTGTGTCATTGAGGCCAAACTGGATGATAGAATCCAGATTCCAAGGCACAGGAAGGTACATGAGGCATGTCAGGAAACTGCCATTGGGTGCTTGGGGTATGGTCAGATTCAGCTGCTCAGCTTCGGACAGGTGGGGGCCCACTGCCAGGATCCAGCTGGTATTGCAATAGGGCTTCTGGGCTGTGAACACGAAGTGGTCAGCAAACATGAAGAAGGCCGACATGATGCTGGGGATAAAGGTGAGGGCTACTAGCCTCTGCTGGAATGTGCCAAACTCCCCCACGGCATCCAGGAGGTTGGCAAACTTGTCATCCTGCTTGGTGTGGACAGCCCTAAATCTGCGTAACAGCATCTCCAGAGACCGGGAATGTGGATGTCCTGCTACCTTATGCTGGTTCAAGTTCCTGGAAGCATCCTGGGATCTGAGCTCTTCCTTGAAGTTCTCCTCTCCTGCCATCTGTCCAAAGAAAGGGTGCAGCTCAGTCTCTGCTGACACCACTTCCTAAACATCAGAGACCAGCATGGGAGCCACCGACCAGGAACTGGCCTCTGGCTTGAAGCAATATGGATTCCAACCTTGACGTTCTCAGTAGTTCCCTCCCTTGCTTTCTTAGTTAACATGATTTATTCCCCCCTGGCCCAACCATCCTGGAGTTTTAGTGTAATTGAGATTTTTAATGTTTTAGAAAATGCTGTGCTTCTGTTGTCATGAAGGACTAAGTTCTTAGGAACTCTCCTGCAACTTCCCCACAACTCAAACTTTTTGTTTATACACACACTGAGACACCAATGGTCTTGCAAAAGGTAGGAGAGGTCTCTAGGGACCTTTTCTTCAAAAACAAACAAAGATCTGCGTCGTCGGCAGTAGCCAGGAGGTGGGCCCAAGGTGGGAGGCTGGAAGCCTGGGCCACAGAGATGGGGCACCAAGGCTGGTGCAGTGGTGAGGCGGTGCAGCATGGAGCCAAACTGGAAAGGCAGGAGGGGGGAAGGAGGAAGGTGAGCAGTACTGACTGTCAGCATATTACCTTGCAACAGCAGCAAGGAGGGGAAACTAAGCTTAAAACTCTGTTTTGAGCCAAAACTCTCAGAAGGGGTAACAGTTCCTGGTGCGGGGCACCCCTTGGCTCAGAGCAGAGGCAGAAGCGAGCCTTCTCTAAAGGAAAATTTCTTCAAGTTGATTCGGCAAGACTCTCAGGGAGGTACATCAAGCAAAGAGATTATAGCTTGAGAAGGCAAGCCACTCTACAAGTCAACAGAATCCAGAAACCACAGACTTTTAGACTGCAGATGTTGAAACTGTCAGATATAAAATTTAGAACAGCTATTGTATGAACTTTTTAAGGATTTAAAGGTTGTAATTACGAAAATGAACTTACAACAACAATCAGGAAAAAGCAGACACTTTTGGAAGGAAGATTACGAACTTTTAAAAATGAAAGCTTGTTAAACGGCAAGTTGTTGTTGTTGAGATAAAAACACTAAGAGGAAAGTTAAACAAATTTGACACAAAGAATCAGTGAACTGGAATAAATTGCTGAAATGTGAGAGAGAGGTAAAGAGACTTGGTAGATAGAAGATTTAACATGTATCAAATTGGAAGTCCACAAGGAGAAATGGAGACGAAATAAAAACAATACGTTTTCTAAAACTTTTAAAACAAATTCTTAGATCCAGGAAATGTAACTTAGGCACGACAAATAAAAAAGAAAACCATGGCTAGACACATTGCAATGAAGCTGCAGGACACCAATGACAAAGAAAAGATCTTGAAAATCAGCTGGAGAGAAGACAGGCCACTGACTAATGAAGAGCCTCAGCAGTCTCCTGTTAGAAGCAGGTGCAGGCAGGTAGATCGCTTGAGCCCAGGGGTTCAAGACCAGCCTAGGCAACATAGTGAAACCCTGTCTTTACAAGAAAATTCAAAAAAATTTAGCCAGGCTTGGTGGCATGTGCCTGTAGTCTCAGCTACTCGGGAGGCTGAGGTGGAAGGATCACCTGAGCCAGGGAGGTCGAGGCTGCAGTGAGCCATGATCACGCCACCGCACTCCAGCCTGGGTAACAGAGCGAGACCCTGTCTCAAAAAAAGAAAAAAGGAAGATGAAAGTTAAGCAACAAGGAAACCAGAAGAGCAAAGAATATTTTCAAAATGTGGATGGAAAATTATAGACCACATAGAATTGTATACCCAGCAAAATTGTCTGTCAAGAACTAGGGTAAAATAAAGGTAATTATAGAGATAACAAGAAATTGAGAGAACACACAGTAAGAGACTTGATTTGATTGAACTTTTTTTTTTTTGAGACAGAGTCTCGCTCTGTCATCCAGGCTGGAGTGCAGTAGTGTGATCTCGGCTCACTGCAAGCTCTGCCTCCCAGGTTCACGCCATTCTCCTGCCTCAGCCTCCCGAGTAGCTGGGACTACAGGCGCCCGCCACCATGCCCGGCTAATTTTTTGTATTTTTTTTTTAGTAGAGATGGGGTTTCACCGTGTTGGCCAGGATGGTCTTGATCTCCTGACCTCATGATCCGCCCGCCTCAGCCTCCCAAAGTGCTGGGATTACAGGCGTGAGCCACCGCGCCCGGCCTGATTGAACTTTTAAAAGATAAGAAGGGTGCTGGCTTCAGTAGCACATATACTAAAATTGGAACGATATAGAGAAGATTAGCATGACCTCTGCACAAGGATGACACACAAATTTGTAAAGTGTTCCATATTTAAATAAATAAATGAAAGATAAGAAGGAAAATTATCTCTGGAGGACAGCCGGAGATGTAATAATGAGTGGTAAAAATGGGAAAAATGTAAGCAAATTCAAATATTGGTTGTATTAAATAAATACAATCATTGAGATTGTATTGAATCTATAGTGGAGAAGAATTTATATCTTAACAACAATATTGAGTCTTCTAACCCACGAGGATAGAATGAAGATAGAGATAGAGATGACAGAGATAGAGATAGCTCCATATGTTTTTAAGTTAAAAAAAAACTTGTGAATACATCACAAGTTAAAGAAGAAATCATGGTGGGAGTTTAAAAATATTTATAAATAAGTGACAGTAAGAACCATAACATATCAAAACGTATGGGTGGTATAAAAAGTGGTACTTGTGGCAAGTTTATAGCTTTAAGTGCTTTATAACAGAAAATCAGAAAGACTGAAAATTAATCAGCTAAACAACCATCATAAGAAGTGGGAAAAAACACAAAAGAATAAATCTAAAGAAAGTAAAGGAAGAACGTATTAAAGTTAAGACAAAAATTAAGGAACTAGAAACAAAAGTATAAGAAAGGGAATCAACAAAGTTCAAAATTAGTTCCTTGAATAGATTAATAAGATAGACAAATATTTAGTGAAATTATGTAAAAAATAAAATAAAAAAGAAGATACAAATAAGTCTTTTATATATGCAAAAAGGAATACACAGATATAGCAAGACTGAAAATATTAACTGGATACTAACATCAACTTTATGCCAATGAATTTAAAAACTTAGGTGAATTAAATTTCTAAAACAAAATTACTCAAAACAGATTTAAGAATAAATAGAAAGTCTTAAAAGTTCTATAATGACTAAATTAAAGTAGAAGTAAAAAAATCTTCCCACAAAGGAAGTCCAATTTATATAATTTTTTTTCAGGGAATAGGCAAAGATATATACTCCCAAAGAATTTTAACTTTGATAGCACAACTAGAAAATTACAGTACAAAAAGGAAATCACAGATACATTTCATTCATAAAAATGGATGCAAAAAACTCTAAATACAATGTTAGTAAATCAAATTTAATAGTACATTGAGAGAAAAATATATCATAGTAAAGACAGTTTTATTTTATCTTTGAGACAGTGTCTCACTTGGTCACCTAGGCTAGGGCGCAGGGGCACAGTCTCGGCTTACAGCAGCCTTGACCTCCCAGGCTCAAGCAATCTTCCCACCTCAGCCTCCTTGAGTAGCTGAGACTACAGGTGCACCCACCACACCTGGCTAATTTTTATATTTTTTGTAGAGACGAGGTCTTGTTGTGTTGCCCAGGTTGGTCTGGAACTCCTGAGCTCAAGCAATCTGCTTGCCTTGGCAATCTGCCACCATGCACGGCCAGTTAAAAACAGTTTTAACCAGAAATGCAAAGATGGTTTTATTATTAGAAAATATAAATATATATATAAATATATATGTGTATATATAAATATATATGTATATATATAAATATATATATGTGTATATATATACTTTTTTTTTTGAGACAGAGTCTCACTCTTGTCACCCAGCCTGGAATGCAGGGATGCCATCTCAGCTCACTGCAACCTCCGCCTCCTGGGTTTAAGCAATTCTCCTGCCTCAGCCTCCTGAGTAGCTGGGATTACAGGCATGCACCACCACGCCTGGCTAATTTTTGTATTTTTTAGTAGAGACGGGGTTTCACCATGTTGGCCAGGCTGGTCTTGAACTCCTGACCTTGGGTGATCCGCCCGCCCTGGCCTCCCAAAGTGCTGGGATTACAGGCTCCTGAGCCACTGTGCCTGGCCTAGATAATATATAAATACTTATATTTATATAAGTAATAGATCAATACTTAATAGATCAATGGAGAAAACCATATGATCATGTTTATAGATGCAGAAAACACATTTGATAAAATTCAACAATTTGTGATTTTTAAAGA
Source organism: Pan paniscus (assembly GCF_029289425.2). Lineage (NCBI taxonomy): Eukaryota > Metazoa > Chordata > Mammalia > Primates > Hominidae > Pan > Pan paniscus. Next base: position 38,255,508 of record NC_085926.1, on the reverse strand, counting down.
AAAATCCTAAGAAAAATGAGAAATTTAATAACGAAAAAACTATCCCCTCCACAAAAAAAAAATCCTAAAAAGGAAACATTAAAAGTATCCCTTTTAAAATCAGAGGGAAGACAAAGATGCCCACAATTACTTATTTGACATTATACTGGTGGCCCTAGCCAGTGCAATGAGATAAGAAAGAGAAATTAAAGACATAAAGATTGAAAAGAAAATAAAACCCCAAAGAATCTACAGAGAATTAGAAACAATAGGAGAGCTTAGCAAGGTAGCTGCGTATAATGTGAATATATAAAAGTCAATTGCATTTCTGTAAACCCAAAACAATTAGAAAATATAACTTGTAAAAGTATGCCATTCAATGAAAAAAATCTTCAAACTCACTCAAAATTTGCTGAAATGCTAATTACAGCAATACTGTGACATTTCTCACCTATCACATTGGCATATTTTGTTGATGAGGCTGCGGGGAAACAAGCTCTTTCATACATTGCTGATGGGAATGCAAACTGGCACAACCTTTCTGAAGGACAATTTGGCAATACCTGATATGAAAGAACGAGTTAACCCAGACACCCTGATTTGTTTACGTCTTGCACATGTTCAGAAAGGACTGCTTGAGTGATTAGTCTTTGGCTGGCTTCTGGAATTGAACTTTTGGAGTGTTCCCTGTGCTACCATTAAGAGTGTTTGGGGCCAGGTGCAGTGGCTCATGCCTGTAATCCCAGCATTTGGGGAGGCTGAGGGGGGAGAAATGCCTGAGGCCAGGAGTTCAAGACCAGCCTAGGTAATATAGCGAGACCCAACCCCCATCTCTAAAAAAATAAACAAAAAAATTAGCCAGGCATAGTGGAATACACTTGCAGTCCTAGCGCCCTGGGTGGTTGAGCCATTCCTGATAGCTTGAGCCCAGGAGTTTAAGGCTGCAGTGTGCAAGACCTTATCTCTAAAAAAATATTTAAAAAGAGTGTTTGGCATGCTCGGAACCTTGAACCACATTGTACCAGCTTGTCTAGATAGCTTATGCCTTATGCTGAACATCTTTCCTTCTTGGGGTCTGACATTGGGCAATGCAGTTTCAGTAATTACAGTTAAATCATGAAAGCACTGTGTGGCTTCATGTTCAACCCCCAATAACAATGCTGGGCTCTTAGGCTCAGGGAGATTCCCTGGCAGAAAGACTTCACACATGTTGCTGCAGTTCATTGTTGGGGGAGTAAGGGCTTCCCATGTACTTTCATTGGGAGAAGATGGAAAGATGGTACCCAGTATCCTCTAGACTCCACCCAATGTGCCTTTTCCCTTTATTGACCTTGCATTGTACCCTTTTGTTGCAATAAATTGTAGCAGTGTGTATAATAACATTTTTTTTTAGATTAAGTCTCACTGTGTCCCCCAGACTGGAGTGCAGTGGTGTGATCTTGGCTCACTTCAACTTCCGCCTCCCAGGTTCAAGTGATGCTCCTGCCTCAGGCTCCCGAGTAGCTGGGACAACAGGTGCACACCACCACATCCGGCTAATTTTTGTATTTTTGGTAGATATAGAGTTTTACCATATTGGCCAGGGTGGTCTTGAACTCCTGACCTTAGGTGATCCGCCCACCTTGGCCTCCCAAAATGCTGGGATTACAGGCGTGAGCCACTGCACCCGGCCCTAGAACAACTTTTGAGGCCCATGAATGCTTCTGGTGAATTGCAGAGCCTGGGAGCAGTCTTACAGACCACTGATACACTTAAAAAACTATGTATACACTTACTTTTTAATTTAGCAATCCCACTTTGGGAATTTATCCCGAAGACACACTTCCAACAGTAAGAAAATACATGTGTACAAGGTTATTCACACTGCAGCATTGATTGTATCACAAAATATTGGGAAAAAACCTAAATATCCATATACATAGGAGACTGGTTGAATAAACAGTGTTATAGCCACTCAGTGCAATACTAGAACTGGCGCAGTGCCTCACACCTGTAATCCCAGCACTTTGGGAGGCTGAGGCAGGAGGATTGCTTGAGCCCAGGAGTTCAACACCAGCCTGGCCAACAAAATAAGACCCATCTCTACAAAATATAAAATAATTAACCAGGTGTAGTGATGCATGCTGTTAGTCCCAGCTACTTGGGAGGCTAAAGCAGGAGAGTCACTTGAGCCCAGGAGATTGAAGCTGCTATGAGCTATGAATGCTCCACTGCCCTCCAGCCTGGGCGATAGGGTGAGACCATCTCAAAAATAAAAAAGTGACATTACGCAGCTGTAAAAAAGAATGAGGAAAATGTCTATTCATTGATATGGAATGATTTCCAGACCATATTGGTAAGTGAAGAAAGCAAAATGCTCGAGTATCTCTAGTAAGCTGCCCTTCATGTAATAAAAGGGGATATAAGAATATACATGTATCTGCTCATTTGTGAAAAAAATACAGGAGGATAAGTCACAAACTAATGAGACTAATTATCTCTGAGGGTGAGTGGGTGGGAATGGGTGAAAATAATGAGGGAATGGAATGGGGTAGACGGAATGGGAGGGGAGGAACTGTTCTCTGAGGATAGCTTTTTGTGTAATTCTGATTTTAGAACCTTAGTAAGGTTTCACATACACCCCATCCCCAAATAAGTAATTAACTAAAACCAACCAGTACAAAGAAGTAATCCAAACAGCAGCAAATAAACCTAATGTGATACAAATAAACATCATAACTGCATTGAAGAGGATGGTGAAGAAAAGGACTAATCTAAGTAACTGAAAAATAGCATATCGACTACATATTGTAAAGCTAAAGATGAAAAGAACTGTACACAAGTATTGTTACCCTAGTTAGTGAATTTGTTTCTCGCAGAGATGGATTTGCAGTTCTGAAACTATGTGTATAATATTTAAGCAAATAAGTAACTATATTGTAGATAATAAGAGCTAGATTTTTGTCAGAGAAAGGAGTTACAATAAAGGACAGGGGAAGCTGGGCACAGTGGCTCACACCTGTAATCCCAGCACTTTGGAGGCCAAGGCAGGTGGATCACCTGAGGTCAGGAGTTCAAGACCAGCCTGGCCAACATGTTCAAACCCTGTCTCTACTAAAAAATACAAAAACTAGCTGGATATGGTGGCACCTGCCTGTAATCCCAGCTACTCCAGAGGCTGAGGCGGAGAATTGCTTGAACCCAGGAGGCAGAGGTTGCAGTGAGCTGAGATGGTGCCACTGCCTGGGTGACAGAGCAAGACTCCATCTAAAACACACACACACACACACAAGACAGGGAAGACTAGAATGAAGACTGTGGTGTTGGATTGGAACCAAAGGTACCAGAATGAACTCATGATAGATAGATAGATAGATAGATAGATAGATAGTGTGTGCAAGCCTATTTTCTACCTCTGTCCACTAGATGGCCTAGAAAAAATAACAGCTTAGTAGCAATGAGCACACCTAGTACTCAGATATTGGTTCCTAAATAAAAGAACCAGGGTTCGTTGGAGAAATGGTTGATTCCAGGGTTGGAGCAGGGACAGTACAAGATGATTATAAAATATCTTGTGGTGCCAGAAAGCAAGAAAGCACCCTAAAATGATGGGGGCACATCAAAAGAACACAGGAGCCAAATTGAAGGTGTGTCGCCAGTGGACAAATCTGGGACAATTTTAGCAATAAAATAAATAATGATAGTAATATGTTATAACCCATAGAATAAATATGAGTCCATAATAATATAAATAACTTAATAAATAAGTAGTATCAAAGGGGCATCTCTTCTTTACTGTAGAATCCCGCAGTAATAAGTGTAGAAAAAATGATGAAAATTCAAAAATCACCATTTGGCAAGCACCAGTTATAATTGTTACAGGCAAGAATCATTGATGAATATTAAAATTAGAGGATGAAAATATGAGAAACAGATAATTACATAATATCAGAGTGTGTCTCACTATAAGATACTTATCATTTACAAGGGGGAAAATAATAACTTCATAGTGAAGAAATTTGGCAGATACCATTTTAACCAAGTAATCAAAATTAAAATCACCAGTAATGGGACATGATGACATCATACACCCCTGCATATGATGTACTAAGGGCACAACAGCACTTCTGAGGTATTCTTGCCAGAAATATATGCCTTAATATAATCATAAGAAAACACCAAACAAGGCTGGGTGGGGAAGGGAGAGCATCAGGAAGAATAGCTAATGGATGCTAGGCTTAATACTTAGGTGATGGGTTGATCTATGCAGCAAACCACCATGGGACACATTTACCTGTGTAACAAATCTGCACATCCTGCACATGTACCCCTGAACTTAAAATAAAAGTGGAAGAAAATTAAAAAAAAAAATCCCACCACCAAACAGATTTAGGGGCATTCTACAAAATAACTGCCTAGTACTTTTCAAGTATTAAAGCATGAAAAAGGCTGAGGAACTTTACCAGACTGTAGGAGACTAAGACATTGAGAGACAGGACTAGCTGGATTTTCTAGGCTGACTAAGAATCCCTAAGCCTAGCTGGGAAGGTGACTGCATCCACCTTTAAACACGGGGCTTGCAACTTAGCTCACACCTGACCAAACAGGTAGTAAAGAGAGCTCACTAAAATGCTAATTAGGCAAAACCAGGAGGTAAAGAAATAGCCAATCATCTATTGCCTGAGAGCACAGAGGGAGGGAAAATGATCAGGATATAAACCCAGGCATTCGAGCTGGCAACGGCTACCCTCTTTGGGTCCCCTCCCATTTTATGGGAGCTCTGTTTTCACTCTATTAAATCTTGCAACTGCACACTCTTCTGGTCCGTGTTTGTTACAGCTTGAGCTGAGCTTTCACTCGCCGTCCACCACTGCTGTTTGTCGCCGTCACAGACCCACTGCTGACTTCCACCCCTCTGGATCTGGTAGGGTGTCTGATGTGCTCCTGATCCAGCGAGGTGCCCATTGCCACTCTGGATTAGGCTAAAGGCTTGCCATCATTCCTGCACAGCTAAGTGCCCGGGTTCATCCTAATTGAGCTGAACACTAGTCGCTGGGTTCCACGGCTCTCTTCTGTGACCCACAGCTTCTAATAGAGCTCTAATACTCACTGCATGGCCCAAGATTCCATTCCTTGGAATCTGTGAGGCCAAGAACCCCAAGTCAGAGAACAAGAGGCTCGCTACCATCTTGGAAGCAGCCTGCCACCATCTTGGAAGTGGCCTGCCACCATCTTGGGAGCTCTGGAAGCAAGGACCCCCTGGTAACATTTTGGCAACCACAAAGGGATTTCCAAAGCGGTGAGTAATATTGGACTACTTTTGCTTGCTATTCTGTCCTATCCTTCCTTAGAATTGGAGGAAAATACCAGGTACCTGTCAGCCGGTTAAAAATGATTAGCATGGCCACCGGACTTAAGACTCAGGTGTGAGGCTGTTTGGGGAAGGGCTTTCTAACAACCCCCAACCCTTCTGGGTTGGGAACATTGGTCTGCCTGGAACCAGCTTCCACTTTCAATTTTCCTGGGGAAGCCGAGGGCTGACTAGAGGCAGAAAGCTGTCATCCCAAACTCCCAGCATTAGCCTGTTGAGATCATGGCACAGCCAGAAGTCTCTATTCAACAGTCGCCCATGCGTGTGCCCCTACCTTTCCTTCTGACTCATACCTCCTGGGTCCCAACCACGACTTTCTTGAAAGTGTAGCCCCAAAATTCTCCTTACCTCTGAATCTACTTCCTCCGATCCCTGACTCCTAGGTACTAATGGTTCAGACTTTCATTTCCTCTAGCAAGTTGTATCTCCAAAGGGATCTAAGGAAGCTCTAGGCTGCATCCTTAGGCATCTAGGCTATAAACCCAGGGAGTCTTGTCCCTGGTGTCCCTCCTGATTTAGGTATATAGCTCTCAACATGGGCAGTTATGTGAGACCCATTCCCCACCATCCTTGCCAGGGCAAGGATGTTTGTAAATGGCTAAAAGAAGAGAGAGAGAAAGAGAGAGAGAGAGAGAGACAGACAGAGAGAGAGACAGACAGAGACAGACAGAGAGCAGAGAGACAGAGAGGAGAGAGAGAGACAGAGAGGAGAGAAAGAGACAGAGAGGAGAAAGAGGCAGAGAGACAACGAGGGAGTCAAAGAGAGAAAGAAAGAGACAGATAGAAATAAAATAAAATAAAATAAAATAAACCCAGTGTGCCCTACACCTTTAAAAGCCAGGGTAAATTTAAAACCTAAAATTGATAACTGAAGGTCTTCTCCGTGACCCTATAACACTCCAATACTACCTTGTTGTCAGTGTAAACAAGGATGTAGCCTGAAAAAAACACTGAGACCACTGACAACCCATAGCCTTCCTATCAAAAATCCTTAACCCAGTAACCCACGGATGGCCCAAATGCATTCAATCTGTAGCAGCAACTGCTTTGCTAACAGAAGAAAGTAGAAAAGTAACTTTTAGAGGAAACCTCATTGTGAGCACACCTCACCAGTTCAGAATTATTCTAAGTCAAAAAAGCAAAAAGGTAGCTTACTAACTCAAAAATCTTAAAGTATGGGGCTATTCTGTTAGAAAAAGGTAATTTAACACCAACCACTGATAATTCCCTTAACCCAGCAGATTTCCTAACAGGGGATTTAAATCTTAATTACCTTACAAAGATCTGACCAGACCTAGGAAGAACTCCCCTCAGGACAGGACAATAGATGGTTTCTCCCAGGTGATTGAGAAAAAAACCACAATGGGTATCATTAATTGATAAGGAGACTCTTGTGGAAGCAGAGTTAGGAGAATTGCCTAATAATTGGTCTGCTCAAACGTTGGATCTGTTTGCACTCAGCCAAGCCTTAAAGTACTTACAGAATCAAAAAACTTTATCTCAATCCTGACTCAAAAGGTTACCTACACCCTCTCTGAAATGAATCTGCATAAGAACTGTTTATGAGAATGCATCTTGATGGGGCAAACTGGGTTGTTATGAAATACTCAGGAGCCCAGCCCAGCTCTAGGACTCACCCCTGAGCACAAAGGCAATGTTGGGCACGCTGGTAAAGTACCACTAGAAACCAGCAGCCCGGACCCCTTTCTTTGTGGTCAAGAAAGGTGGGAAAACAGGTGTAGGACTGCTACATCGGTGAGCATAACTAATCCAATAAGCAGAGGTCCATGGGTGGTTACGCACCCTGGAAAGGAATAAGCACTAGGACCATAGAGGACGCTCTAGGACTAATGCTCATCAGAAAATGACTAGGGGTGCTGGCATCGCTATGTTCTTTTTTCTGATGGGAAACATTCCCCCCAAGGCAAAAACACCCCTAAGATGTATTCTGGAGAACTGGGACCAATTTGACCCTCAGACGCTAAGAAAGAAATGACTTATTTTCTTCTACAGTACCACCTGGCCATGATATCCTCTTCAAGAGAAACCTGCCTTCCTGAGGGAAGTATAAATTATAACACCATCTTACAGCTAGATCTCTTTTGTAGAAAAGAAGGCAAATGGAGTGAAGTGCCATATGTACAAACTTTCTTTTCATTAACAGACAACTCACAATTATGTAAAAAGTGTGATTTATGCCCTACAGGAAGCCCTCGGAGTCTACTTCCCTACCCCAGCATCCCCCCAACTCCTTCCCCAACTAATAAGAACCCCCCTTCAACCCAAATGGTCCAAAAGGAGATAAACAAAGGGGTAAACAATGAACCAAAGAGTGCCAATATTCCCCTATTATGCACCCTCCAAGCAGTAGGAGGAGGAGAATTCAGCCCAGCCAGAGTGCATGTACCTTTTTCTCTCTCATACTTATAGCAAATTAAAATAGACCTATGTAAATTCTCAGATAACCCTGATGGCTATATTGATGTTTTACAAGGGTTAGGACAATCCTTTGATCTGACATGGAGAGATATAATGTTACTGCTAAATCCGACATTAACCCCAAATGAGAGAAGTGCCGCCATAACTGGAGCCCGTGAGTTTGGCGATCTCTGGTATCTCAGTCAGGTCAATGATAGGATGACAACAGAGGAAAGAACAATTCCCCACAGGCCAGCAGGCAGTTCCCAGTGTAGACCCTCATTGGGACACAGAATCAGAACATGGAAATTGGTGCCGCAGACATTTGCTAACTTGTGTGCTAGAAGGACTAAGGAAAACTAGAAAGAAGCCTGTGAATTATTCAATGATGTCCACTGTAACACATGGAAAGGAAGAAAATCCTACCGCCTTTCTGGTGAGACTAAGGGAGGCATTGAGGAAGCATACCTCCCTGTCACCTGACTCTATTGAAGGCCAACTAATCTTAAAGGATAAGTTTATCACTCAGTCAGCTGCAGACATTAGAAAAAAACTTCAAAAGCCTGCCTTAGGCCCGGAGCAAAACTTAAAAACCCTATTGAACTTGGTAACCTTGGATTTTTATAATAGAGATCAGGAGGAGCAGGTGGAATGGGACAAATGGGATTTAAAAAAGGCCACCGCTTTAGTCATGGCCCTCAGGCAAGTGAACTTTGGAGGCTCTGGAAAAGGGAAAGGCTGGGCAAATCGAATGCCTAATAAGGCTTGCTTCCAGTGTGGTCTACAAGGACACTTTAAAAAAGATTGTCCAAATAGAAATAAGCTGCCCCCTCGTCCATGCCCCTTATGTCAAGGGCATCACTGGAAGGCCCACTGCCCCAGGGGATGAAGGTCCTCTGAGTCAGAAGCCACTAACTAGATGATCCAGCAGCAGGACTGAGGGTTCCCAGAGCAAGCACCAGCCCATGCCATCACCCTCACAGAGCCCTGGGTATGCTTGACCATTGAGGGCCAGGAGGTTAACTGTCTCCTGGACACTGGCACAGCCTTCTCAGTCTTACTCTCCTGTCCTGGACAACTGTCCTCCAGATCTGTCACTATCCGAGGGGTCCTAGGACAGCCAGTCACTAGATACTTCTCCCAGCCACTAAGTTGTGACTGGGGAACTTTACTCTTTTCACATGCTTTTCTAATTATGCCTGAAAGCCCCATTTCCTTGTTAGGGAGAGACATTCTAGCAAAAGCAGGAGCCATTACACACCTGAACATAGGAGAAGGAACACCCGTTTGTTGTCCCCTGCTTGAGGAAGGAATTAATCCTGAAGTCTGGGCAACAGAAGGACAACATGGACAAGCAAAGAATTCCTGTCCTGTTCAAATTAAACTAAATAATTCTGCCTCCTTTCCCTACCAAAGGCAGTACCCCCTTAGATATGAGGCCCAACAAGGACTCCAAAAAATTGTTAAGAACCTAAAAGCCCAAGGCCTAGTAAAACCATGCAGTAGCCCCTGCAATACTCCAATTTTAGGAGTACAGAAACCCAACGGACAGTGGAGGTTAGTGCAGGATCTCAGGATTATCAATGAGGCTGTTGTCCCTCTATACCCAACTATACCTAACCTTTATACTCTGCTTTCCCAAATACCAGAGGAAGCAGAGTGGTTTACAGTCCTGGACCTTAAGGATGCCTTTTTCTGCATCCCTGTACATCCTGACTCTCAATTCTTGTTTGCCTTTGAAGATCCTTCTAACCCAACATCTCAACTCACCTGGACTGTTTTACCCCAAGAGTTCAGGGATATAGCCCCCATCTATTTGGCCAGGCATTAGCCCAAGACTTGAGCCAGTTCTCATATCTGGACACTCTTGTCCTTTGGTACATGGATGATTTACTTTTAGCCACCTGTTCAGAAACCTTGTGCCATCAAGCCACCCAAGTGCTCTTAAATTTCCTTGCCACCTGTGGCTACAAGGTTTCCAAACCAAAGGCTCAGCTCTGCTCACAGCAGGTTACATACTTAAGGCTAAAATTATCCAAAGGCACCAGGACCCTCAGTAAAGAATGTATCCAGCCTACACTGGCTTTTCCTCATCCCAAAACCCTAAAGCAACTAAGAGAGTTCCTTGGCATAACAGGCTTCTGCCAAATATGGATTCCCAGGTACGGCGAAATAGCCAGGCCATTATATACACTAATTAAGGAAACTCAAAAAGCCAATACCCATTTAGTAAGATGGACACCTGAAGCAGAAGCAGCTTTCCAGGCCCTAAAGAAGGCCCTAACCCAAGCCCCAGTGTTAAGCTTGCCAACGGGGCAAGACTTTTCTTTATACGTCACAGAAAAAAACAGGAATAGTTCTAGGAGTCCTTACACAGGTCTGAGGGATCAGCTTGCATCCCGTGGCATACCTCAGTAAGGAAATTGATGTAGTGGTAAAAGGTTGGCCTCATTGTTTATGGGTAGTGGCGGCAGTAGCAGTCCTAGTATCTGAAGCAGTTAAAATAATACAGGGAAGAGATCTTACTGTGTGGACATCTCATGATATAAATGGCATACTCACTGCTAAAGGAGACTTGTGGCTGTCAGACAACTTTTTGCTTAAATATCAGCCTCTATTACTTGAAGGGCCAGTGCTGCGACTGTGCACTTGTGCAACTCTTAACCCAGCCACAGTTCTTCCAGACAATGAAGAAAAGATAGAACATAACTGTCAACAGGTGATTGCTCAAACCTACGCCACTCAAGGGGACCTTCCAGAGGTTCCCTTGACTGATCCCGACCTCAACTTGTATACTGATGGAAGTTCCTTTGTAGAAAAAGGACTTCGAAAAGCAGGGTATGCAGTGGTCAGTAATAATGAAATACTTGAAAGTAATCCCCTCACTCCAGGAACTAGCGCTCAGCTGGCAAAACTAATAGCCCTCACTTTGGCACTAAAATTAGGAGAAGGAAAAAGGGTAAATATATATACACACTCTAAGTATGCTTACCTAGTCCTCCATGCCCACGCAGCAATATGGAGAGAAAGGAAATTCCTAACTTCCGAGGGAACACCTATCAAACATCAGGAAGCCACTAGGAGATTATTATTGGCTGTACAGAAACCCAAAGAGGTGGCAGTCTTACACTGCCAGGGTCATCAGAAAGGAAAGGAAAAGGAAATAGAAGGGAACCGCCAAGCAGATATTGAAGCCAAAAGAGCCACAAAGCAGGACCCTTCATTAAAAATGCTTATAGAAGGACCCCTAGTATGGGGTAATCCTCTCTGGGAAACCAAGCCCCAGTACTCAACAGGAGAAATAGAATAGGGAACCTCATGAGGACGTAGTTTCCTCTTCTCAGGATGGCTAGCCAACGAAGAAGGAAAAATACTTTTGCCTGCAGCTAACCAATGAAAATTACTTAAAATCCTTCACCAAACCTTTCACTTAGGCATTGATAGCACCCATCAGATGGCCAAATTATTGTTTACTGGACCAGGCCTTTTTAAAACTGTCAAGCAGATAGTCAGGGCCTGTAAAGTGTGCCAAAGAAATAATCCCCTACACTGCAGGCCATACATTTCAATCCCTGTCTCTTTAACCTCTTTGTTAAGTTTGTCTCTTCCAGAATCAAAGCTGTAAAACTACAAATGGATCTTCAAATGGAGTCCCAGATGCAGTCCATGACTAAGATCTACCACAGACCCCTGGACTGGCCTGCTAGTCCACGCTCCAATGTTGATGACATCGAAGGCACCCCTCCCAAGGAAATCTCAACTGCATGACCCCTACTACGCCCCAATTCCGCAGGAAGCAGTTAGAGCGGTCATCGGCCAACCTCCCCAACAGCACTTGAGTTTTCCTGTTGAGAGAGAGAACTGAGAGACAGGACTAGCTGGATTTCCCAGGCCAACTAAGAATCCCTAAGCCTATCTGGGAAAGTGACTGTATCCACCTTTAAACATGGGGCTTGCAACTTAGCTCACACCCGACTAATCAGATAGTAAGGAGAGCTCACTAAAATGCTAATTAGGCAAAAACAGGAGGTAAAGAAATAGCCAATCATCTATTGCCTGAGAGCACAGCAGGAGGGACAATGATGAGGATATAAACCCAGGCATTCAAGCCAGCAACAGCTACCCCCTTTGGGTCCTCTCCCTTTGTATGGGAGCTCTGTTTTCACTGTATAAAATCTTGCAATTGCACACTCTTCTGGTCCATATTTGTTATAGCTCAAGCTAAGTTTTCACTCGCCGTCCACCACTGCTGTTTGTCGCTGTTGCAGACCCATCGCTGACTTCCACCCCTCTGGATCTGGCAGGGTGTCTACTGTGCTCCTGATCCAGCGAGGCGCCCATTGCCACTCCGGATCGGGCTAAAGGCTTGCCATTGTTCCTGCATGGCTAAGTGCCTGGGTTCATCCTAATCGAGCTGAACACTAGTAGCTGGGTTTCATGGTTCTCTTCCGTGACCCACAGCTTCTAATAGAGCTATAACACTCACCGCATGGCCCAAGATTCCATGCCTTAGAATCCTTGAGGCCAAGAACCCCAGATCAGAGAACAAGAGGCTTGCTGCCATCTTGGAAGCAGCCCGCCACCATCTTGGGAGCTCTGGAAGCAAGGACCCCCTAGGTAACAACATGACAACGAATCACAGTGTGGGATCCTGGATTGGATCTCAGACTGGGAAAAGAATGTTAGTGGGAGAACTTGCCAAGTTCAAGTTAGGTCTATAGATTAGTTAATAGTATCATGTCAGTGTTAATTTTCTGGGTTAGATAAGTAAGATGCCAACATTAGGGGAATCTGGGCGTAGAAGGAATGGGAAGTCTGTGTTCATTTTTTTGCTTTTTTTTTTTTTTTTTTTTTGTAGAGATAGAGTCACACTCTGTCACCCAGGTTGGATTGCAGTGGCACAATCATAGCTCACTGCAGCTGAACTCCTGGGCTTAGGTGTGCCTTCTGCCTCAGCCTTCAGAGAAGCTATGTCTATAGGTGTGTGCCACCATGCAGGGCTAATTTTTTTATTTTTTGTAGAGATCAGGTCTCACTTTGCTGCCCAGGATGGTCTTGAACTTCTGGCTTCAAGCGATCCTCCCATCTTGGTCTCCCAAAGTTCTGGGATTACTGGCATGAGCCACTGTGCCCAGCCTCACAACTTTTGTTAAAACCCTAAAATCATTTCAAACTAAGACAATTTTTAAAAACGGGGAACTTTAAAAGATATCATTTTTAATATTGAAATATAGATTAGGAACAATCTAACAAAATACATACAAGACACCCATTAGGATGACTATTATTAATTTTTTTAATCATTTCAAACTAACATGATTTTTTAAAATGGGAAACTTTAAAAGATACCATTTATAATATTGAAATATAGATTAGAAACAACCTAACAAAATATGTACAAGACACCCATTAGGATGACAATTATTAATTTTTTAAAAGAAAAGGAAACAAATGTTGGTGAGGATGTGGAGAAATTTGAACCCTTTTGTATCGGAATGTAAAAGGGTGTAGCCACTGTGGAAAACAGTATGATGGTCCCTAAAAAAATTAAAAATAGGAGTACCATTTGATCCAACAATCTAATTCTGGGTACATACACAAAAGAATTGAAAGCAGGAGCTCAAACAGATTTGTACACCCATGTTCACAGCAGCATTGTTCACAATAGACAAAAGGTGGAAGCAACACAAATGTCCATGGATGGATGAATGGATAAAGAAAGTGTGGTGTATACATACAATGGAATATGGATCAGCCTTAAAAATGAATAAAATTATAATACATGTTACAGTATGAATGAACCTTGAAAACATTCTGCTAAGTGAAATACCAAATCACAAAAGGACATGTATGATTACACTTATATGAGGTACCTAGTCAAATTCATAGACACAGAAAGTAGAATTGTGGTTACCAGGGACTGAGGGAGGAGGAAAAGGGGAGTTATTATGTAGTAGGTACAGAATTTCAGTTTGGGAAAATGAAATAGTTCTGGAGATGGATGGTAGTGAAGGTTGCACAATGATGTGAATTACTTAATGCCACTGAACTGTGCACTTAACAATGGTTAAGATGTTAAATTTTGTGTTGTGTATATATTACATTTTAAAAAATGGTTTAAAAATATGTGCAAGACCTATGTGTAAAATAATGATACAATGTACAGAAATATATGAAGAAAGAAAAGTAAATGTAGAGCTATCTCATGGTCATGAATAAAAGTTGTCAGTTCTCCATATTGATCTGTAGATTCAACACAACTCTAGTCAAAATCCAAAAGGTATTTTTTATAAAATTATTTTTGGCAAGAAGATTCTAAAATGTATATTGAAGGACAAAGGGCATAAATACCTAAGAAAACTCTGAAGAATAATAAGAATGATGTGCCCTGCAAATTATCAAACTATATTATAAAGTTATATGAATTAATGAGAATATGCCAACATAGAAATAGCTAACAGAAAGCCCAGAAATATATCCATGCAAACTTAAAGTTTTGATATCTGAGAGGGGAGTGGCATGATAGGTCAGTAAATGGAAAAATAAATTAAAATTAGATTCGTCATATCATAAACAAAAATTCCAGCCCTATTAAGGCCTTAAATTTCAAGAACAACACTTTTAATAGAAAATATAAGGGAATCTATTTCTGACTTTCAGGTGAGGAAGGATTTCCTAATCAAGACACAAAAACTATGCTGTTTTGTGCTAACCACAAAAATTTAAATTTATAAATTTGACTACAGGTATATAAGAATGTATAAATTGTAGTATATTTATACAGTGAAATACAATATAGCAAGATTAAACTTGCCAAATTTAGCAATATAGCAGTTTTAAGCAGACAAAACTTAAAAATGAAAATCTTAAAGTGGAAAAAAACTGGACACAACTGGAAGGAGATATTTGCACACACACACACATGCACACACACACCTATATCTGAAAAAGGACTAGGATCAAGACTATGTAAAGAGTATGTACAGAACCACAAATCAAGCCAAGCACAGTGGGTCACACCTGTAATCCCAGCACTTTGGGAGGCCAAGGTGGGTGGATCACCTGAGGTCAGGAGTTCAAGACCAGCCTGGCCAATGTGGTGAAACCCTGTCTCCAGTAAAAAAAAAATACAAAAATTAGCCAGGCATGATGGTGCACACCTGTAATCCCAGCTACTCGGGAGGCTGTGGTAGGAGAATCACCTGAACCCAGGAGGCAGAGGCTGCAGTGAGCTGAGATCTGGCCACTGCACTCCCACCTGGGCAACAGAGCAAGACTCCATCTCAAAAACAAACAAACAAACAAACAAAAAAACACACAAATCAGGGCCAGGCATGGTGGCTCACGCCTGTAATCCCAGCACTTTGGGAGGTCGAGGTGGGTGGAATCACCTGAGGTCAGGAGTTCGACACCAGACTGGCCAACATGGTGAAACCCAGTCTCTACTAAAAATACAAAAATTAGCCAGGCGTGGTGGCACACGTCTGTAATCCCAGTTACTCGGGAGGCCGAGGTAGGAAAATTGCTTGAAGGAGGCAGAGGTTGCAGTGAGCCGAGGTGGTGCCACTGCACTCCAGCCTGGGTGACAGAGCGACTCTGTCTAAAAAAAAAAAAAAAAGAAAAGAAAAGAAAAATGGGCCAAAGACCTGAACAGGCATTTTACGAAGAGGAAACTCGTGTGGCCTACAAACATGTGAAGATGCTCAACCTCTTTAATAATGAGGGAAATGCAAATCAAGACCATGGTAGGATATTTATACTCATTTGATTGACAAAACTTTAGAAGTTTTTTGTTTTTTGAGACAGTTTTGCTCTTGTTGCCTGGGCTGGAGTGCAATGGCACAATCTCAGCTCACTGCAACCTTCGCCCCCCGGGTTCAAGCAATTCTCCTGCCTCAGCCTCCCAAGTAGCTGGGATTACAGGCGCGCACCACCACACCCGGCTAATTTTGTATTTTTAGTAGAGACTGGGTAGGACGGGTTTTCTCCATGTTGGTCAGGCTGGTCTTAAACTCCCAACCTCAGGTGATCTGCCCACCTCGGCCTCCCACAGTGCTGGGATTACAGGCGTGAGCCATCATGTCTGGCCAAATTGAGAAGTTTGATAACACCAAGTGGTGGAGAAAACTATCTTGCATACATTCCTGGCAGAATTATTCATAGACCCACTTTGGAAAACAATTTGGCATTGTCTTATAAAGTTGAATATCTGTATACCTTATGACCCAGCAATGCTACTCCCAGGTATATACTCTAGGGAGCCATTTGTACATATGATCCAGGAAATAAGTACCAAAATGTTCATGACACTTTTCAACTGTGAAAAAAGAGCCCAAATGCACATCAATGAAAGAATGCCTAAATTGTAGTAGATTTATATAGTGGAATACACTATAGCGTGAAAATGAAGAAGCTTCAGCTCCATCCATCAACCTGTATGAGTCTCAAAAACAGGATGTTCAGTGAAAAAAGTAAGCCTCAGAAAACCGATGCTCTTTTTATAAAGTTTGGAAACAAGCAAGACTAAAGAAATAATTTCAGTATGTCATGCAATAAAACTATAGATTTTTTTTAACAGCAAGGATGAAATTCAGGAAACCATCTCTGAGGGGAGACAGAGGAATGATGTCAAGGAAGAGGTGGACTGAAATCATTAGAAATATTCTGGCGCTTTGGGTGGGTGATGGATTCACACGTGTCTGTTTTTATTTTGAAAAAATATTGTGCCCAAGGACCCTCTCCTGAAACATCCACTCCTGCTCTTCCTGCAGGGCCCCCTCCCCTCTGCTGGAGACTGATAAAGGCAGCAGTCCCCCACTGTGATGGGGGTATCCCCTGTTCAGTGAACTTCTGCCTGCTACTACTTGCTCTTAGTATTTTCCACAGCCAAAACTCATCTTCACATTGATCATGTTAATGGCTACAGAATCTTTGTTAAGGTGCTGTTTACTTCATGGTAGCTACTGGGCACCAAGGCTGTTTCTCACTGCTTCCTCACTACCCCAGACAACTTTTCTGTACACATTATTGTGCAGAAGGCTCTCTTTCTTCCCTGGGCTAAGGTCCAAGAAGTAGGATTGTTTATATGGCTCTTATAACATAGGCTCATAATGTCCTCCGGAAAGAGCAACCCATTTCAGAGTCCACAACAGTTCACGAGGTGTCCATTTCCTTACAGTCCCACCAGCAGCATTGGGTCTTATAATTTGTATTGCTTTTCGGTCATTTTGTAGTATGATGAGAACCCTTGTCTCTGTTCTTGTGATTTTTTTTTTTTAATTTTGTGGGAGGCTAATCACCCACATTGTCAGGCCAGGTGTCCTTGAAGGGGACATTCTTCCACGTATTCTCACATTTCCTACACTCTGGTCCTTCGTCTCACGGGCACTTGCTCCCTAAGCACTGCGGAAGACACTGAGGCATATTGTAATGATTAGCGGAGGCCTCCTTTCTAAGTTCTTCCTCTCATTTCTGCCAAGATCCCTGCACATTCCCAGCATTCTGGGAAAGTTTCTTCAGAGAATTCTTTAGAGGACGGGCCTTGGCTGGGACACCAGGGGCCCTTGCCTGGCTGGGGATAGCACTGTGGTGGGCCTAGAGGGCAGGGATCTGTGGGGAGGCCGAGCTGCATTCGCCAAATCTATCCCTCTTAGGCTGGCCCTGGAGGAGTGACCCAGCCTGGCCCCCAGCCCCCATGGGGTCCTCACCTGGGCATGTTACCAAGCTGCCCCACTAGCCCTAGCCAAGGCTAGGGCCACTTTCAGAAGCCACCACGAGCCCCTCACTCTACTATTGGACAGGGTGGACAGGGATGGAGAAGAGCTCACTGTCTGCTTGAGGAGAAGTCCCCTTTCCCTCTTGGGCCCCTAGTTTTCTACCAGTCACACCAGGGGGCTGCCTCCTTCTCAGACTGCGACTGCTGTTCCATAATCCAGGGAAGAGGTCTCCAGCTCATCGTCTACGGGACAAATCCAGCCTGCAGACACATTTCCCTTGGCTAGCCCATTTGGTGCCTCACTGTATCTTGGAATGTGATTTAACTGCCAAAAGTTGATTTCACATAAATGCAGCATTTTCTTTTTGAAGTTTGGCCAATGGGACAGCATTCCCATCTGGCAACAATTAGCAAATCTGAGCAGGGGCCCCTCCTTTAGACTGAGAGTCTGCTCTGTTTTTTGTGATTATTGTTGTTGTTGTTGTTTGTTTGTGAGACAGAATCTCGGTCTGTCACCCAGGCTGGAATGTAGTGGTGTGATCTCGGCTTACTGCACCCTCTGCTTCCTGGGTTCAAGTGATTCTCCTGGCTCAGCCTCCCGAGTAGCTGGTACTACAGGTGCAAGCCACCACGCCTGGCTAATTTTTGTATTTTTAGTAGAGATGGGGTTTCACCATGTTGGCCAGGCTGGTCTCGAACTCCTGACCTCAAGTGATTTTCCCGCCTCGGCCTCCCAAAGTGCTGGGATTACAGGCGTGAGCCACTGCACCCAGCTCCTGCTACTTCTGATGTGTGCATGCAGGAGGCCCAGCAGAGCCCGGCACCATTTCCCCATTTCACTTGTCTTTGCCTCCTGCCTGGCCCCAAGTTCGGGATCCCTTATCTCAGCAGAATTTGGAGATGCATAAGAGGCAGGGAACACAGAGGGAGAGCATGCTTAGATGTGTGTGTGCTGGGAGGTGGGGGAGGCTGCATAAGCGCCCCCCGGAGAGATCTATGCCTAATCCTCAGAACTCGTAAATATGTTTCCTTACATGGCAAGGGGGGTTAAAGTTACAGATGAAGTTAAGGTTACTACTTAGCTGACTTTAAAATAGATTATCCTGGATTGTCAGGTAGGTCCCATTAATCCCAGGATCCTTAAATGCATAAGACCCAAAGAAATGCAGCGTGATAAAGATTTGGGCAGCCGTTGGTGGCTTTGAAGATGCAAGGGGTCCCAGAGCCAAGGAATGCAGGAGGCTCTAGAAGCTGGAAAAGGCAAGAAAGGAAATGAGCTCTGCCCTAGAGCCTCCAGAAAGGAAGGCAATCCTTCTGAGACCTTGATCTTAGCCTGCTGAGGCCCATTTGTTCTTCTGACCTCCAAAACCATTAGGTAATAAGTCTCTGCTGTTTCAAGCCACTAAGTGTGGGCATTTGTTATAGCAGCAATAGGAAACCAATACAGGATGTATGTGTGTAAGGCTGGAGAGGGTGGAGGTGGATAAAGGAGACTTTCCAGGGAGGGAGAGCCTCTGCTGTCCTCTCAGAGATGTGGCTTCTGGACCAGAGCCATCTGTACCAGCCTCCCTCTGCAGGGACCGCTTCAGCATCCCCCAGCACCACCTGATACCCCAATACCCTGGAGCACTCACTCCCTCTACCCATCCCAAAGGCCCTCTGCCAGGTGGACAGGCCCCAGGCAATTGGCTCTCAATGTGCCAAAGAGGTAACTGAGGCCTGGGAGAAGCATAGCCAGGAGCAGCACTCCACCTGCCGCAGGAGATGGCCAGACGCCACACCTGAGAACTCACGCTTTCTGGGAGGGCAGCCCGCTCCTTCCACAGATTCCCCACAGCCAAACAGGCCCAGGCAGGCTCCTGTCCACACCTGTGCTGAGAACGCGGCCGCAAAATTGCCAGGGTTCATCATAATTTCTACTCTCCACACCCTCCCGGCCCTGCCTCCCTGTAGGCAGGACCGCAAGCCAAAGCCAGGGCCCACCTGACCACAATCCAGGCCCAGCCAGACCCTTGGAAGCAGAACCTTTGAGCTCCACTGGTGTCCAGGAAGTAGTGTCACAATGGGGTGGGGAGGTCCTTGGGGTGGGCTGGGAATGGTGAGGGTCAGCATTCTACTCCAGGGACACAACTGGCCGCAGCCTCCAGGGGCAAGGCAGGTCAGGAAAACTGCCACACAAACCCCCCTGCCCCTGTCTTTGTGCAGGCTGTTTACCCCACACGAGGGCTCCACCTCCACTCTCGGAAATTCTCCTGTCCTTCCAGATATCACTCATTTATCAACTATTCTTCAAGCCTTCCTGAGCCCACAGCTGGAAATGGCTTGGCCCTACCCCACTCACTTCTGCTCTGTCTCTCCGTGACACTCCCCTGCCAACCAGCCTTGGTCAGAGCTGCCGGGGTCTGACCCATCTCCCCCATAAGCTAGAAGCCTCCTCTGCCAGATTGCAGGAACAGGGCTTCAAGCTTCATGCTTGGGGGAAGGGAAGCCAAAGTGGCAGGACAGGAAAACCAGCACAGGGCCTGGTACAAGGCAGACCATCCTTGTACCAGTACAGCATGTACTTAGGACCTCAACAAAATTAGAGCATTGCTATGGTTTAATATTTGTCCTCTCCAAAACTCATGTTGAAACTTCATCTCCAGTGTGGTAGCATGATGGGGCCTTTAAGATGTAATTGGGTCATGAGTGTAATCTGTTAATCCATGAATCACCATTCATGGATTAGTAGATTAATGGGTTAATGAGTTATGAGAATGGGACTGGTGACTTTATAACAAGAGGAAGAAAGACAAGCTAGCTTGCTCGGTTCCCTCACCTGTGCCCCCTTGGGAGGCTGCAGAGTTCCCAACAGCAAGAAGGCCCTTACCAGATGTATTCCCTAAACCTTGGACTTCCCAGCCTCCAGAACTGTAAGAAATAAATTTCTTTTCTTTATAAATAACTCAGTTTCAAGCAGTCTGTTATAAGCAACAGAAAATGGACTAACACAGACACTTAAGACACAAAAAAAAATTAAAAGAATTTCATATATTTGAAAAAAAATGAAGTATTGATCACAGGGAAACCTACTTACAGCTCTTTTGCAGTTTCCTATGGCTCAATCTTCACTTGTTTGGGGGCAGGGCACTGCAATCTTATTGGTATCTGGGGCATCAGATCCTTCCTCTTTCACCAGACCTCCCTCGGGGTGTCTGCAGGTCACCTCAGTGGTTGGTCCTAGGCCCCTCATCCCCCCTAGAGTTCCCCACTCTTGAGCAGCAGCACTCTGGGGGTCAAAGGGACCAAGCAGACAGCACAGTGAGCACCCAGAAGCCATCAGTGAGACTGAAGAGCAGGGTGGGAGCACCCCTTTGTTTTGGTTTGTTTTGGTTACATAAGATCCCAGAACTCGGCTGGGCATGGTGGCTCACGCCTGTAATCCCAGCACTTTGGGAGGCTGAGGCAGACGAATCACCTGAGGTCAGGAGTTCAAGACCAGCCTGGCCAACATGGCAAAACCCTGTCTCTACTAAAAATACAAAAATTAGCCTGGCGCAGTGGCGCACACCTGTAATCCCAGTTACTTGGGAAGCTGAGGCAAGAGAATCGCTTGAACCCAGGAGGCAGAAGTTGCGGTGAGCAGAGAATTGCACCACTGCACTCCAGCCTGGGTGACAAACTGAGACTCCTTTTCAAAAAAAAAAAAAAGATCCCAGAACTCTCTGGGTTGAGAAGAGCCCCAATAACAGCTGAGATGAATTTCCAATCAGCTCAGCAAGATGGAGGCTCATAGGCTAAAGAAACACTCTGTTGCCTGCAGATATGAGTTTACAGAACAAATATTCATACCAGCTACAAATGTTGATTGCCTTTGTTAAAAATTTAGGAGGTCATTTTTGTTTCCCTTGGTTACAGGTTGAGAAAACTAGTAAATATGAGGGTCAAATTGTTTCTAGGCAAAAAGGGGCTTGCTGTTCAATGTGCTAGAAGCCAATATTATGACACCGGGTTTTTGAGAAAAGAAAAGCTTTTAATTATGGGCCGGCCGACACGGAGACAGGAGTCCAGCTTGAATCTGTCTCCCTGGGCTGGTGCTAAGGCAGTGTTTTTATTAGAAAAGGTGTCGGGATTCTGAGATTAGCAGGTGATTAGTGGAAGGAAAGAGGAGGTCTGGAAAGTCCTCCAGCATGCGCAGTTCTCTTCATGACACCTCATAGATCACATGGGCAGGTACGGGGGGAGTGAGTATGAAACACGCAGTGGAAATTCAGGCTGTGATGTCAGCAAGCAGGTACTGCACAGACTCTAGTTGGCCACATTGGTTCCAACCTATTTTAGCCAGCTTTGTTGTCTTACAAGTGGAGGGACTTTCAGCATCTCAGCAAGTTGTTTCTTTGCTTACCTGCCATCCTGCAAACTCAAGAATTTCTGTTAGTCATTGGTGTCTTTAACTGTTTGGGGCACAGTTTCGCTTTCACACACCTGGACTAAATGTTTAGGACTGATAGTCACCATTGCCGTAACCTTTGAGGAGCAAAATCAAGGAGATACACAACCAGGGTCCAGTGAAGCTGCATATCTTCTCCTTCAGAGTCCCAGAGACCTCAGCAGCCAACCTCCCATCAGTGACTGCTAAAGGACACTTACCCATTCATCAGAGCAAACCACAGGACACTTTTAAATACACACAGAAAAAAAAAATCTTTCTCCCCAACCAACCATAATCCCCCCAAAAAGGAAAGAAAAAGTCTCCAGGGGCCAGGCATGGTGGCTCATGCCTGTAATCCCAATACTTTGGGAGGCCGAGGTGGGCGGATCACGAGTTCAGGAGTTTGAGACCAGCCTGGCCAACTTGGCAAAACCCCATCTCTACCAAAAATACAAAAATTAGCCAGGCTTGGCCGTTCATGTCTCTTCCTGGGAATGACAATCATTCCGTCTTAAAGGGAGCAAGTGTCCATATCTTAGAGGAGGAAACTGCCTTTAGCTGGGAAATGGCCCTTTCCCCACTTCTATCTGGTTTTCCGCACCCCTTGGCAGTTTCAGCCTGGGAGACACATTGTGCCCAGAAAGACTTGCTAGTATTCCCCAAGAGGATGCCATGAATGGGCACACAGTAGGAAGCTAAATAGAGCTTTTGTCCAGCACTTCAAAGCTGAGAATCGTGAGTGAGGAATATCCATGTGTTTGGAAGACAGGTGCTGAACACTTCCATGCTGGGTTTACAGGAAACTGGTCCAGCATCTACGCCCAACCCCGAACCAGCCATGCAGGAGAAGGTGAGCAAGCTGGGGTGCCTGTGAGAAGAGAGACTGAAACCTTCTCCCTAGTGGGAGGTTAGCTGGGGCAAGGCAGGGGCAGTGGCCAGGCAAGCTCTTTTTCTATCTACCATTTGGTGACACAATGATATATGGTGTTCTTGCAGGCTAAGGAGGTGCTAAGGAAGGCAGTCCGGCTTGAGGTCTCTTTATGGGCGCCCATCTAAGAAGGCCATCTTTTTTTTTTTTTTTTTTTTTTTTTTTGAGACGGAGTCTCTTTCTGTTGCCCAGGTTGGAGTGCAGTGGTGCGATCTTGGCTCACTGCAAACTCCGCCTCCCAGGGTCAAGCGATTCTCCTGCCTCAGCCTCCCAAGTAGCTGCGATTACAGGCATGCACCACCATATAGGACTAATTTTTGTATTTTTAGTAGAGACAGGGTTTTGCCATGCCAGCCAGGCTGGTCTCAAATTCCTGACCTCAGGTAATCCGCCCGCCTCAGCCTCCCAAAGTGCTGGGATTACAGGCATGAACCACCACGCCCAGCCAAGAAGGCCATCTTGGTTGGGTCAGGGGCTGCCAGCTGTAGGACAGGTTGTGGGAGCAATGCTGGGTGGGGCTGGAGAAGGGTCCCAAGAGGAGCTGGGAGTACATTGGGAGCATATTGCTCATTCTAAGGAACAATACCAAGGCCTGAGAGGATCTCTGAGAAGCCCAAGAAGATGGCCCGTGGAAAAGGCAGCTTTCAGAAGCCTGACAAAACACACCAACTGGCATTAGCCAATGTGCACCAGAAAGAATTGCAACCAGCAGCAGCTAGGTGAAAAGACCTCTACCCTTTCCCTCACCCTGCATGGGCCCTGGAAGGTCCAGAAGCAGCTGAGCATGAGCAGGAGGAGGCGGGGTGAGGCGGGGAGCAGAACAAACCTCCTTTCCTTCCCCAAGCTGGTCCCTGAGCCACACATAGGTTAGGCATGAGCTGAGTGTAGGGCGGGGGTTTGGGCCATCTTTGAAGTGAACGCAAGGTGGAAGTTTTGATTTAGGCTGAACTGAATCTTCTCTCTGTATGACCCAGTGACCTATGGGGTCATACGTTAGCCAGAGGAATCTGGTCCATCCGCTAGAAGGAATCATAACCTTCCTTTTATCCACAGCATTTTCATCCACCTGCCTGGGTAGAGTCCACAACTTCACATTTGTTTCCTCTCCCCTCCTGTTCCCACAAATTGGAAATGGCTTACCTTGTGTTCTGTTCTGAACATCACTGTGTTTTGAGGGCAGGGGACTCCAGATTGAGGAGATCAAGAGAGCCATACCCCATGAAGATTGTTAGAGGACAAGTTAAGTCCAAGACATACCCAAGATCCTAACCCAGACAGAGTATTGGGGGCAGGGCTCTGGAGATGAGAAAGGTGAAGGAGGCCGGGAGGTCCTGTCTCAGATGGTGGTTCCCAGTCTGGGATTGGACTCGGCAGGAGGTGACAGCCATGGGCCAGATTGTGGTGTCCTGCCTCCATAAGCAAGGCTGGTCTTGCCCTGTGTCCCTGTGGGTCCTGGCCATATCCAAGGAGGTGTTTAGGCAGCTCCCTGCTGCTGATGGTCCAGCTCTTAGAGACCTCAATCAGAAGTATGTGCTGCTCACAAAGGCCACTCCCGGGCTGGAAGTTCTTCCCTTGGCCTCTGTTTCCTTCTCTGAGGGCACTGATTTGGGGGACCTAGAGGGAGCAGAAGGCTGTCATTGGCTGCCCAGGAATTGGTCCCATGACAGTGTCCCTCACCACCTCCCTCCTCAAAGTAAGGGGAATCCGAACTAAAGCCAGCCAGATGTCTGTGGTTCTGGAGGACCCCATATTAGCCTCTAGGCAACAGTGGACGAGTGACGAGGTGGAGGCCTGGGCATATAGAGTGCGTGGCCAATGTGAGACCCAAGTCGTGGTTTCAGTGCAAGCAAGCAGCTCACCGTGGGTGAGGCCCCAGCTCCAGGTCCTGGAGGGTGTCTTTCAGGCCCTGGCCACGCGTCTCTGGCAGCAGGGTGCACAGCAGGCCGGCCACGATGGGGAGGCTGCCGTAGATGAGCATGGGGAGGGCAGCGTGGTACTCTCCCAGCAGGATCACAAGTGGTGTGAGGATGCCCCCGATCCGTGAGAAGATGCCCACCAGCCCCATGCCTGTCTGCCTGGGGGAAGACCAGGGCAAGCTAAGTAGACCTGGGCCCAACTCTGGGCCTCAGCTTCACCCTAGTATATTTCCTCGGGAGAGTCCAGACCTCAAAGGTCTGCAGGGTCTCCAGCCTCACCCAGCCCAGCCAGCGTTCCTGCTCTCTGCTCCTGCCTCCAACCCTGCTCCCTGCCTGCTACACCCCTGCTCGCCTGTCAAGTCTCAGGTCGGAGGCTGCACATCCTTACCACTCTTCCACCCCAAGTGCTCCTTCTCTGTGGCCATTCATTCTTAGATGTGTCCCATATTCCTGTCCTGTCCGCCAGGGCATGGCCTACTTGCCTGTCTGTCCTCCACCATTCTGAGGACAACTTGAGGGCTTGGGCTAGATTTCTAGTTGTCCTGGACCCCGCCCAGCACTGCTGCCGCAGAGCCAGCCCTGTCAGCTATTTGTGGAATGGGGTGAGGGCCGAGGAGGGACAGCCAAATCAGCGTCTCAGTAGCAGAGGAGCAGGAGTCACACTGCAGCTCTTACCGGAGGATGGTGGGGAAAAGCTCGGCAGAGTACACATAGGAGATGGTAAAGGCAGCAGCTGTGGCCATCTTCCCCACCACAGCCAGCATGGTGACCACCACGGGCAGATCTGGCAGAGGGTAGACAGCCCCATCACCTGGGCCCTGACGCCGGTCTCATCCACTGAAACTCCCCACCCCTTCTGTACCCAAACCCCAGGGAAGCCTTTACTCCTGGAAGCAGAACAATGGCCACTGGTCTAGCCCCTGGCAGCCGGTGGGTGAGGGGGCATGCGGGTGAGGGATAGCCAGCCCTGGTACCTGCTGGGATGAAGATGATGATGATACACATCAGGCCACCCAAGACCAAGGTCCCCAACTGGCTCCACTTGCGGCCAAACCTCTGCATCATGAAGATGCTGGAACAGCGGGCAGGCACCTCAACAGCTCCAAAGATGAGCTGCGTCAGATAGACGTCCAGGCCGAAGTCCCCCACTTGGAGGCTCAGGCCGTAGTACCCCAGACTGTCCACAAACCTACAAGGTAATGAAGGGTGCCTGTCACTGCTGGGTGACGAGACACCACCCAGAGGGAGAGCCTGCCTTGGTCAGCAGTCACAGCAGGGGACACTGGCACAACCAGGGAGAGACCATCCCAGCCAAACAGCCACCAGCCCACCCCTCTGCCAACACACACCAGGGAGGCTGCAGCCCTGTGGTTCTGTCCTCGGGTTCTGGGCACTCACCAGACACAGAAGATAATCAGGGTCACCTTCCGGAGCTGGGGGTGTCTGAACAGATCCAGGGCATTCCCTGAGGGGCCTGTCTTCTCTGGGACCAGCTGGGAGGAAGAAGCAGAGTGAGAAGCCAGGTAGGAAGATCCATGTGGGTCTGATTCTGGGCCTGGGCCTGGGCCTGCTGGAAGTACCTGGTTCATGAGCTCCGGGGAGAGTTTCCGCCTATTGACCGAGGCTGCCTTCTGGATCAGTTGTATCGCCTCGTCCATCCTCCCATGGGTCAGGAGCCAACGTGCAGATTCTGGCAGAGCCCTGTGGGTCAGCAACGGCTATGACCTTGGGGCCTGGAGTCCTAGGGAGCTTTCTGGCTTGTTTCAGTGCAAACTGAACCCCACACCCAGCTGTGACAGGCTCCCTCTCCCAGACTCACCTCTGACTGTCCTATGAACATGGGTGCTGCACTCCAACCCCACCACAACACAACTAACCTGGGGGGGCTTGCTCCTGGCATGTATTTTCCTCACCAGAAGTAGAAGAAGAGCAGTAAGCCAGGCGCAGTGCCGGTGATCTGAAGGAGCCTCCAGTTGCGGAAACCGTAGGCGAGTCCCGCAAGCACCATCTGCCCGAGGGAGAAGTTGCACTGGGCCAGGACCACGGCCTGCGTCCTCCATGAGGGCCCCACCCATTCTGTCACTGTGGCAATGGAGAGGTTGAGACAGGGCTAATCCCTGCCATTCACTCCCCATTACTCCTAGATGCCACCCTGTGGGGGCTGGGCCTCAGTGCCAACACAGGAAGCACCAGTGCGACCACTTCAGATGTGGGGTACCTGAAAAGACCTCCACAGGCCGTTTGGGGCTGTGGCCCTCCCAGGCCCCTGGGCCTCACCCTATGGCTGAAGGCTCCAGGGCCCAGACACTCACGTAGGGTGACATTGCTGAAGCTAAGTCCAGCGACGGCAGTAGCCACAGCAAAGCGCAGGGCCATGTAGAGCTCAAAGCTGGGCACAAAGGCTGTGGCCAGGCCGATGAGGGTGAAGAGGAGCAGCTGTGCCAGGATTGTGGCCTTGCGGCCAATCCTGAGGAAACAGGGCAGGTCTGTGGGGAGGGTCCCTCCCGGAAGGCATCTGAGGAGAAGGCCGCAAGGGGGCCCAGCCCTGTCCTGGGGTCTCTGTCTGAGGGAGGAGACACAGCCCTTCCCTGAGCCCCATTTGAGGGTAGGGGGAAGAGGGCCTCGCCTAAAGGCCAGTGTAAGGGGCATAAGGGGGACTTGGGCCTGTGCCAGAGCTGACGAGCTTGCTAGGCAGGGAGTGGGCAGGGCAAGGTTCTTACCGGTCGCAGAGGGGCCCAAACATGAGGGTGCCAACAAGGAGCCCAGCCATGAACACTGACTGTGTGGTGTCCTTCAGGTGCTTCCGATCACAAACCAGGTTGAACTGAGGGAGACACAGGCAGATGTGAGTCCAGGGGCTGCAAGGAGGGCAAGCCCTACACCACCTGGCCCACTACAAACCCTTCAGGGCAGGAGCTCATGGTTCCCAAACTGTGTACTGAGGCACTCCAGGGCACCATGGTGAACTCACTGAGCATGGCAGGGCAATTCAGGTTTTAAAGGGAAATACAAGTTGACATCTCTCTGATATCACACAAATTACTAGCTCAGGATAGTTCACACTTTCAACGTGAGACCACACTACTTTCCTTCCAATGACATCATATCTATGTGAAATCTGACATCATATCTATAGGAAAGTGCTTTTGGCAGTTGCTGTGAAAGCAAATGCCACATGAAAATCAATGTGGAAGAGAAAGTGAGGGAGGTAGTGTTTAAGGACTGAGAAGTTGTACAATGCCCAGTAAGTGCATACATCCTATCAGTAGGTTATTGTATTTAAGAATAACATTAAAATATTTTGCTGTCAACTTATGCATTTATTCCAAAAAATAACTACTAAGTTGTTAGGACATAAACACTTGTTTGAACTTAATGACTTAATACATAGAGCTGTTAGGCATTTCTTTTGGCCTGGAGATGCCATGTAAAATTATTGACACAATAAGGATGCAAATTTTGGAACCCTGTGACAAATCATTAATTGCTGCTTCTTAACAAATGGGGCCGCTTCTCCATAGCCAGGGCACCCCTGGGACACACTTGGGTCTCTCCATGTTTTTCTACCTGGCTGCAAAATCCCCCTGAAGTACCCACCATTCACAGGCAATCAGAATCCTAAGGAGCCCTCACACATGCCTTGAGGAAGGCGATTAGGAGAGAGGAACACACACACACATACACACGCACACACAGAGGGAGGGAGGGAGAGAATGAGAGAATGTGCAGGTGTGTGACAGAGAAAGAGAGAGACACAGAGAATGCTAATCCACCCAAGACCTATAGAGAGAATCCCACAGCCTGAGAAACCAAGAGGAGAAGATATTTGGGTCCATACCACTCTGTACACACGTCTACTGTATGTGCACTTGACTCACTTGACTGACCCCCACCCCAGGGGGTTTGTGGGCCCCTTAGGGAGTCCCGCCATGCCTCTTGAACACAGCCCAGTTCCACACACAAATGTTTGTTGGGGAACCGTCATGTGAGCTCTCCTCCAGCTTCCCAGCAGCAACCACTGAGCACTTACACTGTGCTGGGTGCTTGCTAAACACTTTACATGCATGATCTCACAGAATTCTAATAATAATCCTTCACTTATTATCAACTTCCCGAGAAAGGAAAGTTTAAGCAGCTAACCCTTGGTCCTACAGCTGGATGGCAGCTGGTAGAGTTGAGACATCTCTCTTGCCCTAGACAGGGAATGAATCTGAGTGAAGGCTAAAAGAATGTCTGCTGAATGAATGAATAAATGAAGACATAAACTAATGCCTACAGCTAGCTAATTAACCAATCACCATCAGTTAAATAACTTTTAGCAAGAAATTAACCAGTCCAGGAGTTACCATTGTGCTCATACTTCTGTTCTTAAGGACAACTGTTAATTTTCAAGAACTTTCAACATGTATCAAGTGATGAACTGATTGCCCCTGGGAATGAAGTAGGGAAGGACAGGGGACTTGAAATTGTTGCTCCAACCAGTTCTATCCTGTTTGGTTTTTGTCTAGCAGCCACAGATTGCCTTTGTAGTAAGATGGCATTTAAAATAACTAATAATAAAGGCCTACTGTTCCCAGGCTCAGAAGTCAGAATTGAGTGGCTTTGTGTGATCTTGAGCCTGTTAGCCCATCTGTCTGTGTCTTGGTTTCCCACTACAAAATGTGAATAAAATATGCTATATAGTATCACCTGATATAATGAAAGGAACTAACATTTGTAACATGGTTAGCTCAGTGGCTATGTCACACGAAGCTCTCAGCACCTGTTATGTAGGGTGAGGCTATGCTGGCCTCTGTGCTCACAAAGCTCTCAGCTGGTGGCAGACAGCTCAGACACAAGGGGGTGAAGTGCCCTGTGGGCATGAGCACCAAGCCTTGGAGTCTTCTAAGGCTGGCACCCCTGGTCAACAGCCACCATTCACTACCTCTCTTCAGTTTATATACCTGCTATGACATTAAATCCTCATTCTAACCCCATAATGGCTTATCATTCCCCTTGTGCAGCAGCAGAGACTGAGGCTTGGAGAGGCGCTGAGATATGCCTGAGCTCTCATGGTGTTGTCATGTTGCAGGTGGTAGAGATGAAGAGGGCTCCAACTTGGGATGCCAGTCATCCTCCCCAGCCCCAACACCCACAGTGGATGGTTCTGTCTGCAGCCTGCCATGGTGGTCTGCAGAATCCCACCCTCATTTCTTGGTGTATACCCCATCCCGGATCCCTCCCCTATTCCAAAACCTTCAACAGCTCCCTTTGGTCTCTAGGAGAAAGCCCAAATTCCTTAGCACTATATCTAAGGCCCTTGAAGAGCTAGCTGTTGCCTATTTCCCAGTCTCTTTTGCCATGTCAGCATTCCTAAATATGCCAGGCATTTTCATGCCTCCAGACCCCAGAAATGGTTGTTCTTTCTGCTTCCCCTTCTCTCCTATTCCTACTTCTTTGGTCGCTGGACAGATCACATGATTGTTGCTATTCATTGATGGTCTTCCCACCTTCCCATTCCAAGGTCCACGTAGACAGGGGAGTCATTTTTTTTTTTTTTTTTTTTTTTTTTTTTTGAGAAAGCGTCTCCCCAGGCTGGAGTGCAGTGGCATGAATACGGCTTACTACTAGCTCAAACGATTGTCCCACTTCAGCCTCTGGAGTAGCTGAGACTATAGGCATGTGCCACCATGCCTGGCTGATTATTTTATTTTTTTGTAGAGATGAGGTCTCACTATATTGCCCAGGCTGGTCTTGAACTCTTGGGCTCAAGTGATCCTCCTGCCTCAGCCTCCCAAAGTGTTGGGATTACAGGCACGAGCCACTGCACCCAGCCCATTTTTTTTCTTTTACCAAGGGTGGACGCCCAGGAAATGTAGGTTGAAAAGGAGAAACATATTCTGAGCTTCAAGAGCACACAGCCTATATGGAAATATACTTTTCTCTTTTCAAATTAGTATTGTTTGCATTTAAGTTTAAATATGAAGTCACCATTTATAATAAAGAAGCTTAGGTGTCAGCTCAGAGAGGGTCCTCTGGGTCAATGGGCAGAACTCTTCCTCATAGATGAAAACCAGAGATAGAAGATCACACAAAGCCGGCTGCACTCTGGAACCGAGCTTGGGATTAGCATGTGGTGCAGGGCACAAAGCATTCATTTCCTTGGGAGTCACAGTCTTTGGAAGAGTTGGGGTGAGGAGAGCATGTTAGGGTAGAGTGAGAGGCCCAAGTTCCAACCGCAATGCCAGCACTGTCTAGGAGAGAGGTCCTGAGTGCCACCATGCCCCAGGGAGAAGCTGAGGTCAACATCGAGTTTGAAATATTTAAAGTAAATACAAAACTATTTCAGCAATGCAGACCATTAAGTGTGCTGTTGTAAGCAATGATGCCATTGGTAAAACATACCGATATCCTACACAACAAACAAATTTACATCTGAAAATGTACCAACTATTTCTAACAACTATGTGGTCATGGTTATGGTTGGTGGAGAGCCATATGCTCTTGGACTTTTTGACACTTCTGGGCAAGAGGGTTATAAAAGATTGCAATTGCTAAGTATCCACAAACAGATGTATTTCTAGTCAGTTTTTCAGTGGTATCTCAGTCCTCATTCAAAAATGTGAAAGAAAAGTGGGTGCCTGTGATAACTCACCACTATCCAAAGATTCCTTTCTTGCTTGTCGAGACCCAAATTCATCTCAGAGAATGATCCCTCTACTCTTGTAAAACTTGCCAAGAACAAAAAACAGAAGCCTATCACTCCAGACTGGCCTCGGACTGGAAGGCTGTTGAGTATGCAGAGCATTCTGCACTCACAGAGAAGGGCCTAAAGAATGCAGTTAACTGAACTAGAAACACCATTCGACCCAGCCATCCCATTACTGGGTATATACCCAAAGGACTATAAATCATGCTGCTATAAAGACACATGCACACGTATGTTTACTGTGGCATTATTCACAATAGCAAAGACTTGGAACCAACCCAAATGTCCAAAAATGATAGACTGGATTAAGAAAATGTGGCACATATACACCATGGAATACTATGCAGCCATAAAAATGATGAGTTCATGTCCTTTGTAGGGACATGGATGAAATTGGAAATTATCATTCTCAGTAAACTATCCCAAGAACAAAAAACCAAACACCGTATATTCTCACTCATAGGTGGGAATTGAACAATGAGAACACATGGACACAGGAAGGGGAACATCACACTCTGGGGACTGTTGTGGGGTGGGGGGAGGGGGGAGGGGATAGCTTTAGGAGATATATCTAATGCTAAATGACGAGTTAATGGGTGCAGCACACCAGTATGGCACATGTATACATATGTAACTAACCTGCACATGGTGCACATGTACCCTAAAACTTAAAGTATAATAATAATAAAATAAAATAAAATAAAAAAAGAATGCAGTTAACCAAGCCTCCAGAGCCAAAGAAGAGAGAGCCTCAGGCATGTGCTGCTGTGAACATCTCTC
The DNA here is from genome assembly GCF_029289425.2 of Pan paniscus. Taxonomy (NCBI): domain Eukaryota; kingdom Metazoa; phylum Chordata; class Mammalia; order Primates; family Hominidae; genus Pan; species Pan paniscus. The sequence continues at coordinate 38,223,323 of NC_085926.1, read as the reverse complement.
CAAAGCCCTTTCAGCTCAGCTTTTGTCGCCATCACACTAAAAGCAAAGTTTAAGTCAAACTAAGAATTAAAAATTAGGCCAGGCACGGTGGCTCACACCTGTAATCCCAGCACTTTGGGAGGCTGAGGCGGGTGGATCACCTGAGGTCAGGACTTCGAGACCACTCTGGCCAACATGGTGAAACCCCATCTCTACTAAAAATATAAAAATTAGCCAGGCATGGTGGTGCATGCCTGTAGTCCCAGCTACTTGATAGGCTGAGGTCAGAGAATCACTTGAACCCAGGAGGTGGAGGTTGCAGTGAGCCCAGATCTCGCCACTGCACTCCAGCCTGGGTGACAGAGCAAGACCCTGTCTCAAAAAAAAAAAAAAAAATTGAAGTTCATTCTCTGCAATAATGACAAATGCCTAATCCTACCAACATATACTCTTGCAAGACAAGGCTCATAGGTATGGTTCCCCTTCCCCAACCTAATACTAGTTACTTTTGAATCATTGTTTATTGTCAGAAAAGTGATCAGTACTCGTTTGTTCTGTTGCTTCAAAAAAATTTTTTGTTTGCTTAAAAGCAAGGCATGCTTGTGATGACTCTCTAGTACACTAATGCTAATTGTTAAGCTGCTCCTTTGTTCCCCTCGAGAGTAACATGGGACATCTTAATGCTGTTTTTGTTTTTTTGTTTTTTTGTTTGTTTGTTTGTTTTGCGGGTGTTTGTGTGTGAGGAGATTATTTTTTAGTCCTTTAAAAAATATATTAACCAGTGGACAGTCCTTAAAGGGAGGAGGACAGATTGATTCCACATTCCACTTCCTAGATCTAGTTTAGAAAACACATTCCCCACCTGCCTCATTTCATAACACAGTCCTTTCTGAAAGCTGCCTTTTCTCTCCACCCTTGGGTGTTTGATGAAACTCACTAATGTGGGTGGAGTCTGTCTTGCCCTTCCTCATTTCTTGCCCTATATACGTGACTGTAACTTTTGAGAAAATTTGCTATTTGCTGATTTATTTTTCGAAGTTAATTTCCAACTTCTTTCACTGACAAATGAAGAGAAGTATGCACCTTCTGAAATACACTAAATGGAGTGAGTTCATAATCTGAAAAAAAGTCTTTCCTGTTATTCTCTCATATGCTTAGCATAAATGTGCAGCTTAAGAGTGTGTGACATGGTGTTCCTAGAACGCAGCTGAAGACCCAGCATGTAGAAGAAATGTGAGGGTGATGCTATGTATAAGATAGATGTCTATGGAATGATAACACCCTCTTTCAAGTTATGGAGGTCTGCTTCATCGAGGAGCTGAGGTTGGAGAAGGGGCGGGGAGAACACTTAAGAACATGGGAACCAGTCAAGGGACTCCCCTTGTTTCTGTTTTGTGTTTGAGGAACCTTCCAACAGCCAATGGAGGCTCTCTAGTTTAACAGATGTCATGAATGAAGACTCTTCCTAAGTGTTAACAGGGATGTTATCGGCTTATTTTGCAGTTCCCAATTGCTAAAAATGTTTAGGTAATTTTTTCTACCTTCCACAAATCCTAATTATTACCTTAGCGTTAACCAATGCTTTCTCACATGATAATTCTTTGTGTATGCATTCTTTTCAGATGTGTCAAACAAACACCAAAGAACAGAGGTCCCAAATCCTTGAAAACATCCATCTAATTCCTATACCCCTGCCCCTCCACCCTGTCCCCATTGCAGGCACTCCCACTGCTCCCCAGACATCCTGCCTGCTTCCTGCTGCCAGGCCTTTCCTGTGCTATTCTTATTCTCCACCTGCAGAGGCCTTCCCCTCTTCTCTAGCAACATTTTTCTAGTATCTTGGTGCCCCAGTTCACACATACCACTTCCTTCAGAAAGTTGCCTGCCCATTCCCCTGGAACCAGGAGGAAGCAAATTCTGGGCCTTAGAACCTGCCCAGCCCTTTATTCCTCTGCAAGGGGCCCAGACCTTTCCTGACCACTAGAGGAACAAAGTACCTTTCCCCTCTGACTTCCCCGCACAGTTAATCCTCAGGGGCCTTTGGCTGAATACGGTTGCATGAACAGTCCAGCATGGGGTGTGAAGAAGGCCTAGAGTAGTCTGTGAGCAATCTGGAAGGTTTTCTGGGCTTTGAGAATGATGATATTTGGCCAGGTGGGCAGAGAGTTTAACACATACAGGCATATCACAACACGTTAGGGCTGGTGAAGGCTGGGACCGGCCATGGATGTGATGCTGGGGAGATGATGGAGAGGACAGTAAGGGTCAGAAGGGGCTAAGCTGGCCAGCCTCAGAGCCTGGGAGCATGCACAGGCTCCCTAGAGCTCCCTGTGGCATGGGGTGGGGTGGGGTGGGGGAGAGTTGGGAGAAGGACAGGCAGGACATATCCGCAGGCTGCCAGGCTTCTGGGAGCAGTTTTATGGTCACACATTAAAAAGTGAAAGTTAAGCTTTGGTTAACACATTGGTCTCTGACAACCTCTAAAAATAAATACTTTTTCAGCCATGGGGTGGGGAAGAAGTGAATGTTTAATCCCAGATTTTCCACCATAAAGAAGATGAGAATTATACAGATCCCCTCAAGCACCCATGCCCCTCAGGTTTCTGGACTATCTGTGCTGCCTCCCACTCCTGTGGGAATCTAGACAGCAGGTATCTGGCATGAGAGCCCCAGCTCCATGATCAACTCACTGCATTGCCCTGGCTAAGCCATATCCTCATTCTGTGCCTCAACCCCAACATCTGGGAAGCAACAGAGTGGGACTGGATGCTTTCAGAGGGCCCCTCTTGCTCGGAGGTGGCTAGGATGGGAACTTTTCTGCCTGCATCTCTCCTAAAAGAATGAAGTTAGCAAGAATGAACGCTTAGTTATCCACAGGACAAGTCCTAGAGTCCTGGATGTTCTCCAGCGTCCCAAGGGCAGGCTGGCAGAGACCTAGAGAGAAAAGCTGAAAGTTTTGAAGCCCAGCAAGCAGGAAGGCAGTGAAATGGACAGGGAAAGGGATGGCATTAGAGGGTTAGGAAAAATAGGAACATAGGCAGACATGCAGGGGTAGACTGAAAGACAAAGAGAACTGGACAGACAGATGAGCACACTGGGTAGAGAGAAAGGCACAAAGATAGGAAAAGAGGAGAGGACACCAACTGGGTAGATAGCCAGAGAGACAAGGAAAGACAGAGACGACAGAAGGATGGGCAAAAAATGGACAGACGGGCAGACAGACTGGACAGAGAAGATGACAGACAGATGGGTCAATAGGCAGAGGACAAAGAGGAAAATGAGATTGACAAAATGAAAAACATATGTGCCCATGGTTGACCATATGGGCATGGGGCAGATACAGAGCCAGTGACTGAGGGCGAAGAGTCAGGCACAAGACCTGACAGACCCACAACTGGTGGAGAGACCAGCAAAAGGACAAGCCTACCTCATTCTTTAGGGATGGGAGCCTGTTCTCAGGATATTCCCAGCCCATATCACAAGGCTGCGTCTCATTGAAGTGGTGGCTGAGGATGTCCTGCAGGCTGGCATTGGCGGGGGGTGGCCGGAACATGAGGCAGGGCTCTGGGTGGCCTGCAGTGTCCAGGGGCACGCTCAGTACCAGCTGTTCAGCAGCACTCAGGTTGAAAGTGTGGTTCTTCACCCAGGCCACTGCACAGTGGTGGGGCTCATCTAGGACCATGAAGACATGGGCAAAAAAGTAGAAGGGAGACAGGAAGTTGAGAACACACAGCAGGATCAATAGCTGTATCTGGAAGCGACCAAAGTCACCTATTTCAGCCAGGACCTGGACAAATTGAGCCATGTATGCCAGTCACTACCTCCTCAGCCTGGGGACACTAGGGTAGCTCTGTAGCTTGGCTCTGGGAACTTGCTCCTCTGGGCAGTGGTGATAGCTGCATTAATGTTTAATCCAGCCTTGCCCTGCTCCACCTGTCACTCCTCAGCCCCCTAGGTGTGACTTGGGAAGGGTAGAATATGATGAAAAAATAGTCCACATGGATGAAGTTGGAAACAATCATCCTCAGCAAACTAACACAGGAACAGAAAACCAAACACCGCATGTTCTCACTCATAAGTGGGAGTTGAACAATGAGAACACATGGACACAGGGAGGGGAACATCACATACCAGGGCCTGTCAGGGGGTGGGGGACAAGGGGAGGGAGAGCATTAGGACAAATATCTAATGCATGTGAGGCTTAAAACCTAGAAGATGGGTTGATAGGTGCAGCAAACCACCATGGCACATGTATATCTATGCAACAAACCTGCACATTCAGCACATGTATCCCAGAACTTAAACTAAAATAAAAAAAATAGAAAAATAAACAGTTCACTCCAGCTTATAACATCTGAGGATGTTTTATTAACTGTGTAAAAGATACAGTCATCACAAGAGGAACCAAGAGGACCTTGTCAGGCCCAGCACACAGGAGTGAGCTTAGCCAAATGTTAAGATGGCTTATAGCAACCAGCCAGCCCGCACCACCTCTAATTGCAATATCCTAAACAATTCACACTCAACTCAAATGAGACAGGTAGATGGGTCAACCAATAGGCGAGGTAAAACCACTACAGTAAAACCCTGAGAGTAGTTGCAGCACTCAGAGGGACACAGAATTCCCTTCTAGGGATAGCCCACACTAGGCAGCATGGATAAGCAGGAGAGCAACAAGCACTTAGCCTGCAGATAAACTTTGCCAGCAGCCCAATCTGGCCTCTTGATCCTGATGATTTTTCTCTCCTGTGGGTGTCTGGTATGTGGTGATATGCAATACCTGCCAATTCTAGGAAGCAGCATGCAGGCCAGGAGCCCCACCAAAAGCACAAGTGCACTGTCTTTTCAACATCAAAGACAAACCAAGAATACAGAGCAATGACAGAGCTGCATTTTGAGCTCTACTTTAATCAAGAAGGAAACCATTAACACACTCTAAAAATGAAAACAAATGCAAGTACCCCAGCCTCCCTGAGCAATGTCAGTGACAATGAACACAAGACAAAGTATGCCTCCACCACAGCCCACACACACACCAGGTGCATACACATATTCATGTCTGCTTGTGTATGCATAAGAAAGCATTTTCATCTTCTCAATTTTGAACTATTTTAAGGCATGAGCAGAGGAACATTGCTGAAGGGAATGCAAGGAAGCAAGGTTGTGCAGGGCAGCCCTGGCCACCTGACTGGCACAGCTGCTGGTAGCCTGTTAATCAGTCAGCCTGCAGTACAGGTCAAGGCAGGGCAGACAGTGGAGGGCAGAAGCAAGGCCTGACATGCTGCTCAGGGAGCATGCTTTGCTCTTTGCCCCACCCCAACCTCTCCCACCAGGATCACCACTGTCCCCAGCTCTTTTTTTCCTTCACTTAGCTTCCTTGAGTGTTCTTATTCTTAGCATTGTCTTTATTGAATTGCCAAGAAAACAATTGCTACCAGTCACCACTGCCTAGTCTGGTATTCCCCTTATGGGGAAGAACTGAGATGGAGACATAAGCCTTGTCCTCTGCCCTCATCATCTCCTCATTCCAGTCAGAAAAGGAATTTTTGCTTTGTTTGGCTCCAAGCAACCAAGAGAGCTAGAGCTGGGAGGTAGGAAACTTGAGCTCTGCCACTGATTCACCCTGAGAATCTGTTCCTGGCTCTGGCCCTCAATTGCCCCATCTAGGTAAAGGATGGTCTCTAAAGATTCTTCCACTTCTTGGTGTACAGTTCTAAAATAGAGAAAGACAGAATGATTAGCAGACTTCTGACAAGAGTGAGGCCTGATCAAAGACCTCCCTAGAGTCAGTCTCCAGCTGAACTATGATCCCCAAACCCTCCCTAGAGTCAGTCTCCAGCTGAACTATGATCCCCAAACCTTGGAACTGAGGCACCGAATGTCACTGGTCTCACATTATCTCTACATTCCCCAAATCCTGATGTTTTGGTTTACTTCTTTCTCCTAACTTTTCCCTCCCTTCCTCCCCACCACATCCTGTAAAGACTGCCAAAGGCTCTCTGCAATGCTTCAAGGCCCATGACCAGGTATCCTCTTTGAAGCTGTCTTCCTCATCTTCCTCTTTGTACCTGCCTTCATTCAAGGCCACAACTAAGACCAAAGAGGGGTGTAACAAGAGTTTTCTAACCAGCCGAGCAGTTTTTAGTGGATTGAATACACTCTCCATATGGGAAGTATCAGGAAGATCACCGGCAACCATGTCCAGGGAGCGTAGGGAGGTGTCCGTGTGTGGGGTGGAGGGAGAGGGAAGTATTCCTGAAAGATCCCCTGCAGGGATGGACTAGATGGCATCTCAAATCTCTTTCAATTTTGCAATTTAATGATTCTATTAAATAAAAACTTGTGGTAAGACTTCTGGTTTCTGGTCTGGCACATAAGGAGCTTGGAAGTTGCTACTCCTTTTTAACAAGTAAAATTGTTGAACAAACTGAAAAATGAGTAACTTCTTAGATCTGTCAGAGAAGTGAAGTCACAGGGTAATAAAAGACTGCCCCAAAAGTTAGAGACACACAGGTGAATACAGAGAATTACAATTTAGGTCAGGCACAGTGGCTCATGCTTGTAATCCCAGGACTTTGTGAGGCCGAGTGGGTAAGATCACTTGAGGTCAGGAGCTCGAGACCAGGCTGGCCAACATGGTGAAACCCTGCCTCTACTAAAAATACAAAAATTAGCTGGGCGTGGTGACACATACCTGTAATCCCAGCTATTCAGGAGGCTGAGGTTCAAGAATTGCTTGAACCTGGGAGGCAGAGGTTGCTGTGAGCCAAGATCACACCACTGCACTCCAGCCTGGGCAACAGACCGAGACTTTGTCTCAAAAAAAAAAAAAAAAAAAAAGGAGAGAGAGAATTACAATTTACTGGACCAGAAATCCACAAGAAACCTCTGCAGGAACCAGTACCAGGATAAGAAAACCTGAACTTTAACTGACAAATTGCGGAGACTCAATGTAGATTACTCTGAGAGTTAAGAACTCCAGAGAAAGGCCTCCATATTTCTGTGGCTTTTACTTCCAAGAGCTCTACTGGGTTCACACAGTGAATATCAAACAAAAATTCTCTTATGCTTCCAGCAGGGAGAGGCAAGTAACCATTTGAAATAAGCCAGAGTGTTCTGTTTTTTTTTTTTTTTTTGAGATGGAGTCTCGCACTGTCTCCCGGACTGGAGTGCAATGGCACAATCTCGGCTCACTGCAACCTCCGCCCCCACCGGATTCAAGCAATTCTCCTGCCTCAGCCTCTCGAGTAGCTGGGATTACAGGTGCCCGCCACCATGCCCGGCTAATTTTTTGTATTTTTAGTAGAGATGGGGTTTCACTATGTTGGCCAGGCTGGTCTTGTCCTGACCTTGTGATCCACCCACCCCGGCTGCCCAAAGTGCTAGGATTACAGGCATGAGCCACTGTGCCCAGCCCAGAGTATTCTGTTCTTAACAAGGCTTGCCCTATATCAGACCCTATCCTACCTGGGGGAAGAGAAAGACCCAACTCAAGCCTGCTCTAGCCATCCTGTCCCACTTAATAGAGGGTGGGAGACTGAGAAGCACTTGTAACGTTCACAATGCAGAGACACAGGCTCACTAAAAGACCGAGACCTAATCACAGGACCATAGACTGCTTTCCCTCTCCCCATACTTTACCACATCATTAAAGACCTATTTACTTGGAATTCCCTTTACCCAGTACACATCATGTCCAGCTTTCAACAAAAGATTACAAGGCATACTAAAAGGCAAAAACACAGTTTGAAGAGACACAGCAGAGATCAGAACCAGACTTAAATCTAGCAGTGTTTTTGGAGCAGTGTTTTGCCCTGTGACTTCACGTCTTTGACAGATCTAAGAAGAGTTATTCATGTTGGAATTACCAGACTGGGAATTTAAAGCAACTATGATTAAAATGCTCTTAGGAAAAACTCAATTTTTCCTCTGCTCTCACACCAACACGATAATTAAAAACAAAGACTTCTGTGACCCCCAAATATGTGGGAATTTCTCCCCACCAGCTGGCAACCAATCAATTCTGTAGCCAACACCAGCTGGGTTTCTTCCAATTCAATTCCAACACTATGTACTTGGAGATAGCACCAGACCCCACAAGTTGAAGGCTAGGTCTCCAAGACTGGCGTTCCCACTTTCAGACACCAGTCGCAAGTCTGGGCCTCTGGAACTTCTGACAGACCCGCCTTAAGTTGGGGTTCCCCTGACACCTCTTTAGGTTAATTTGCTAGAGCAGCTCACAGAACTCAAGGAAATGCTTATGTTTACCAATTTATTATAAACAATATTTAAAAGGATAGAAATAAACAACTAGATGAAGAGATACATAGGGTGAGGTCTGAAAGAGTCCCAAGCACAGGAACTTCTGTCCTTGTGGAATTGGGGTGCACCACCCTCCCAGCATGTAGACTTTTTTTTAAGACAGGGTCTTGCTGTATTGCCCAGGCTGGAGTGCAGTGCACAATCATAGTTCATTGCAGCTTCAGATTCCTGGGCTCCAGTGATCCTCACACCTCTGCTTCCTGAGGTCGCTGGGATTACAAGTGTGTGCTACTGCACCTAGCTTCCAGCACATGGATGAATTCTTGTTCACCTTCCTTGTCACCCTCCATGTGTTCAGCTCCCTAGAAGCCCCCAGTCCTGTCCTCTTGGGCTTTTTTGTGGAGACTTCATTCGATAGGCATGATATGAATAAAAGCATGGACAACCATGTCAAAACGTGATTGTACAAAAAGGGTATGATCTAAACCCAGCAAGGCCTGTCCAGATTCTTTTTGACCATTCTGTGTAGCATTCCTTCTTCCAGTATATAGGGCAGGTCCCCCTCTGGAATGAGGACCTTTTATGACCCACAATCAGATTAGAGTCCTGCCTTGGGCAGAGGAAAGGAGGCTGGAGAAGGTAAGAAAGAGAGATTCTGTTTACTGTAACTAGGGTTTATGGGAGTTATGAGCCAGGAACCATGGACAAAACATACACACACACACACACACACACACACATCCCACAGATGCTAAAGGCTCTAATGGAAAGTAGACAGCATACAAGAACAGATGGGCAGTGTAAGCGAGAGATTAACATTCTAAGAACCGAATAGAAATGCTAGGGATCAAAAACACTGCAACAGAAATGAAGAATGCCTTTGATGGGCCTACTGGTAGACTGGACATGCCTGAGGAAAGAATCTCTGAGCTTGAGGATATCACATAAAAACAGCCAAAACTGAAAAGCAAGAAGAAAAAAGACTGAAAGGTGAAAAACAGAGAACAACCAAGAACTACAGAAAAACTACGAAAGGTATAACATGTGCAATGGGAATTCTAGGAGAAGAAAGAAAAAGGAACAAATGAAATATTTGAAATAATAATGATTGAGGATTTCCCCAAATTAATGTTGGTCACCAAACCACAGACCCAGGAAGCTCAGAGAACACCAAGTAGAATAAATGCTAAAAAAACTACACGTAGGCATCTCATTTTCAAACTACAGAAAATAAAAGATAAAGAAAAATCCTGAAAAAGCCAGAAGGAAAAAACACATCTTACTGTAGAGGAGTAAAGATAAGAATTACATTTTTGGGAGGCTGAGGCAGGCAGATCACGAGATCAGGAGATCGAGACCATTCTGACTAACATGGTAAAACCCTGTCTCTACTAAACATACAAAAAATTAGCCGGGCATGGTGGCACGTGCCTGTAGTCCCAGCTACTCGGGAGGCTGAGGCAGAATTGCTTGAACCTGGGAGGCAGAGGTTGCAGTGAGCCGAGATCGTGCCACTGCACTCCAGCCTGGCAACAGAGTGAGACTGCCTCAAAAAAAAAAAAAAAAGAATTACATCAGCTTCTCCTCAGAAACCACATAAGCAAGAGGAAAGTGGAGTGAAATATTTAAAGTGCTCAGAGAAAAAAGCCCCACCAACTTAGAATCCTGTATCCTGTGTAATTATCCCCCCAAAGCGGTAGAGAAATAGAGACTTTCTCAGGGAAACAAAAACTGGGGTAATTTGTTACAAGTAGACCTGCTTTGCAAGAAATGTTAAAAGAAGATCTTCAGTGAGTAGGAAAATTACATAGGTCAGAAACTCAGAAGTATATAAAGAAATGAAGAGTATATTAGAGAAGAAATAAGTGAAGGTAAAAAAAAATGTTTATTTTACTTAAACATAATTGACCTAAAAGATAACATTTTCTTCAAAATAACAGCAGGAAATTAGATTATCTTTGCTTGTGTGTGTGTGTGTATATATATATATATATGCTTATGTGTAACTGAAATGAATGACAGCAATAACATAAACGATGAGAGGGAGGAAACAGGATTACTTTGTATTGGTACTACCAGTGAAACAGTATAGTGTTATTTGAAAAGAGACTTAAATTAGTTAGAAATATACATTGCAAACTCCAGTCAACTACTAAACAAAGATAAAAAAGAAGTATAATTAGTATGCTAAGAAAAGGGAGAAAATAAAATCATATAAAATTCTCGATTAAAACTACAAAAGGCAGAAAAAGAGTAGAAGACAAAAATAAGTTTGAGGAACAAGGGCAACAAATAGAAAACTATAGTAAGTGTTAGTCCAACTGTATCAATAGTTGATCACTTTACATGCCATCGGTATTAAAAACATCAACAAAAAGGCAGAGGTAGTCAGTGTGGATCAAAAAACCCAAGACCCAAAACTATATGTTTTCAACAAGAAACATAGACACATATAGATTAAAAGTAAAGAAATGGAGAAAAATATACCATGCAACACTAATCAAAAGATAGTAGGAGTAGCTCAGACCAAGTAAAGTTACCAGGGATAAAGAGGGACATTACTTAATGGAGTCAATTTTCCAAGAAGATGTAACAATCCTTAATGTGTATGTACCTAAAAACAGAGCATCAAAACATGTCAGGCAAAAACTGATAGAAGTAGAAGGAGAAACAGATGAGTCCACGATTACAGTGGACATCCACATGCAAAAAAACTGACTCTACAAACAATCTTATACCCTTCACAAAAATTAACTCAAAATGAATCACAGACCCAAACAGAAAATGCAAAACTATAAAATCCTTAGAAGATAACAGGAGAAAACCTTGATGACCTCGGGCATAGTAATGACTTTTTAGTTACAACACCAAAGATGTGCTCCATGAAAGAAAAATTGGTAAGCTGGACTTTATTACAATTAAATGCATCTGCTCTGTGAAAGACACTGTTAAGAGAACAAGAAGATAAGCCACAGACTGGGAGAAAATATTTGCAAAAGGCATATCTGATAAAAGACTGTTAACAAAACTATACAAAGAACTGTTAAAACTCAATAAGAAAAATAACCTGATTTTAAAATAAGCAAAAGTCCATTAACTATAAATGGCCCTTTAACCTTCCAACCTCACATATAATTAAAGAAACCAACACCAGGATATCATTTCTCCCCAACAGTTCATCAAAAATTAACAAGTATAATATATTCTGTTGGCAAGTCATGCTTACATAAGTAAATAATTGAACTCACACATAGTGAGGGAAAAGGGAAAGCTCCTCCTCACAGTAGAATTCCAATTAATAAATGTAGAAGAAATGATGGAAACAGAAAATCTTCATTTAGTTAGAATCTGGGACAGTTAATTTAAAACAAAAAAGAAAAAAAATATTTAGCAAATATCACAGTTATAATTGTGTTAGGTAAGAATCATCAAAGAATGCTAACATTTTTGAGCAAAGTATGATGAGTAACAAGATTTATATAATCTCAAACTACCTCCTCACAAAACATTAATTAATTCTAAGAGGAAAAATGTAACTTTACAGTAGAGAAATCTAGCAGACACACCTTAACCAAGTGATTAGTTAACATAACCACTAATGAGATGTTTACATGGTGTGCTTCCTGATGATGAATTGCAAAGAGCCTGACATCAATTCAGTGGTTTTCTTTCTCTAAATGCATAGCCTGAATTTAATCATGAGACATCAGATAAATCCAAATTGAGTCATTCTGCAAAACAACTACCCGTCATTTTTCAAAAGTGTGAAGGCCATGAGAACAAAGACACACAAGGAGCTATCCCAGACTGAAAAAGTCTAAGGAATTATAACAATTAAATACAATGTGAGATCCTGAATTGAATCGTCGGACCAGAAAAAGAGTAGTAGTGGGGCAATTGACAACTTTTGCATAACGTCTGTAGACTAGTCAATAATATATCAATGTTAATTTCCTGATTTTGATAATTGTAAGTAGTTATGTAAGATGTTAACATTTGGGGAAGTTGGGAGATGGGTATAGGGGAATTCTTTGTATTGTTTTTGTAATTTTTTTTGTAAGTCTGAGATTATTTCAAAATAAAAAGTTAAAATTAGGGGGGAAGTGGAGAGGGCAAAGGACCTGAGCACACACCTCACCAAAGAAGATATGCAGATAGCAAATAAGGATATGAAAAGATGCAAATGTCATTAGGAAGTTGCAAATTAAAAAGAAGTATCACTACACACCTATTAGAATGGCCAAATCCAAAATACCAGTACCACCACCAAATGCTGTTAAAGATGTGGAGTAACAGGAACTCTCATCCACTGCTGGTGGGAATACAAAATGGTACAGCCACAAGTTTTGGTAGTTTCTTACAAAACATAGCCTTACCCATGATCCAGTAATCATGCTCCTTGGAGTTTATCCAAATAAGCTGTTGCTGTTTTCAACTGTCTACACAAATATCTGCCCTCAGATGTTTACTGCAGCTTTATTCATAATTGCCAAAATTTGGAAACAATCAAGGTGTCCTTCAGTGGGTAAATGAATAAACTGAGGTACAGACAATGGAGTATTATTCTATGTTGAAATGTGCTATCAAGCTATGAAAAATCATTGAGGAAACTGAAACGCATATTACTAAGTAAAAGAGGAAAATCTGAAAAGGCTACATACTGTTTGATTCTAACTATATGACACTTTGGAAAAGGCAAAAGACAGTAAAAAGATCAGTGGTTCTCACAGACTAGTGGGGGAGGGAGGGAGGAACAGGTAGCACAGAAGTTTAAAGCAGTGAAACTATTCTGTATGATACTGTAATGGTGGATATATGTCACTATATATTTGTCAAAACCCATAGAACATACAACACCAAGAGTGAACCCTAATGTAAACTATGGACTTTGGGTGATAATAGTGTGTCAATGTACACTCAATTGTATCAAATGTACCACTCTAGTGGGGGATGTTGACAGTAGTGGAGGCTGTTTGTGGGTGGAGTTAGGAGGTGTGTGGGAACTCTGTAATTTCTACTCAATTTTATTGTGAAACTAAAACTGCTCTAAAAATTAAAGTCCATTAAAGAAAAAAAAAAAAAACCTTGGGGTAGATGACCTGACCCAAAGGAGGAATCCCTGAATGGATGCACTGAGTATTGCTGCCAAACAAATAAAGCTAAGGAACCAAGCCCAGTGATACGACCTGATCTTGTCAGAAAGAATGGGCAAGTGGAAGCTCAATTTGCCCTTGACCCTTTCCCTTCCCTCCAGATATACCATGGTCACTTATGAGTAACAAGCACCTCCTTCCTATCCCCACAATAGTTTGATTCCACTTTTATAACTTGCTTATCTTGAAAGCAAACTCAACTAGCTGTAGGCCAAACAGTATTGTCAACTCCAAGGCTCCACAGCCCTGAGCTCTGAAATACCAGGACCCACAAGCAGTGTTATCATGGATCAAAAGCCACTGCTGTTGGGAAGGGCAGATGATGAGGGAAGATTCCTCCTGCAGTGGGAGGATAACAGGAATACAAAGGAGCCTAGAATCTTACATGTAACTTCACCATTGCAATATCAAAGCCAAGAAGAGATAAGTTCAGCCCAGTTCTGAACTTTCGAAAGAGACTCCCAAGGGCTTGAATCTGGCATCCTTCCTTGCCCAACAGCATAAGCAAAACCAAAGATTTAAAAAAGATCAAAAGATAATAAAAGGAGTTCCATATCCCATCCTATCCAATTCCTTGGGCTGACCTCATCCCTCCCTTTTAGGGTTGCAGTTTCCCCAACTATATAATGGCTTTAATGGTTCTAGATAATTTGTAGATCAACAGACACACTTTACAGTTTATATGTACTTTGGCTTCTATTCGCATGAACAATTAAAGCTGGTGGTGATTCCTTGACCCACAACCCACAGCTCTCCGCCAACGGCCACTAAAATAAAGCGTCCATACACCACTAAGGACAATTTACTCTTTATTGATTAAAAATGAAGAAAACATGCAGTAAAATACAAAGTCCAAAAAAAGGAGGAAAAAGTTGAATATTTTACATCTTCCATAACCTAGCATACATCATAAGGAGGAATCTCCACTTATTGGTACATCATTACTCTCTCCTCCAGATTATTAAATATTATCAGCTGGCTCTAGGATTTGGTTCAAAACTTAAGCAAAAACCCAACAAATCCTTTAGTCATTTAGAAAGACCAAACATTTCACAAATAGCATTGGCACATATTACTTTGTGCTATAGTTAGTCCCTACTCCAGGGACAAGGGGATCCTGGGACCTAGTCAAAGAGGTGCACTCTGAATCAGCATTCCTAGAAAGGAGTACAGTCACTCACTAGGTTACGTGCTGTTCCACCTGGGCAGTTTCTGTTCATGTATTTTCTCAGTATCACTGCACAAGCCAGCAAAGGGAGTCTACCACACATCATGCAGAAGAAGTAACACTGTCCTGGGACATGGTGTCTGTCTTCTAATTCCTAGCAGGGCAAACAATGAACTGAAAAGAAGGAGAAACCCCAGCCCAATTCTATTTGCCATGACTGCCCCACTGCAGTTCACAGGTAATGATGGGCTAGAGAAAGTGAACAGGGGATGGGCTGCTGCTCACTCCCAGCTAGGCACCAGACCATCTCCACAAAGAATGCTAGAACAGAGTGATGCTGCCACCCCTTGGATTCATAAATAAGTAGATTTTGATGGGTTTGAAAAAAAAAAAAAAAAAAACTCTAAGGTAAGCCACTAGTCTTGTGCCAAAGAAGATGCTATCTCTTTTCTATACCTCATTCCTACCTCTCCATCCTTGTTCCTCTGCATCCCCCCTCCACAAAAAAAGAAAAAGAAAAGCTAAGTATTTTTCTAGTAAACTGGTCAATCTTCTTTTCTCCCTCCTGGCTCAGCAGGCTCCCTCCTTTTACCAAGACTGCTGGGACGTTGAACTCCGGTGTCTGATCATCTCACCTACTCTCCTCCTAACTCCCAACTGAAATCCATCTCCTCTCTTCCTCCCCAACATCCATCTCTTTCCCAACATGCCTTTGCACCTAGAGCAGGTGAAGAAAGCCCATGACTAAAACTAAAGACTCAGAATGAAACAAAAGGTGTGACAAGTTATTTGTGGGGAAGGTTTTCAGATATGTTCCAAGAGAAAATAAGGTAAAACAACCTTGTTCATCAGACCAACAATGCTGGAAAGGGCTCGAGTGATTCTGTAAAGGGCAACTCTCCCCCTTTCCAGGGACCCACAGCCCATCTTTGTGTATCTTTTTAAGGCCAGATTGAGTATCCCACTCATATATAAAACTCGGTAGGGTTACTAGCAGTTAGACAAAGACTATGAAACGGTAGGAAAAAAGAAAAATCAACCTCACTGATTATTCACATATTGCATTATGAGTGCTCTTTTTTAAACCTAAAGAATAATTTATATTATTTCTGTAGAAAATCAAATGAACACTGTCTACTCATAAAACCTAAAGGTCACGGCACATGTGGTTTCACTTTCCATCTTGAGTTAGCTTCAGCACACAGAGACCCCCTCCAAAGGGTCAGTGCAGGAGAGCAGGCAGAAGGCAGGCCTCTCTGGCCCAGTGTGTGTCTCCTTTATTGCTGTAGAAATCTCAGCCTTGCATACCCATTTCCTCACGACTTGGAGGCCAGGCGAACTGATTTTCATGGGAGGATTGAGTTTTTCTTCAATTTAATATTTGAAAATAAATACTTCTCCAATGATATGAATTATGATTTTCCTGTTCAAAAACCACCTCTGGCAAAATTCACATTTACAAGCCATTACTCGATGTTGTCTGTAAAAACAATCCAAAGTTCCACTTTGAAGGATCCGATGGCTGAAGTTCGGCTACAGTCAGATGTTTTGCACCAGCTGAAGTTAAGGCTAGCAACCCTTTCTGGAGAGAGCAATGAAGAAGGGGGTGCCTGAGAGCAGCTTCAGCAAAACGCTTAGAAACACCATGAACAAAACAAGAACACAGTTTAGGCTGCCTCCATCTGAGGCTGTGCTTTTTCCTAACAAAGGTTGCTAGAATTCACATCAGGTACAAAGAAAAAACATTAAATTAAATTCTCTGGGCTCCAGCTGAACAATCAATTCTACTTCAGTGGTAAAGAGATATCCCAAGATGTCCATATCCTGGCAGGTGTGGGGGAACAGGCAGGATGAGGAAGCCCGATACAGCTGCTACTTTTCCACCTGGGCCATCATTGGAGTAAGGCAAGAATGAGCTGACAGATCTCCCTCCTGGGCCTTGAAGCACATGGGCCACTTCTCAGATGGAGGAAGACAGGGGACATATGAAGTAAGTTTACTAACGAACTCTGGGGATGCTGGCCACTAGTGATCCAACTTTTCTTTCCCTGTGGGAAAAGGAGGAATGATGGCAGGAAGAACATAAAGACTTCTAAAGCTCCTAGCCGGGAGGTTTGTTGCTGGGTTCTTTGGCAGTAGTGGGTTTAGGCCAATAGAAGCAACAGAGATACGCATGTGTGGAATCTCCTTAGGCCGCCTCTTCCAGGGTTGTGGTTTAGCTGATGCTGAGCTGGGCAAATCCTATCAGTTTACCATCATCAGGAATATCTGAGCCTTCGACACCAGATGCCTAAGAACCAAACAAAATGAGAAACTGTGATTATTTATAAACAAACTTGCAGGTAGCAAATAAAACAGACATGGGATAGTGGGAAGGTAGGCAGTGGGCAACAGGTCCCTAGGATACAAATAGGAGACTGACGAAGGTGTTTATTCCAGAAAAGAGGGGGGCTGGGTAAACAGCTAGAGTCAGACTGGCTAATAGTTTCTCTTATGAATAGCCAAGGGTCTCTGGGGTCAGAGGTTTCCTGGCATGGACAGAGGAAGAGTGGCCACTCAAAGGGAAACATCAGCCCAGGGCACTGGGGAGGCTAAATGAACACAATCCACCACATTTTAATATTCTCATCACTCAGGGGATATAGAAGCTGGTCTGGAGAAGCTGCCAGTGTATAAAAGGCAAGATGTTTTCATAAGGAAGAAGGGATGAGTACCAGTTTGAAAGTGACAGATCGATTTGACTGAGGTTCTTCCACAATTTTCTGCAAATTAGCTGCCACTGTAATCATACAAACAGAGAAGGTAATGAATGAGAAGTTACATAAATCCACTTTCAACCATATTTTAAAAGCTTAAATGGTAGTTAAGAATATGCTCCGTACAATCAAAATGGAAGCAGACAGATCAAATAATCACTCCCCTAATGAAAGTGTCTTTTAAACTCATTTCTAAGTAGTACACCTTGAACCACTGTCAAATTAACTTTCTTTAAAATGTTGTATTAACCTAGGAAAAACAGTCAGGTAAAAGAGGTATGATTTCCTGATTTATGGATCAGAAAGCCCAAGGCCAGAAGTCAACAAACCAGCCTGTGGTCTGTTTTTGTTCTCCGGCAAGCTAAGAGTGGTTTAAAAGTGACAGACACTGTACATGGCCCGCAAGGCCTAAACTATTTATTATCTGGTTTTTCACGGAAAACTGTGTCTAAGGACATGGTCTTTTCCTTCAGTAACATGGACCTGTGGCCTCACTGGGCCTTCTCTCTTCCTTCCTGCTTTTCTAGTACTAAATCTCTAATGACTTTTGCTCAACTTGGGCCACAAAAATTAGGTATCCAAAACAGATCAGATATGGCCAAGCTTACTTTAACTTGTGACTTTTGCCATAATTTCTATTAATCTCCTAAAGACCTTGGGTGTGCTTTCACTTACCATCATTGGAGGTCACAAAGCAAACTCAGAGGTGAAATTTTGTGTGTGTGTAAGGAACTGTCCCATTACCTATAATTTCAGCAAAGCCAAGAACCATTTCAAGAACCATCAGACCTACTCAGTGGAATAAAAAACCTGCTTTTCTATGTACTAAGTATACAGACAGAGACACAGGAGCACATGAGCAGAACGCAATGGAGTTACCTATTACTAAATCCCTTCCGTCGACCAGGCCAGCAGAAATGAGTTCCTGAGAGACACCCTCTGCTGTATCTGCAAGGACAAAGAAGACAGTGCTCTGTTTTTTGTGCGTGCTTGCCACTGTTAACTCTCACAGCTCGTGTGGGTGTCAGTGTGCCATGCTAGGCCCAAGCTGGATGCTAAATCCACAGAACCAAGAAGGCAGGCAGGGTCTTCCTTCTATACAAAGACTTTTCCTACCACTGAGATTATCTCAAGTGGAATTCTCACAGATCTAGCTAGAGGGCAGAATCTGTATAAACCAGGTAGCAAATATCTGAGACATGATGTTGAATACTGAACATCTCTAGGGCTAAAAAACCAGAATGATTCATTCTCAAAAACTAAGGCAACAATTTTTGTCTCAAAAAATTTTTGTCTCTTCTCTTTGGGAATCATACTCCAAGTTTTTTGCTAAAATCATTTACTTTTTTATTCTGGTGGGCTTTTCTTCTTATCTAGTTATTCCAGGTGGTACAATCTGAGCAATGGGTATAACCAGAAACTAAAAAGATGAGGACAGAATATCCCCAATTAACCTCATCTTCAACCAACTCAGTGGTATTGGTTGCCAAGGGCTTGAAAATGAGCCCCTCAGAGGGAACAGGAGGACTGCGGCGGAGACAGTGTCCACACATTCACACAGGCAACCAGCAATTTGAATTAATTCCTGAAAATGTGATGTTGCCTGGTGTTTAAAAAGTAAAACAGGTGACACCTCTGTACACCTGCATCTTTTCTCTTTAGTGGTTAGTTGCTCATGATAGTGAGACAGCAAGAAGAATAAGCATGATACACAGAACAGATACTTGCTGGCTACTCCCCAAATTAGAACACTGAGTAATAAAGGCAAGAAACAAAACACACCTTGTTCAAGGTGAAGTTCAACAGCCAGAAACAGTACATGACAGACCTCAGCTTCTGTCTGAGGAGAGAGGAGACTGCAGACCTTGTTTCTTTACCATCATGGAGGACAACCATGTATAAAGAATGAACTTTGGATTCTGACAGATCTGGTTTGAATTCCAGCTATACCTCTTTCCAGCTGTGTGACCTTGAACAAGTTACTTTGCCTTTAAGTCTTGATTTCATCATCGATAATATGGGGATAATAATTTTTCCTTAGTAGACTGCTGTGAGAATTTAATAAGATAACACTTAAGACAATGCCTGGCCTATAGTAAGCTGTAAAGAGCTATCATATATTTATTACTGTTTGTATTATTATACAAGGTTTTCTAAATGTGTTTAGTAGTCAACGAACTGCATTTTTATCTCACTCATATGCTCGCCAAAACCAGGAAAATTTTTATTATCCTTTAAAAGCAAAACTTCACAAAGGACAGAAACTTCACAACACATTTCATTGAATCACAAATTAGAAGCTATTTTGTTTTCAATCCATTTGATGCCTCACCTCTCCCAGGAGTAAATTCAAATCGAATATCATTTAGTTCTTTTTTGGAATTCCTATGAAAGAAAGCAGAATGCATAAAATAAGAATTTCTAAATTTATGCAAAGAGATTCTGCCAACATATATTAAGAAAGCTGTGCCTCAAGAAAGACTGTTTTGTTCCCATAGATCATATGATGTATTCAGATATGTTCACACTGCAGAGCTCAGAGCAAAACCAATTCGGAATGACCATCTAATTGTCCTACAACCCTTTGAATCTATGTCCCTTACTGATCAATATAAAAATTTCATGACTTTGAGTAGATTCTTATATGCCCACTCCCATCCTTATTCCCACACCAAGAACATATAAAACTAAGAGGAAAATTGTATGAGCACAGGGAGGTGTGATTAAAATGATACAGGATGCCTTTTTCATCCTTATCCCCACTCCTACATGCCCACAATTCATTGCCTACCTCTGGTGATCAGTCTTGGCAGACTCATAAAATGAAATACATGATACTCCCTCAAATTCCATAGGAATTCAAAGAATATATGAGAGATGGGGATAATAAGGAAAAATTTTAGAGGTAGTTTTTATATAGGACTTAACAGATATGCAGGATTTAGGTAGGCAGAGAGGATAGGGAAAGGAATTGGGTCCATACTGGTAGCAGAGTTACTATATGACTCCAGAAATTCAAACCTGACTGGTGAGGTACAGTTACAGTGATGATCACACCATGCACTGAGATTAAGCAGGATCCCTGGAGGTTTTGTTTAAAGACAGAGAAATGAGAACACTATATCTAAGGGCAGATATGCCTGCTCACTTAGGACTCAAATCTATTTTATATAAATAATGGAGAGGGTTTACTTCTATCTGATGAATAATATACTTGAGGATGTTACTGAAATTGTGCTTAAAATAGAACTACCCATCTCAAATATAACATGCCCCAAATGATTTTCCCTTGCATTGCGTTCTTTCTACACAGGTACATACAAACTTATACTTCTGCATGTATATACTACCTGAAATTTGCTTTTAGCTGTGTAAGTACATAGTTCAAATCAACTTCCAACCTAGACTTGATTATTAAGGGAGTCATTTAATTTTCTCTTTTCTCAGTATCCACCTTTCCACAGTACCGAAGAGTGCTATACATAGTCTGTGCTTAATACATTTCACAATAATTTTCTTAAAGTGTTATTCTTTATGTAGATTTAAAACAGCATGAAGTTGTCAAGACATCCTAGTAACTCAGAATTTTTGAGATGAGACCAGGTATACTAAGTAGGCTTCTGTAAAGGAAAGGTAACCAAATATGCTTTTCACATTTATGGCATAAATGCATTGCTCCTAGTGGCAAGGAGCAATGAGATTCTCCTTACCACATTCTCTTAAATAGCTCTTGCTGCCTCTATCTCCAATTAGGACCTTACAGAAAGATGACTAGGAATTTATATGTGCAAGGGGAATGAGTTAATGGTAATTCAGTGGAACTCTTTTTTAAAATGTTAATAATAGTTTTAAAAGGCCTGAGTTGCCTCAATTGATACTTTAATACTAATTTTTTTTCAAATGCATTTATGAGTAGAAAGAGACCTAACTAGAGCAATACAACAGCCATAGTGATTCTGACAAGAAAGCTCTGGAATTTGAATCCAGCTACTAGTGCTAGAGGCGGGAGTGGGGGGGTGGGGGGGGCAGGGAGTTAAAATGAACAGACTGCTACCTATGGCACTTCCTGCTGAGCAATCTGTCAGGACCTCTCTATATGTTCCCACCAAGAACCACCAATTTAGGGTACTTGCTGCAAAACAGAAACAGACTACAAAAACATTTAGAAGTTTCCTTTTAACCTTCTAAAAACAAGGCCTTTATTTGATCTATCACAATCAAAAAGTGCTCCCCTCTTGGGTTAGTTGATCTCAGAGTTTACCTCGTCACAATTATAAGACTGATCTTCAGATAAGCCAGTTAGTGCTGCTCCCCTAAAAACTGTTCCTCAATTACAGGCTACACCTCCTAACCCAAACTAGCTACACTGTAAATACACAAACTCATCACCAATTAGCACAGAAACAACTGAGAGAACATGTGCATCAGTTAGTCACAACACCTGCTAACATGCAGGTCCTCACACTGTTGCTATTATTTCTGGGGAAAAATAATACACCACCAAGCAAACAGAGCTTGATGCTGGAGGACATACAATCCTATCCAGTTACTCTCAGGCACAGACTATTACAGCACATGCAGAATATTCAGAAAACAAAACAAAACAAAACAAAAAATGTCTACTTACCTTAATCTTAGTACTAGACTGATTGGGATCTTGGTTTCTTGTGAACCTGATCCTGAAGACAAAGCCTAAAAAGCATTGAAAGGTATATAGTCATTGCCTGAAACATTAAGTGGGGAGGTGACTAATGGTCACTGGCAGAGGAATCATCTACTTGGCAGCAATTTTCTTCATCTCCAGCTGAGGTCATACTAATCCCCAGGACATTCCCTGCTGGAGGAGGACACGCACTCCAAGGCAGCAACAAAAGCTGAATGTCAGTTTAAGTCCAACACAATGAGAAAGACAACTCTCAAGCCCAGATGAAATTTCACATATAGCCACATTTACATTTTATATTTCTGAGACCCTTGTTCCCCTCTACAAGACTGAAAAACACAAAGCTAGGTTTCTCATTTTTAAAAAATCTGCCAGTGCACCATATGGCAGTACAAAAGGTAGACCTGAACCAGCTGCCCTTCAGAAATCCATCCAACCCATACATAGGTTCCAGTCTTTTTATCGCTAAACTAATCCTCTCTGAAAATTGTACAGCGCTTGCTTATGGGAGGACATGCATTCGATTTAAGTTGTTTATAAAATGAATCTAATTTTTCCATCAATTTTCCTAAGACAACTGTATCTTTTCCCATATGCCAAGCAGAAATGGAAAGCTTGAGGGATGCAAAGTTAAATGAAGTAAGTGCCATGACTAATTGGAAATGCTCAAAGCAGTGATCTCCAAAGGCAGAACACGAGATGATCTACTGGGGTGCAAAAGAAAAAAAAAAATCAGACCTTTAATTTACATTTCTTTTCATCTAAAACGTTAGACAAGAAAATGGAACTTCTAATATTTAATAAATGGATGCTGAAAGTCTTACTTTAACCATGTATCATAGGGCCACATGTTGTATGCAGTGTCTGAGGTTTATTGAAGGGAGAGAAGGAGTTACACAGCATGTAGCAGCCCACTGCGGGGCCTTCATTCACTTGGCTGCTCTCAATGAAGTATGATTTAATAAAGTTTGTGTGCACCTGGATAAATGAGTTTACAGATTATAATACCCGGACTTAACAAACCAACCCTCACAAAATTGACAAATAACTTAAAAAGAGTAATAGAGAAAAACCACAGAAAACAAAGAGTATTAATAAAAAGTATAAGCCTGAGTGAACAACAACAACAAAAACAGTACAGCCATCGATTCTCCTAGTCTCTGTTGAACTTCATGAGCTGCATTCTGAAGTTAAATGTAATTATCTAATACAAAGCTGACAAGAAATTAGCCCAAAATTTTTGATGTTTGAAATATTTCCATCATTAATTTATTCTGTTGCTTAAAAACCTGCATGTGATCCTTGTAAAATTCTCTTACCTGTACATGCTTAAAAATGTGAAGACAGAATTTCTAACTTGTTTCAAAATCTACCAAGACATTAACCTGATTACATTAGGTTATATTCCACGTTAATATCTGCTCTTTTCATCTATCCAAAGGAGTGACCATGAAACCATATCCCCGGCTTTACCTGAGCTGTTTTTGCTGGCTCTGCGGTGGGTGGGAGAGAGACTTGAGTTGGCTGTGTAGGAATCTGCCCAGCTGGCTGAGGTAGATGAGCAGAGATCTGTTCTGGAACTTGGAGCAAAGTACCCACAGGATCAGTTGTTGGAAAGAGCTGTAACAAAAACACACACAGTGTTGCTTAAGTTGTGTGGAAAGGGAGGCAGGTCTGCTGACAGCAAGTTCAGCCTTTCAGGGTGATATTTTCAAAGTAGTTTTTGGGTAGTGTACAGGTACTCTGAATATATCTATTCCAAATGGAAGTCAAATATTTCTAGGCTTTTAAACTTTTAACAACTCTATGAGGTATAATTTATATTTCTCTACATTTACCCACTGTAACTGTACAATTTGGCGATTTTTGTACCATATATAGAATTGTGCAACCATCACCACAATCGTTTTAGAACACTTCCATCACCCCCAAAAAGTCCTCTCATGCCTATAGTTAGTTCCTGCTTCCACACCCAGCCATAGGCAACAACTGATCCTAATTTCTATAAATTTGCTTTTCTGGATATTTCATATAAATGGAATCATATAATATATAGTCTTTTGTGTCTGTCTTCTTTCACTTTGCATTATATTTATCTTTAACAAAATCTATTCCATTCCTTTGCCCAGCAAAACAGCACCTCCAAAATACAGATTTAAGTATGTAATACAAAATTACAGAAGCTATATTTTTCCATGCATGAGGACTTTGTATTTCTTACAAAGACAATCAACCAATAATTCCTTAACATATCTGAAATGCATTTTAAAAGTGAATGTGATGCTTTAAAACTAAAAAAAGATATTTTATATATGTTATTTTGTATGTCTGAAATAGTTCATAAATTTTAATTATGTAGTTTGGGGGAAATGACTGATACTGAGTATAAAAACAAGTTAAACATATTCAAAATTATGCAGTTACTGGGGGAGAAAAAACGATGCAATAGCCAAAATGTAAAGTTGAAAGAGAAAAAATTCAAAGAGTAATAGTAGAGGCTGAATAGGTGATATTACATAAGCAAAATCAAGGAGACAAGGAATAAAATTTTGTGTTCATTTAACTTCATACATAAGAAGTCATAAATTACTCATTGGTTCTAGATTTTTACAAAAAAGTAGGCCTTTAAGAGTACTTTTGAAAATGTTAATTATTAATACTATTTCAAAAGACTATTAGCTTCCAAATTGTATGTACTTACATTTATCTATAGTAAAGATGGAAAGGATATATTTTTAAAAGTAACGAGAGGATGCACAGAAATTGGAACCCTCGTTGATGAGCACGTAAAATGGTGCTGCCTCTATGGAAAACAGTATGATGGTCCCTCAAAAAATTACAAATAGAAGTACCATATACCCAGCAATTTCACTTCTAGGTATACACCCCAAAGAATTGAAAGCAGGGTCTCAAAGAGATACTTGTACACCTATGTTGACAATGGCATAATTGACCACAGCTAAAAGGTAGAAGCAAACCAAGTGTCCACTGACAGATGAATAAAATGTGGTACGTGCACACACACACACACACACACAGAGGAATATTACTGACCCTTAAAAAGTAAGGACATTCTGACATATGCTACAACACTGACGAACCTGAGAACATTATGCTAAGTGAAATAGGCCGGTCACAAAATGACAAATACTGTATAATTCCACTTATATGAGGTACCTAGAGTAGGCAAATTCATAGACAGAAAATAGAATGGTGGTTGCCAGCGACTGGGGAGAATGCAGTTACCGTTTAATAGCCAGAGTTTTAGTATGGGAAGATAAAATAGTTCTGAAGATGGATGGTAGTGATGGTTGTACTACAGTGTGAATATACTTAATACCACTGGACTATATACTTGAAAATGATTAGGATGGTAAATTTTACATTACGTGAATTTTATTGCAAATTTAAAAACAAAGTAATGAGCATGAGAATATGAGTATGCAAGAGTTCATGTGGAGATGATATTTAGGCAAAGGAACAAGGAGAAGACTAAAAATAAAAACTAGATAATATGTAAAATAGCCTCTCATTCAATTTCTGAGAAATCAAGTATTAGTCAACATAGGTTAAATTAGAAGTAACAAATAATCCTGAAGTGTCAGTGGATTAAAACAACAGTTGTTTCTTGGACACACTTCAAGTCTATCTCTCGCCAGCGGGGGCTAACAAGCTCGGTATCATCCTCACTCAGGAATGCAGGTCATGGTAGCAGGAATAAGGAGACAAGGGGAATCATGAGTGGTTCTCACTTCTGCTAACATGCCACTGGCCAGAGTAACTGACATGGCATATGTAATTTCAAGGGGCAGGAAAACGCAATTCCCCTACCAAGAAGAGGAGCCACACATATAAGTGAACAACAGTTCTAATACAAGTTAACAGATATCGGCCTGTTAATATGTGAAGGAACAGTATTTGTTTTTACTCTTAATACAGTTCTATGTAAACAAATGTACATAATCACATACACAAATGTACTTTATATACAAAATAAATGAAAAAACAAAGGTTACTTTTTAGCAAAGAGGCAAGAATAGAATTGGTTTAAGAGTAAGAGATGTGTTAAAACCAAATACTGAGCTCAGAATGAAGATGCTGCCGGAAGTAAGACTGTATGACAGAACAGACCACAGAAATGATTGTCTTTCTCCGGTAATGAGAATAGGGAAAACCAGCCCAATAAGAATCTGTTTAACAAGATTTCCTATCATACTGACACAGTAACCACGGAAAATAGAATTTATTTCACAAGAGAAGAGGCTGAGGCTGAAAGAAAGAATTCAAAAAGGACAGGTGGCATTTGACAAATTCGCAAACAAATTAATGCAAAAACACTACTTTTCAGCAGGGCACATTGGCACATGCCTGTAATTCCAGCACTTTGGGAGGCCAAGGCAGGGAGACTGCCTGAGCCCAGGAGCTTGAGACCAGCCAGGGCAACATGGTGAGACCCTATCTCTAAAAAAAATACAAAAATTAGGCATGGTGGTGTGTGCCTGTGGTTCCACCTACCCAGGAGGCTGAGGTGGAAGGATCACTTGAGCCCCAGGAGGTCAAGGCTGCAGTGAGCCGTGATCGCACCACTGCACTCCAGCATGGGTGACAGAGTAAGACCCTGTCTCAAAATAAATAAATAAATAAATAACTTTTCACTTCCAGCAGCCCAAGCCAAAAATAAAAATAAAAAATTCACAAAATCAAAGAGGCAAGGAAGAACATTCTGAGCCCTTACGCCAACTTTTAAAATTTGATTGGTATAAAGTTGCATTCCCATTTAAGCACACATATGCACAAACAAAAGCACTTCAAATTGAAACCAAAACAAAAGCACATATACTTTAACAAGGATTCAATAATCACAATTACTTACCTCAGAATTTGATATTGATTCTTTCACTCGGGGAGACTAAAAGAAATACAAAAAGGATGATTGTTAACTCACAACTCAGGTTACTTGTAGTCAGTTCCAAACTGCAAGTGATGTTAAATGCAAATCAACTCCATTTAATTCTGATCCATATATTAACTCACCAGCAAGTCTACTGAAAGTTTTCTGGAAAAAATAACTGTCATGATAGTATTGTATTTTTTGTCCAGGTAGCCTGTAACAAATACATCAATGTACTTATCAATTTTAAAATTCCGTATTTTAAAATTGTGAGCTTTATAAGCATACATAATGGGACTGTCACATTCTCCAAAGTAAAATTCTTTCTACTAATCGTGAACATATTATGTATATAAGATCCCAGACCAAACCTAAACTTTTAAGCTAATTATCCAACACATTCTCAAAGCAGAGTAATTCTGTTTACAAGCTTTAATGGAGAAAACTCTTGAGCCAAAAATGATCTGAAAGCTGCATATAAAGAGTCTACTACCCTTATTCTTGGTGTTGGATATTTGGGAGTCTGGTATGTAAAGAAACATGGGTGGTCCAAAAATAAAGCATGGACCACTAGCAAAAATAAAGGTAGTGGAAATAAACTGATACTTGAGGTGAGGTCTCAAATATCTGGTGTAAACCACATTTATTAGGAAATGACCAATTACAATCTGCCATATGAAAATTTAAGCTGTTTATTTGGTAAATAATAAAAGTTAGCAGTAATTCTGGATACAGGCACTGTAGTTTACCAAAAAACTTACCTCTAAACGAATAACAATTTATGGTAAATTCTGACAATGATGGACTTAGTCAGAATATGTCAAAGATCAATTGATGGTTTTTTTTTTTAACACTTTTATCACCATTTCATTAAGGAGTAATCAAAGTTCAGGTAATAGCTAATGTAGCATACCAAGTAAGTGACCAACCCAAAACCTTTTTTTTTAAAAAAAAAAACAACTTTGTAAATAATGAATTCATCCAGACTACAAGAAAACTTTTGTAAATAATTTCAAACTTACAGAAAAGGTGCTAGAATAACAATACAAGAACATAAGTATACTCTTTACCCCAATTCATTTATTATTAACCTTTTTTCCCCTCATCTGCTCTATCATTTGGGTGCTCACTTTCTCTTTCTTTCTTTCTAAATATATTTTTCCTATACCATTTGAGAATAAGTTGCATATATCATGGCTGTTTACCACTTAATAATCAGAGTGTACATTTCCTAAGAATGAGATATTTTCTTATATAACTTCACACTATAGTTCTCATTAAATTTAACATGATATAATACTTTTATCTAATTTATAGCGTAAATGTCGACACTAATATCCTTTGTAGCCTTTTGTTTTTCCTCCAGTATAAAATGCAGTCTAGGATCATGTATTGCAGGTAGTTTTCACGTTTCTTAGATTTTTAAAATCTGGAACATCAACATTTTTGGAGAATACAGTCCCTCCACTCCCACCACATACTTTATTTTAATATATGTCCCTCACTTGGGGTTTATCTAATGTTTCCTTATTATTATATTTACATGAATTCCCACTTGGAATTCTACATACTGACGTGTCCTTCTTACTGTATCCCATGTTCATCTGCCCCTCGTTGGTGATGTTAATTTTAATCACCTAGTCAAGGAATTTTCCTACTTCTCCAGTATAAAAAAACCTTATTTTTTTCCCTTGTGGTGAATAGGTAATATGTGGGGGCACACTTTAAGACCTTGAAAATATCCTGCTTATCAAAACTTCCCCCTATATTTAGCTTCATTGATGATTCCTGCCTAATCCTATCCTTGCGACGATGATTGTAAAATGATGATTTTCCATCTCCAACACTCGTCCATATTTACTGGTCAGCACTTGGTAGCCTACTGCAATGAAGAACCATTCCTTTTCCCCCATTTGTTTATATATGTATTTGTTATTGGTATAGACTCATAGATAGCTATTTTCTAAATTGTTTATAATTAATTATTGCACTTTATTTTGGTGGTTAAATTGTCCCAGATTTTGCCAGTAGGAGTAACTTCGAGCTGGCGCTTGTGTCCTTATGAGTTGTTTTTTTTTTTTTTAAGTATCTTTTCCTTCTGGCAAAGGAACATAATATTCAAGATTCCCCTTATATTTTCCCTGCCCAAGCCCTGGAATCAACCATTTCTCAAAGGAGCTCTGCTTCCCTTTAGTGGGGAATGGTATTAGAGACCATTATCTGGATACAAGGCATGTCATTATTGGGGTTTCTTTGCTTTCAGGCCATTCAGTGGACAAAGCTGAGAAATATATGCAAGTACAGACACACGTATATACATACACGCACACACACATTCACACACATACTTTACAAAGCTTGAATTCACACCAATGCCTCCAATTCAAACCCATTGCCACAGGATTCTTTCTCACTTTGCCCTGTTCCATACCTGCGTATATCTTCTTCTATAGTGAGAATCCTGGCTCCCAAGAACATTGAGACATTTACTCATTTCCTCAATCCTACAAGAGTTTCTGAACTGTTTTGCATATACAACTATGAAAAATAATCCTAATAAAAGGAGCTCAAGGTTTGTCTTAAGTTTTCTTTCCCCCATCAACTCCACCTGAGAACACATAGTCAAATACTATATTCATAGGTTACTTGGATTCTTTCTTTTTATATTCCCCTTCAGTACAGTTACACATTCACTTAAAATATAATTGTAGACTTCCACTTCAGGCCATGATGAATAAACAGGGACCAGATTTATCTTTCTGCCTGAAAAAATCCCACCTCTGCAAAAAAAGACAAAATATATGAAGCAAAAATTTTCAAGACATTGGGCACTGGGCAAAGAAAAACAGTGATTCCTGGAAGACAGGGAAAAAAAGTGGTGGGCCTTGTCCCTACATACTGCCTTGAAAGCTTCCAAGCTGTGGCACAGGGAGGTGGAACCTAGATGAAATCCAAGGAACTGCCTGAGTTGAGGAAACAGAGCTAAGAGACCGGCAGACCAAGGCAGATTAAGTTGATAAAACAGTACAAGGAAGGAGAAAGCTACAAAGAGAGTGAACCCTAGATAGCTGCAGACGGTCACTTTTGAATGTTTGACAGAATACTTAGCAACGAATGCATGTGAGGAAATGCCTGAGAATAGGGGGGAAAACGTCAAAAACGATGAGAGGTAAGAGTGCATAGCACTCACACAGGGCCAGGAACAGTGCCTATTTCCACCAGCCCGACTGGAAAAACTAATAACTCACAGGTGATTGGGTAGTGTTCTCAAAAAGGTCTTGTCTCAGTAATGGGGAATAAATGGCTGTAGGCTGAACACTACTACAGACCCAACTAACAGATCATAAAAGCAAGATCTAAAAGCATTAAACTATTTCCAACTAACTTTAATGTATCCCCGAACAAAGCTCAAGAAGACTTACAGAAATACAAAATTGTCAGCAAGCAATAAGGTGAAAATTACAATGTTTGGCATCTAATCAGATTACTAGATATGGAGAAGCAGGAAAATACTCCTCAAGCCATAATGAATAACTAACAAAACAAAACCAATTCAGAATTGACATGGATGTTAGAATTAGAAGAGAAGGATGTTAAAATAGTTATCATAGCTGTATTACATATCTCCAAAAAGTTAAGTAGAGACATAGAAGATGTGAAAAAAATTAAACTTCTAGACTACTACAATGCCTGAGATGAAACAGGAACTGGATGGGATTAGCAGAAGATTAGATATTGCAGAAGATAAATAAACTTGAAAGCTAGCATAAAAACTACACAAAATAGACAGAAAAAAAGAATTTTAAAAAAATTAAGAGAAACAGTGGGCTGTGAGACAACTTCGAGCTGCCTAATATATATGTTACTGGGGGACAGAAAAAAATGTTGGAAAATATAATGGCTGAAAAATTTCCAAACTTGATAAAAACCTATAAACCCACAGATCCAAGAAGCTCAACAAACCCCAAGCACAAGAAACATGAAGAAAAATATACCTAGGCATATCACAATCAAATTTTCCAAAACCATTTGTAAAGAGGAAATCTTAAAAGCAGCCAGGGAAAAAAGACATGTTACTTATAAAGGAACAAGAATAAGAATGTCACAAAATTTCTCAGTGGAAAGATGCAAGCAAGAAGATGGTGAAGAAACATCTTTAAAATGCTGTAAGAAAAAAGCCTGTCAACCTGGAATTCTATACCCTACAAACACACATTCTCAAAACAAAGATATTTTCAGACATAAAATCATCACCAAAAGACTTACAACACAAAAAATATTAAGGAAAGTTTTTCAGGCATAAGGAAAATAATATAAAGATGGAAATCTGGATCTACATAAGAGCATTATGAATATGGGCGGAATTTTGTCAAAGCCTTTTTCAGAACCTATGAAAATAAAAATAACATTTTTCTCCTTAGATCTATCAATATTATGAGATTTCCTAATACTGAACCATCATTGCACCCTACCCCGTTTGGTCATGGTATATTATTTTCTTAACATAGTTCAATTTAGTTTTAAAAGACTCATGTTCTTAAAAAGAATTCATGGTCTCAAAAATGCTATAAAGATAACATGAAAAATACTGGACAGAAACTACTTATTCTGCGGCCAAAGTATATAAGTTTCTGTGTTGTTTAGATACCAATGTATTAGGTTATAAGAAAGCTACTATAACTATTTCAGAACTACCAAATTTATCTATAGATAGCTAGAGAGTAATAATTAGATACTGAAAAGCTATAATGTATCTCTCCAAATATTTGTTAGTCAGAAGAAAAATAGCATCATCATCCCTTTCACAGGAAGGTAGAACTACAAAATTCATGCAGCTTTAGCTTCCTCTGGTAGCTTTAATATAACAATACATGAGAGTATCAATTCAAACAGGAGTCACATGAAAAAGTAAGGAAGAAAGGATGCCATAGTCTCACATTTATAAAGAAACATTAAACTCACAATTGTATGTAAACGAATATTTGCATTTACCTTCTAAACAGTGTTTCCAAGCTTAGAGCTTAATCGATTTTTGCCAAGTTCCATTGGCAAGGCCTTTACAAACTTAGCTCTGCAGAAGGACTAGACTCAAATACCTCATTAGATAAACAAGGTCAACAAATATTCAGTGTTTATCAAGAGAGTCATAAGTGCTTTCACCAAAGCAGATCCTAAAAGCAGGAAGCAATATACCAGTATACTCACTATTCATCCCACAAAAACAGTCCTAAGCAGTCAAAGGTATAATACCCTCAAACATTTATATTTCCTTATAAACACTTCCAGTCTTAGGAATGAATGAGTCCTGACAACTTGAGGCAGTGCTTTTAGGCAAGAGTGATGAAATGAACCAAAAGGAAGACTCTTGTCTTCACTGTTTTTAGGAAACACACACACGTGTGCACGACAGATATCTAGGATATACCAACTGAATAAGAGATACACCATTCCTCCTTAGTAGAAGGATAACAGACTTCAGGGGAAAAGCTTCCATTGCTGGGCCTTCAAGTTCACTAACTTTTCTTCTGCAATGTCTAATTGGCCATTAATCCTATCCAGTGTATTTTGCATCTCAGACATTTGCAGCTTTCGTCTCTAGATTTGGTAGATTTGGGTCATTTTCATATACTCTAAATATTATCATATTCAAACAGATATCTAAGTCCAACTTTCCATGCAGAATTAACTGGGCTCCTATTATTAATAAGCTGTTCAAGAAAATCCTGTTACAATTGTATTCTTTATATTTTAGCTGGTTGAGCTGAACAAGAACTACAAAAAGTTCTAGCTAAAGTACACAGTTTAATAAAATTTACCCTGAGTTGTGAAATTGCTGCTTTCCCTTCCTCACTTTCTTCATCAAATTCATCATCACTCCACTCCCAGCCTCCATCCTCTGTCTTATGAAGACGGCCACTGGAACCTGGTACTCTCCGAACCTGCTCATTAGAAAGAGAAGTGGGTTATGGTGGTATTTCATGCTTACTAAGTAGAAAACTCCATATTTCTCTCTTCTTCTATCACTTCAATCCATTAAGTAGATAATCATTTTCCCCATAAATGTTCCCATACAAATTCATATCCTCCAACCATCACCTGCTCTCTGTTGACAATCTCTATTACCTGTCTTTAGTAACAACCGCTGTACTTCTATACTCTGAGCCCAAACATCAAAATCCTTTTTATGTAAAATCACAGGTAAAATCTGATTTTAAATGTCCTGAGACATTTAAGGAAAAAAAAAAAAGAGGTTTTGGGTGCTCAAAATGAATAAACCCAAGATTTAAAATCTGTTATTTTTTCTTTTTGTTAAGTCAAAATTATACTTGCATATGATTTCAAGAGTACTAGAGCTGTGCATGTTTTGTTAAGAAAAACAGCAACCTCCTAACCTTCAGCTTCATCTCCACTGGCAACCACTTTCAACTCATTTTAGCTAATCTTTTTTGGACATTCATCTCTTGAACATGTGTTCCTATCATTATTCACTGATTTTTTGGTGTTAGGAATTATCTGTAGGACTTCCCACAATAGAAGATGAAAATTTAACTCTTATGAAATCTCTATTCTTTTCTCAAGATATACTATAATTTTGGTTAGATCAATATTCAATGTTTTCATAACATGATTATATATATCATATTCAGAGCTGAACCTTATCATACATTACCACTTCTATTTCCCCTGTAGTTAGTATTTATTCTCTCAGCTGTTTATAACTCCTTTTACCACATTCAAACGGGTATTCTGTCGGTATCATCTTCTTGAAGAAGACTCTCACCAGAACCTCCTGATCTGTTCCATCCTAGACTGGTTTCACAGCATGTCTCCTATTTCAGATCAAATTCTACCATCAGCCAGAGGATTGTGCGTCCTGGACCACATGACTTCTGTTTTTAGTTTAAGCACCATCTCCACTATTACCATGTATTAAAGTCATGCATTTCTGAACTTATCTTGATTCCATCTTCACACTTCATTCGTTGTTTGGTTAAAAAAGAAAAGGCTGCATCAGTAATTATTTTCTTTCATACCTTTGAAGAAAACTGCCTCATTGTTTGGCTTCCAGAAGTGCTGCTGAGGTGATCATGACTCCTGATCCTGTCTGTGACATTTCCCCCCTCCCTGGAAGACTACAGATTCTTCTTTTTGCCTCCAGTATTCTAACTTATCATGGTAATGTATGTCAGCATTAGTCTATTTTTATTAATTGTGCTGAGTACTCAAGACTCTTTCAATCTGGAAATTCATGACCATCCAGTTTTGGACATTTTTCTTGAATTATTTTGTCAATGATTTACTTTCTTCTGTTTTTCTCAGTTCTCCTTTTCTGGAATTCTCTTTACTCAAATGCTGTACCTTCTCAAATGGTCCTCTAATCTCAGCTTTTTTGTTATCTATATCTGGGCCTTTTGAACTCTTTTCTGGGAAATTTCCTCAACCTTTGTATTGAATTTTTCATTTCTTCTGTTTTCAATTTCCAAAAGCTTTTTGTTGGTACTGGTCCTGGTTCTCTAAAAGCTCCCTTATAATTCATATACCATACAACTGAACCACTCAAAGTATACAGTTCAATGATTTTTAGTATATTCAAAGTTGTGCAACCATCACTACCATCAAATTTAGAACATTTTTATCACTCCCTACAAGACATGCCATACTCTTTAGCAGTAACTGCCCATTTCTCTCCAAAACCCCCAGTCCTAAGTTACCACTAATCTACTTTCTGTCTCTTTACATTTGCCTATTTTCAACATTTCACATAAATTGAATCACACAACATGTGGTCTTTTGTGATGGGCTTTTTAAACTAGCATAATGTTTGAAAGGGTCATCCATGCTATAGCATGTATCAGTACTTCATTCCTTTTTATTGTCAAATAATATTCTACTGTATGAATATACCACATTTTATAAATCTAATCATCAGCTGATGAGCATGTGGGTTGTTTACACTTTTTGGTTATTACGAATAATGCTGCTATGAGCAGCGTACACATTTTTGTGTGGACTTACGTTTTCAATTCTCTGGCGTGTGCCTAGGAGTAGAACTGCTGGGTCACCTGGTGACTTTGTTTAGGCTTCTGAGGAACTGCCAGACTGCTTTCCAAAGTGGCTGCACCATTTCACATTCCCATCACCAGTGCAGAAGTGTTCCAATCTCTCCACATCTTTACCAACAGTTGTTACTGTCTTTTTGATTATAGCCATCCTAGTGGGTGTGAAGTGGTATCTCTTTGTTATTTTGATTTGCATTTCTCTGATGGCTAATAATACTGAGTATCTTTTCATGTGTTTATTGGCCATTTATGTATCTTCAAGAGGTTTCTATTCAGATCCTTTGCCCATTTTTAAAAATGTGTTGTCTTTTTATTATTGAGTTGCAAAAGTTCTGTATATATTCTAGATACAAGTCCCTTATCATATATATGATTTGCAAATAATTATTCCCATTCTGTAGGTTGTCTTTTCACTTTCTTGCCAGCGTCTATTGAAGCACAAAAGTCTTAATTTTTGATAAAATCAATTTACCTACTTTTTCCTTTTATTGCTTGTATTTTTGGTGTCATATCTAAGGAAGCTTTGCCTAGCTCAAATTCCCAAAGATTTATAGCTATATTTTCTTCCAACAGTATTATAACTTTAGCTCTTATATTTAGGTCAACAATCCATTTTGAGTTAATTTTTTGTAGGACGAGAGTAAAAGACCCAACTTCATTCTTCTGCATGTGAATATTCAGTTGTACCAAGGCCATTTGAAGATGATGATTCTTTAGTCTTCACTGAATTGTCATGGCACAAATGCTTCTTTAACAGTGTCATGTTCACTTTTTGTGAATGCAAACTCTTTTTTTTTTTTCTTTTGAGACAGGGTCTTGCTCTGTCACCCAGGCTGAAGTGCAGTGGCACAAACACAGCTCCCTGCAGCCTCTACCTCCTGGGCTCAAGCGATCCTCCTGCCTCAGCCTCCTGAGCAGCTAGAACCACAGGCACATGCCACCATGCCCAGCTAATTTTTTTTTTTGGTAGAGTCTGGGTCTTGCCTTGTTACCCAGGATGGTCTAGAACTCCTGAGCTCAAGCAATCCTCCTGACTTCTCCTTCTAATGTGTTGGGATTTACAGGCATGGGCTACCACTCCTGGCAAATATAAACTCTTATCTCTAAAGACAGTCATGATTTTATTTAAATTATCTTCCTATATAGTCTGTTTCCTGTAAGTTTCTCTTTTTTTCTGTTTATTTTGACCTCTATTTTTCACATTAAGAGGTTTCCCTGAGGTATCCTGTGATCCTAGATCTATGCTCATATTTAAGAGCAAGGAACTAAAGCACTGATTGGAAACACTGAGCTTTTAAGTGGGTGGAGTTTGCTTCACTGCAGAGTGATGTGGGTGAGCATTTCCCACCTCCAATGTCAGTACTTCTGTTTTTCCTCTTAGGCTAGTCAGATTGATCAAATAAGGATTTTTCAACGTCTTGTCTAGGGGGTAATAAGCCTTAATGTTTATGTTCCAGGAGTTGAATGAAATGATATGGATAGATTCTTAACATTCAATGTGTAAACAATTACTTAAATGCCCTTTTCAGTAAGTTATTCCCATCTTTAACTGTGCCTGGTGTCCTTCAGTTCAGAGACCATTTCTTTTACCCTTCTGCAGAATAAACCTCCAGACATCTCCTGGAGTGCAGCATGGAGTGGGGGAGGGACCAGAGTCTAACTCTATCTTAAGATTGTCAACCAATCTTCCTGTTTTTAGCCCTACTTTCACTCTCATTTCTGGAGGTACCTGGCACTATTAATTCCCTTACCTTTCAGGGTTCTGTTGTATATGGTAGCTTTCAAGCTTTTCTTAATACTGGCTTAGCAATTATAGTCCGCTGATTTGCCAAGTCCTTTACCACTAATTTATGGGCATCAAAGTTTTGAAAATTTGGTTGCAGCTTTCACTTCTCTCATTTTTTGTCCACTAGAGGTTTATGCCTTTTCTTTTTATTCTCTTTTTTCTTTTTGTTTTGAGACACAGTCTCACCTGTCACCCGGGCTGGAGTGCAGTGGCATGATCTTGGCTCACTACAACCTCTGCCCTGCAGGCTCAAACAATCCTCCCACCTCAGCCTCCTGAGTAGCTGGGACCACAGGCACGCACCACCATGCCTGGCTAATTTTAATTTTTGTATTTTTAGTAGAGATAGGGTCTGCCATGTTGCCCAGGCTGGTTTTGAACTCCTGAGCTCAAGCAATCCATCCGCCTCAGCCTCCCAAAGTGCTGGGATTACAGGCGTGAGCCACCATGCTTGATCTCTTTTTATTCTCTTAACAGTTCTTTTAGTAGGTAATTTTTGGCAGGAGGGTGGAAATATATGCAGGTATTCACCCAGGCTGAAGTACAGTGGTATGATCACAGTTGACTGTGCCTTCAACCTCCCAGGCTCAAGCGATCCTCCCACCTCAACATCCTGAATAGCCGGGACCAGAGGTGTATGCCACCATAGCTCATTAATTTTTAAATTCTTTTTATAGATATGGGGTCTCACTATGTTGCTCAGGCTAGCCTTGAACTCCTGGGATCAAGCTATCCTCCCACCTCAGCCTCCCAGAGGTGCTGGGATTACAAGCATGAGTCACCATATCCCCGGTCTGAGGCTCGCTCTTCTTTTGTTTTTTTTGAGACAGAGTCTTGCTCTGTCGCCCAGGCTGGAGTACAGTGGCACAATCTCAGCTCACTGCAACCTCCCTCTTCTGCATTCAAATGATTCTCATGCCTCAGCCTTCCGAGTAGCTGGAATTACAGACATGTACTACCACGCCAGGCTAAGTTTTGTATTTTTAGTAGAGACGAGGTTTCACCATGTTGGCCAGGCTGGTCTTGAACTCCTGGCCTCAAGTGATCCACCTGCCTTGGCTTCCCAAAGTGCTGGGATTACAGGCATGAGCCACTGCACCCAACTTACTCTTCTTAAATTAATCAGATTTCAGATATAAATCAACACGTATCTCAGATGGGATTTATTATAAACAATAATAAGCATAGAAATTTTATACATATTAATAAGCATAAAAATATATACATATTATTTAAGAATATCCTGTGTGTCAGGAACTATTCTAGGCACACTGAAGATACAGCAATGAAAAAAAGTCCCTGTTCTCATTAAGCTGTTATTCTAATGGTAAAGAAACACTGTAAAATGTCAGATGGTGATAAGTAGGGTAAAGGGATAGAGAGTCATGGGAGGGTACTGTTTTAGTAATCAGAGAATATTATTCTGAGGAAAGGCCAATTGAGTAGACTTGACATAAAGTGAAGGAATGAGCCAAGTGAGTTTTTAACCTAGTAGCTATCCATGAGAATAATCGTCCAGGTCTCATCCACTAGAGACATGACTTTAATTGGTTTGGGATGACATTGTCCATGTTTCTTTCTTTTTTTTTTTAAGTCCCCAAGTGATTCTGATATGTAACGATGCATTATAGCCACTGAAAAAGATATATCTCTAAAATTGAGACAAG
The DNA here is from genome assembly GCF_029289425.2 of Pan paniscus. Lineage (NCBI taxonomy): Eukaryota > Metazoa > Chordata > Mammalia > Primates > Hominidae > Pan > Pan paniscus. Next base: position 38,184,938 of record NC_085926.1, on the reverse strand, counting down.
TTAACTGTTTTACCAGTGCTTATTAAGAATATCATTTCCAAGTATTTAATATACATTTCTGGTTCTTCATTGTGTTAAATTCTTGGAATGTATCAAAATCCCCAAGCAGTGAGATCTACGGAAGAGAATAAGCCACTGCTAGACATAATGCTTCTAACTTCTTGGACAGGCCTACCACTATATTATACAAGGTGTAAGACCTTTACCTTCTTCAAGTCTATCATCAGCAGAAGCCCAAACTGCCTCCTTTCCTTCACATTGGATAAGTCTGCTTGAGCAGAGAAGTAAGAGTGAGGAAAAGGGAGGATTTTCTTCTCCCTGCTCTCACAGAGGTTCATAAAAGTATCATGGACAGGAAGATTAATATATTCTGCCCAAACTGAGATATTAAAGCATTCTGTATGCTCACATCATGACCAAACTTCTTAGAAATTACATATGCGTAATAAAGTTCTTTCAGTCTTTCTGTAAAGGCAGTAGAAAATTTGGAGTTCCAAAGAGGGTACTGTGACTTATACCCAAAGCTATAAATGTCATGTAAAATCACAACTCACTCTGGTAGCTGGAAACAGTTATCAAACAGAGTTTAGAATTAATTTACCAATTACTGTCTAGCATCCCTTTTCATCCTAAAAGATAGCAGAGTAATACCAAGGCATCTGGTAGACCAAAGATATTTGCTGAATGAATGTATCAAAGAATGCTTTAGAAAGGATCGACAGAAAACCAGTAATTCTCATATACCATTAACAATGTATTACTTAACAAGTTTTCAAAATCCTAAAATAAAGTAAATTCTTCAGGAAAACTGAGTTAAATTCTGATTTACCTTTTTTGCTCTTTCAGAAATGGTTGGTGCTCTCTGCAATATTTTTTCTTGAAGAAATTCTTTATTCTGGAGAGGAAAAGTAAGTATTTTGTTCTTACAAGTTTTTAAGGTACCAAAAAAAACCCACAAAAAAGTTCACCATAATCAAAATGTGATATAGTAACTGTTCTGTAATGAAGTGTGAGAAAAACTTTCATTCTTTCACTCTGAAGCTCCTTTAGTATGTTACTACCACAATTTCATAAATTGAGACAGAAAATTAAGATGTAGTACACCGTATGAACCACTGTCTATGAAGAGTTTGCTGTACTGTATGTTCTTTGAGATCATGGTCCTACATTTCCAACTACAGTAACATCCTACTATCTGATATATTTGGGAAATGAGATGTTTACAAATTCAGTAGTAAACCTTAAAACCAGAGTTCGGTATTTTTCACAAATTATATTTATAATGGCAAAATTTAATAATCATTGTTCCTATGATCAGTTTAACCTAATATTTAAAAACGGATTTACTAAATTCTGAAGCAATTATCTTAATTACCAAAGACTGTATACATAGTGCTTTCTGCAATTATTTTATCTACCATCATTTTTCCAAACATAATCATCCAACTTCTAAGCACTGAACATAATCTGAGTAATTGAGGAGCATCCTATGAACACACATAATCAAAAGCTGGAATTTCCTACCTTTGCTTTCTGGAAAAATTTGTGCCTTAATAGTTCTGCTGCTGTTGGTCTAAAACCAGGAAGGGAGGGAAGAAAAGTTTTTATAATTAATTCAAGTGTAATGTCAGATTCCATCATCAAAAATGAGAAAAAATTTTTTTCAACAGCAAAATAAAAACTCAGTATACTCTACTTTCCTTAAACTGCTAAAAAGCAAAAGTAAAATAAACTTGATACAGGACATTGAATAAAATAAAAAACTCAAAACAAATATTCTGATAATAATTATTGTAGATTCTTTGAAAAAATCATTAGTGAAATGTTTTTTCTGGAAGCATGATTTCTTAATAGAGTCTAATATATTTGCTATTTAATAATATTAATTTAATATTTAATATTATTTCCCAATAAGTAAGCTAGAAAATATCTATCTAACATTTTTAGCAAGGCATAAAAATATATTTAAACACACAAAGAGGAAATGGACCAAATCAAGACCTCCACTTCTTGCCACATGGTAGCCTGCCAGCCTTCAATTTAGGTAACCACAGATCCCTAAAAACAGATTTCACAATCTCCCTTTAAAAATGAAAATTCTAAAAGTATATTCCCCAAATTTAACAAAACTCAGTGTTTAACTCATTTCTTCATGGTCTTATTTCCTTTTAAGTAAAGACACGACTGTCAATTTTACAAGCTTTTAAAAGAGTATCATTCAGAATAAAGAATTTAACATTTAAGAGACTGGACCTGATTTTGCCACACACCTACCTGATCCTGAGCAAATCACAACCTCTCTAAGGTTCAGTATTACTTGGCCAAGCCCCTAAGTTCTTAAACACTGCTGTGCATTGAACTATCTGGGAGGAATGTAAAAATCCCAATGACCAGCGGGCACCATGGCTCATGCTTGTAATCCCAGAACTTTGGGAGGCCAAGGTGGGTGGATCACGATATCAGGAGTTCAAGACCAGCCTGGCCAATATGGTGACACCCAGTCTCTGCTAAGAAAAACACAAAAATTAGCAGGGCATGGTGGCGTGCGCCTGTAGTCCCAGCTACTTGGGAGGCTGAGGCAGGAGAATTGCTTGAACCCATGAGGCGGAGGTTGCAGTGAGCCAAGATTGTGCCACTGTACTCCAGCCTGGGCGACAAAGCAAGACTGTCTCAAAAACAAACAAACGAACAAACAAACAAAACCAATGACCAGGCTGTACCTCAAACCAATTAAAGCAGAATCTTTAATTGGCTTTAGTAATGTTTAAAACTCCCCAGGTAATTCCAATATGCATTCAAGTTTAAGAACCAGCACCTCAGATGATTATTATAAAGATTAAAAAGCTGAATAAATGTGAAAGTGCTATGCAAACTGAAATCCTACATTATCACTCTTATTTTTTCATATGCTCAACAATTGCTTCTCAATACGCTCAACAATGTGATTGCTCAACATTGCTTCTTATTATTCATTCCTTTCTTCTGACTTCATTTCCTTCTTTCTAAAGTACAACTTATGGGTTCTTTAAGTGACAGAATGTGACTGGAAAACTCAATTTCTGTGTGCAAAATAATTTCATGCTCATTCTTGAATGATAGTCTGACTAGCTGGAGAACTCTGGGTTAAAGTCACAGTCATGAGCCTCTCAATGCTTTGGCCAACAATATACTGTGTATCTGACAGTAGTCAGAGCAACAGGCTACACTAAATAGCCTAGGCATGCAGTAGGCTGTACCATCAAAGTTTGTGTAAGTACACTCCACGATGTTCAAACAATGACAAAACTGCCTAATACACATATTACAGAATGTATCCTCATCATTTTAAGTGACACATGACTGCATTTTCTCTGAGCATTTCACTAAACATTGGCCTCAACTGTTGTGTTATTGGGGAAGTAGCTGTCAAGTCTACCTGCTAATCCTCAGTAGGTAATCTGTTCCCCGAGGTTGCCTGTAGGAGTTTGTCTTTGCTTCGTGTCCAGTAGTTTCACAACAACTTGTACAAGTGGAACAAGGGGGACACTGCTTGGAATTCTGGGGGGATGGTTCTTTACTCTGAGAATATAGGTCTTTCATCAACTCTGGAAAATTCTCAGCCATTATTTCTTTGAATATCGCTTCTCCTACATTCTCTCTAGTCTTTCCTGGTAAGTTCATGTATATGTATACGTATATTTGTGTGTGTGTGTGTGTGTGTGTGTGGATGTGCATACATACAAACATACTGAACCTTCTCAGTCTACCCTCCAAATGTTAATATTTCTTTCATATTCCCTCTTTGATCTTTCTGTGCTACATTCTGAGCAATTTCCTCAGTATAGTGTAGTCTGATTAAAACAGGCTAACTCTAGTCCAATTGCATGGGTCAGAATTCTGATTCCACCATTTATTAGCTGTGTGACTTTGGAGAAGGTTACTTAACCTCTCTGTGATTCAGTTTCTTCATTTGTAAAATAAAGAAAATAACAGTGCTATCCTCAAAGGATTACTGTGAGAATTAAACAATATATGTTAAGTGTTTACCACAGTGCCTGGTACTTGATGAGTAAATAATCTCTTTTTTGTTTTATTGGTTGTTCTGTTTAACCAGTCCATTGTGCGTGTTATTTTAACTTAGCAATGTTCTAAACAAAGTTTAATTTTGGTTTACAAACTGGAATAGATTTTCTATAGGTTCCAGTTTTCTTAAAGTTTTATAATAATTTTAGACTTACAGAAGAGCTGCAAAGCTAGTACAGAGTTCCTACATGCCATTCACCACCTTCTGCTATTGTGAACCTTTTACATAACCACAGTATAATAATAAAGAAATCAACTAAAATATCAACACTGGTACAATACTATTAACTAAACTACAGACTTCATTCCATTTCTCCAGTTTTTCCACTAATGTCCTTTTTCTGTCCCAGGATCTAGTATAGGATACTCTGTTGCTTTCCGTCTTCACGTCTTCTTAATTTCCTCCAATCTGTGACAGTTTCTTAGTCTCTCTTCCTTGACAGTTTCGAAGAGTGCTGGTCAGGTATCTTGCTGCATATTCCTCGATTTGGGTTTGTCTGATGTTTTCTCATTATAGACCGAAGTTACGGATTTGGAGGAAGAATACCTCACAGGTTATATATATGCCCTTCTCATTGCACCATATCAAGAGGTACATATCAGTCTTATCAATGTATTATTAATAGTGATGTTAACCTTGGTCATTGGGTAGAGGAGGTGCATTGTAAAGTTGCTATTTTTCCTTTTTCATACTCTACTCATCAGAAGTGAGTCAACAAGTCCAGCTCACACTCATGGAAAGTTTTAAACATTAATCACTGTATTTTTCATTTCTGGCATTGCTATTTGGTTCTTCTGTCATAGTCACAGTCTTCTCTTGTGGGTCTGATTTCTTCTAATTTTAATTATTTTCAATATACTTAATTTTGTATCTTTTCAGATTTTCACTGCATTACCTAAATCTTCTGGAGCACTAATCCTTCTGCTTGTGTCTGCTAACTAGTTCATAATGCATTGTTTCACTGTGTGTTTCTTAATTTTGGATTGTGACCTTATTACAGTGGGGCATTATGTTCAGGAATCCAATGGGAGCTAGAGTTTGAAAGTGTTCTTCCAGTGCAGCTCTGTGACTACTTCCGTCAAAAATAAAAACTGATTTGGTGAAGCTTTTTTAACTTTCTAATCCTGTGGGTTCCTGGATAACATAGGTAGTATAGACTCTAAACCTGTGGAATGTCCAGGTTGAAGGGCTTGATTATTCAGGAGAGGTTTTTGTTGTCTCTTGGTGATGACAATTTTTATTCTTGTCTATCCTTTTACTAAGGATACAGACATCTGAAGTTCTTAGCTTTAAGAAGAATCTCAGTTCAAACTCCCCACTGGGTGGACCCAAGATCTCACTTCCAGTTTTCACATGGGAGTTATAAATCCAAATCAGTAGGTTATCAGAATGAATAGTGACCCACTGAAAACAGCCATGGGATTAGTTCACAATATTTCTTCTTTAACTTAGGGCTTCCTCATTATTTCTGGCATCTGAGAATCTTTAAGTTGGATAGATTTTATCTGGCATTTCTAGGTATTTGTAACAAGATAATTTTGTTCCTTTAACCAACTAATTTGATAAAAGAAAAGTGTTTCCTGTCTTTTTTAACTGTTTACTCAGAAACAGAAAAAAAAAATTATAAAAACACAGGTATAAATTTTGCTACCTGTTTTTCTTACCCTTTCCAATATTTCCAACAATAAATTCTGAAACCCTATTACATATACTAGAGATGTGATCAAGAACATCAAAGTCTTTCCCTTTTAATGATCTTTAGAGAAACAAAAATTAAAGAACTCAGTGCTAAGAAGCTGAGTGGAATATATATGTGAAACAGACAAATAAGATTCAGAGGGAACAGAGCCCTAAGTTAGGAATCAGGACTTTGAGATTCAAGTCCTACTCCTATGACTAAGTATCAAGTGACCTCAAAAATAAAAGGTTGTACTCAATGATCCCCAACATTCTACGATTCTGCTTAATTCATGAAGTTACACATATCGGATGTTCTTATTTATTTGCTCACTTGTCATTCAATCTGTCTAATATTGATAAGGAAGCTATTTGAATTTTTGGTCCACTTACTAAAATATCTTTCTAACATGGAAATAAGTATGATTATTAGACACTAAATATAAATTTTCTATGGGTCTTTCCTTTATTAATACTGTAAATGGCATTAAGACATTCATTTATAAATTTTAAATGCAAATTAAAAACAAACCTCTCCACTAACTTGGCATTTATTAATACAGAATTCACAATGTACAACTTTATAAGAAATTAACAAGGAAAAAGCTGAACTATTTAGGGTACACTGTATACTACAAAGAAGGCAGAAATCAATTCATTTCCAATCTAGTATAATGGTCTCTGTATACTTTTTTTAGGTTTATATTTAGTTCTTTTGAAAATAATTTCCTGTACATACGAGTATGTGATTCTTAGACTTCTCACAATGTTTTATTAGAGAGAAAAGTAGACTTTTTCTCATATTTTACCTTTTTTCTGGATCTTTTTGAAGGCACAATGAAATCATTTTTCTAAATGATTTTCCATATTTTTTCAGCATTTCTTTATCTTGAACACCAGTTTCCAAAGAAGGAGGATCGTTCTGCAGTGTCAGCATTAAAACCTGCAAGAATTTTCAATATACTATAAACTTGTGATGACTCAGTAAAGTTTAACTATTGCGGTCAAGATTTTTCAATACAGGCACCCCCCGACCAACATACAAACATTTTATTTTCTGTAAGTTCATATCTGAATCAGTTGTTTAAAACCCAGAGTTATTACGTGTATTTCACGTAAATAATCTGCTGTAGATGGTTAGCTTCTCAACACACACACGCAATGGATATTATTCAGCCTTAAAAAGCAAGAAAATTCTTCAACATGCTACAACATGGATGAACCTTGGGGACATTACGCTAGCCATGCAAAGATAAACACTGTGATTCTACTTATATGAGGTATTGAGAGTAGTCAAAATCATAGAGACAAAAAGTGATTGCCAAGGGGCTAAGAATGGGAATCAAGAGTTACTATTTAATGGGTATAGAGTTCCAGTTTTAAAATGAAGAGTTTGGATACAGATGGTGGTGACAACTGCACAACGTGATGAATGCATTTAATACCATTGAACTATATACTCAAAATGGTTAAAGATGATGGTCAATTTTATGTTATGTGTATTTTACCACAATAAAAAAAAATTAAAAGACTGGCAAATGGCTCTGAAAAGGAATTGGGACTTGAGCTGGGGTAGTATTTGGAATACAAGCCTCACCTTCATTGGTGGATATTTATGATAAGGAGCCGCCCCTGTGGCCAATTCAATTGCTGTAATTCCAAAACTCCAAATATCAGCTTTGAAATCATAACCACGGACCTGCAAAACAGATTTGCATGATTATTTTTACCAGCATAAAAGGACTTTTAAAAGTTAGCTTCTGGCCAGGGTGGAGGCTCACACCTGTAATCCCAGCACTTTGGGAGGCTGAGGCAGGCGAATCACCTGAGGTTGGGAGTTCAAGACCGGCCTGACCAACATGGAGAAACTCCATCACTACTAAAAAAAAAAAAAAATACAAAATTAGCCGGGCACGGTGGCGCGTGCCTGTAATCTCAGCTATTCGGAAGGCTGAGGCAGGAGAATCGCTTGAACCCAGGAGGTAGAGGTTGCGGTGAACTGAGATCATGCCATTGCACTCCAGCCTGGGCAACAAGAGTGAAATTCCACCTCAAAAAAAAAAAAAAAGTTAGCTTCTGAGGTGGGGCACGGTGGCTCTTGCCTGTAATCCCAACACTTTGAGAGGCTGAGGTGGGAGGATAAGGTGGGCTTGAGGCCAGGAGTTCAAGACCAGCCTGGGCAACATGGTGAGACCCCATATCCACAAAAAAAAAATTGTTTTAATTAGCTAGGAGTGGTGACGTATGCCTACAGTCCAGCTGCTCGGGAGGCTAGCTTGAGCCCAGGAGTTCAAGGCTGCAGTAAGCCATGATGGCACCACTGCACTCCAGACTGGGAGACAGAGCAAGACTCTGTCTCTAAAAATAAACAAACAAAAAAGCTACCTCTAATGTGTACCAAGAACAATGAAAGTGTTCATAAGCTTTAAACCAATAAAATAAAGTAGGCAAAATCTAAATATATTTGGTAATACAAAAAATAAAGACACAAACGGAATGTTCACCAACAGTGAAGAAACTGTTAAGTATGGTATATTTTTAAAATTAGTCAATTAAAAGCAATATTTATTAATTCTATGTGAACATATAAAAAACATTTGTGATAAAACATGAGGAAAAAAAACACAAAATTGCTCATACGTCCTGAAACTTTTACAAACAGTAAAATACTAGAAAGAATCAAAACAAAATGTTTTGTAGTGGGGTAGCTTTTTTGTTTTCCAAACGATCTGTATTATGGTATTATCACCTTAATTTCTATAATGAAAAAGTTACGAAGGTTGTGAATACTTTTAAACTTTTTAGAGTGAATATGTTGCCAAATTTCTCTACTTATACACTGTCACCAGCACATTACATGGTTATAAATTTTAATTTTCTATCCTAAGCAATATAGGAGAAATAGGTTTGGGGAGTGTGTAGTGTGTAAGACCTAAAATTAAGGATCAATAGTATGTGCTGCCCTGCCATCTGGTAAAACTGAAGGGCCTCTAGAGACCTAAGTAGAAGTTCCCCTCCCTACTCTGCTCTTGCAGATAATGTCTCCTAGCCCAACAATCCTCCTTATCAAACGACCAGGTACAGTTCCTGCTTGCCCCTGAGAAGCAGATTTCGGTTCCCTGTCAGCCAATCTTATCTTCTCAAGGAAACCAAGGGGCATTGCAATCTGCTGGTACTACAAAGCCTGTCTCCAAAGCCCCTTCTCGTTCATTCTGTTACTCAGTGCAACCCTGCTGGTCCTGCACAGCATGCAGTTATCCTCCTCCCCTAGGCTGTGAGTATATGTGACTAATAGACAGCTGTCAATCTCATCTGTCCAGTGTCAGGTGTTGTATGTTCAGCCATTCCCATAACTTTACAGTGGGAATCCTTCCCTCACCAACAGGGTGAATACAGGTGATTAAAACAGAGTAAAAATGAATTCGGTTCGCAGCATACTGAGTTTGATATACCTATAAGGCATTTATGTGAAGCATCTATTAAGAACTAGAAATAACTATATGGAGGCTTAGGAAACAAAACTGGACATAATTTAGAAATCATTAAACCAATAAATCTATATGTAAAATTTGGTATAATTTGTACTAATAAAATTATTAAAACAAACCTCAATTATATTATTCCTGAGTTTCATATATCCTTTGCAAAGTTCTAGAGAGTTTTTGTTGTTTTGTTGTCAAGGGTGGACTAAAATCCTAACCAAGGAACAGGGACATGTTTCCCAAAGCTAACCTGGTATGCCAAAGAAAAGCAAACACTATTAAGTTTTTTCAGCTTCAAAACAAAGCCCTAACCCATTTAAAACAGAAAAAAAGACACGGTACCTGTTCCATAACTTCAGGTGCCATCCAACAAGGGGTGCCAACAAAGGTCTTTCTCACTTTATTTCGGGTAATATCACCACCAGTTGCTAAAAAAGCACTAACCCCAAAGTCTGAAATAGAATACAACAGCAAGGTATTTAAAGTGCATCAACTATCATAAATGAATAGGAAAACAATACAATGTAGTGACCATCCTATATATAAATAAAAAGCATGATAGTTTCTTATCTTTTTGCTGAACTTCTTGACTAAATTAAGACATAGCTTAGACTAGGAACAGTGGCTCACACCTATAATCCCAACACTCTGGGAGGCCAAGGCAGGAGGCTCACTTGAGCTCAGGAGTTCAAGAACAGCCTAAGCAACATAGGGAGACCTCATCTTTACAAAACAAAAAAAACAAAAAAGACATAGCTTAGCAGGTGCCTCACTCCCTTCCTCTCCACCCCCACATATCATCATCTTCTCAAATTTTCCCCCTTGCTCTAATCCACTCTACATACCACTATCAGATTCATTTATCCATTCATTTTTAAATTATCACTTTGACATGGCCCTTTCAGTTCAGAAACTCCTACAGAATGAAATCCAACCTTTTTAGCTTAGTATTCAAAGAGCTCTCAAGAACTCAGCCCCAAATAAATCAGAGTTCGTAATTCTAAATACATATCCTAACTTCACCTCTTGGTAGATGTATGACATTGGTAAACTTACTTCAACTCTCTAAGCCTCAGGATTTTCTCTACAAAGATTTTATCCCACAATACTGAAGCCAAAGTACCAGTCACTGATGAGAAGGACTGCCTGCCTCACCACGATCCCCCCTTTTCTGTAAATAGCCCTGGTTGTGTATCTGTACTCCCTCACCTTGACCCCTGGGCATACCTGATTTGAGCCAGGGTTAGACACCTTAATCCAAGGTAGGCCTATATTAGTCTCCTAGAAATGTGAAGCTTGAATGGAAAGACAAAGAAATTAAGGGTCACTGGAGCTGAGCCATGCTAACAGCATCCTGAAGGTCACCAGCACAACTGGGTTCCTGCCCATTCTGAGGCTAGATTTGTTTTATTCTGTGTATTTCCTAGTGTATTTCAAAAATTTCTGCTTTGTTAAGTCAGCCAGTGATAATTTCCAATACAACCAAAAGAACTTTAACTAATATAGTGAGGCTCTTACACACCTTATCCAACTTTTATACACCTTTTCTGACTCCCCTTTTGTTTTGTGTCCATTCCAGAATACTCTGCATTATGTTAAATGAGTCTGTATTTGTCCATAATTTATTCTATTTTCAAATTGAAAACAGAATTATAAAATAGAAATTATGAAAATAGAAATAAATTTGAAAATACAATAAATTACAGAAAACCCGATTGTGAGAAGGCTAATTTTAGCATGGCAAACTTTAAAATTCCAGATTCAGAAGTCTATGAATTCTGCCATTTTCAAACAATTATTTGAAATAATTGCTTGTCTATACAGTACAGTTTAAAAATAGCAAGTCTATATAGTACAGTTTTAAAAACAATAATCTTGTCTGAATGCACTTAGAATTATAAAAAAAAACACACAATAATCTTGGCTGGGCACAGTGCCTCATTTCTGTAATCCCAACACTTTGGGAAGCTGAGGCAGAAGGACCACTTGAGGCCAAGAGATCAAGACCAGCCTGGGCAACACAGTGAGACCCCATCTGTACAAAAAATAGAAAATTAGCTGGGCATTGTGGCAGGCACCTGTAGCCCTAGCTACTTGGGAGGCTGAGGTAGGAGGACTGCTTGAGCCTACGAGTTTGAGGCTGCAGTGAACTACATTTGCACCACTGCACTCTGGCCTGGGTGACAGAGCAAGACGCTTTCTCTAAAATCATCATCATCATCATCATCATCATCATCATCATCATCTTAACAGTTTTCAATACTCCTAAACCGGCAAATATCTAAAAACTTTAAAATGTTCCATTTGTAACAACAATAACAAAGTAAACAATTTGAAGTGCATATGAAGGGGAAAAAGTACATTTAGTGCATTCAGCTCTGCCACTAGTCAGCTGAACTTGGGCAGGTATTTTCAATCTTTGTGCTACAATTTCTTCATCTGTAAAAAGGAGGCAGTAACAGTACTTACTTAACAAGGTTGTTGTTAAGGATTAAATGACTTAATAATATACTTAGAACAGTCCCTGTAATATATTTTAATACTAAACACTCAATAAGTACTAGGTATTCTTATCACTAACCAGAGAGACAAAGTCGTGCCTTAAAATACTTAAATATGATAAAGACTCAAACAACTTATGTATATACAACATATTTTTTAGGTTCAATTATGAAGAGTGTTTACTTTTTAAAACCTACTAAAAACCTTCAAGTAGCTTTAAAATATTCAGAATTTTAAACTCAGAACTTAATAATGATCCAGAATTTTTGTATCTTCAGCTGGTATACCTCTGCTTGTTTCCAAGTGAACCCTGAAGACTAGTTAAAACATTTAGCTAAGGAATGTAAGTGATAATATCCCCTTTACCAAAATATTCTTGTTAAATAACCTGCACAGCTACAATGCTAAGGAAACATAATCAATCCAACCATAAAGTTAAAAACAGAAACCAAAGAGCAAAAATGCCATTTGCCTTTCGTTTTAAATTGCCAACTAAAGAGAAAGAGTAACTTAGATGTGAAAAAAATAATTTAGTTCCTTCATTAACAAAATTTCAATTAAAGTTCAAGATGGACTTTGGTGCCTATTATGTGACAGGATCAAAAGTAATGATCAAGGAAGACAAGGTCCCCCCCTTTGTGCAACTTCTAATATAGAAGGTGGAATCAGGCAATTATAAGTGTTATCTATAATAAGGTATGAAAAAGTTAGAAGCCCCTAAACTATAAAAACTCTTAAAACATAGGAGAAAAGCTTCATGACACTGGCGTTAGCAATGATTTCTGAGATATAATACCAAATTTCAGGCAACAAAAGAAAAAGTAGATAATCAAAATTTTAAAACTTTTGTGCATCAAAGGTCACTATCAACACAGTGAAAGGCAACCCACAGACTGGGAGAAAATATTTTGCAAATCATACATCTGATAAGGGATTGGCATCCAAAATATGTAAAGAACTCCTACAATTCAACAACAACAACAAAAATAAAATAAACACTCCAATTTAAAAATGGGCAAAGGAATTAAGGAGTCATTTCTCCAAAGAAGATATACAAATGGCCAATAAGCACATGAAAAGATGTTCACCATCACTAATCAATAGGGAAATACAAATCAAAACCACAATGAGATAGATAACACCTTACATCCCTTAGAATGGCTACCACCTGAAAAAACAAAAAACCCAGAAACTAACAAGCGTTGGTGAGGATGTGGAGAAATTGGATTCTTGTGCACTCTTGGTGGGAATGTAAAATGGTACAGCTGCTATGAAAAATAATACAGCAATTCCTCAAAAACTTAAACACAGAATAACTATACGATCCAGCAATTCTACTTATGAGGATATACCCAAAAGAAATGAAAGCAAGAAACTCAGACAGATATTTGGACACTCGTGTTCACAGCAGCATTATTCATAATGACCAAAAGGTGGAAGCAATTCAAATGCCCATTGATGAATGAATGGATAAACAAAATGCAGCACGTAAATACAATGGAATTATTATTCAGCTTTAAAAAGTAATGAAATTCTGACACTACAACATGAACCTTAAAGACATTATACAAAATGAAATAAAGTCAATCACAAAAGGACAAATATTGTATGAGTTCACTTAGGTACTTAAAGTAGTCAAATTCATGGAGACAGAAAGGAGAATGGTGGTCACCCACGGCTGGGGTGAGAGGTGGAATGAGGAATTATTTTTTAGTGGGTACAGTTCAGGACCAGCCTGGCCAACATGGAGAAACACTGTCTCTACTACAAATACAAAAATTAGTCGGTGGAGTGGTGCACGCCTGTAATCCCAACTACTTGGGAGGCTGAGGAACAAGAATCTTTTGAACCTGGAAGGCAGAGGTTGCAGTGAGCCAAGAGTGCACCACTGCACTCCAGCCTGGGCAACAGAGCGAGACTGTCTCAAAACAAACAAACAAACAAACAAACAAAAACCCGGTATTCCAGTATATAATTAACCACAATTTATTTATCCATTCTACTGGCATTGGGATTATTTCAAACTTGTAATGATTATGAACACTGTGGCACAGATACGGACGAGTTTCTCTGGGCTATACACCTAGGAGCAAAAGTCTAACAGTATGCATATCTTCAACTGTAATGAAACGGTTGTACCAATTTATATTCCTATCATCAGAAATGAGATTTTTTTCCTTGCTTTATACCCACACCAACAATTAGTACTGTCAAGATGTTTTTGCCAGGCCAATCAATTTAACGTGTTGTCACAATGTGATTTTACTTTGCATTTAACAAATTACTAGTGTAAGCTTGAACATCTTTTACTACATTTATATTTGGATGTCTTCATTTGGGAAGTGCCTATGCCAGTTTTCTGCCCACTTTTTTAGAGTTTTTTTTTTCTCTCAGTGAGTTTTTTATACGCTTTACACTTGAGCCCTTTAACAATTATTCATGCTGCAAATATCTTCTCTACTCTGTGGTTTACCTTTTTACTCTGTTAATAGTAATAAACCATTTGTTCCTCTTTTGATGAGTAGAAGTTGCTCATTTTAAAGGAGTCAAATTTATCAATCTTTCCCTTTATATTAGAGCTTTATGTGACTTGGTTAAAATATTTCCTTACCTCACAGACATGAAGATGTTCGCCTAAATTATCTTCTTAAAGATGAAGAAATAATTTAAGATTTGGGTGATTATCTTCCTCCTGCCAAACACCTGACTGTTCTAGCAGTCTGGGACCAAGCTGAGGTTTTCTCAGATGATCTGCTTGCTAGACAATCCCTGGGTACAGTCGTTCTGGAGTCTCAGCCTGGAGGAGGGGGTGTTTCATCAGGATAGCCACTTTTGGTAGGCCCTGGACTGCAACTCTTATCCCTTCAGCTCTGAAACTGCCAAAAGTGCACTTCCACTTCTCAGGCACTTTTTCCTAATTGACAAATACTCCATTTCCCCCAGGACAGAAGAAGCTCTGTATAGCCTCTATATAACGTACTTATTCTTAAACACAATGAAGATCCTCAACTACTTTTCCTTTAAAGGAAAGTACAGAATGCTATGAGAACCCATAGCAGAAGACCCTAATGGAAGTAAGGAGTGGATAGCTGGAAGGAAACAAGTAATGGTCAGAAAAAAATGTCTAAGAGCAGAAATGAAGGATGAGTATGAGAAGATATCTTGAGAGTCGGTGGCATCCTATGACGTGCCAACAGAGGATGCTTGAATAGAGATGGTCCAGGGAACAGGAGAGAATGCTGACTAAGGAAACATAAAAGATAAGTAATGTGGTTCTACTGACCATTAAATCAAATAAAAAGAAATACTAATCATTACCTGCAATCTGTACTGAGCCATCTTCTCCAAGAAGAATGTTTCCAGCTTTCACATCTCTTTAAAAAAAAAAAAAAAAGTTATGTATCAAAAAACATCTATTCTTTGGAGTAACATAATTTAAGCAATTGTTTACTATATTCATGTAATACTAGCAATATTTAAATGTCCTATTTTATATTAAAGGATATTAAGACTAATAGTAAAATTGTTGTCACTGGTACTAGAAACCCACACATTAAAAAGAAAGCTAGAAAGGTTCTTACTATAATATCTAGAAAACACAAGTGATCAAATATTCTTGATCGGGATAAAAGTGGCCAAAGAATGTGACCCTCACCTAATTCTACATTTTGAAATATATTTTTTTCTATACCCCAATGAATTATCAAATTTTTAAAATCATCAGTATGCAACTGAAAACAGGGAACATTCTTTGCCTGTAACAAAAAGATGGAAATTACTCAGGCATCTCTATAGTTTTAACTATTTATAACAAGTAATATAGAAAAATATTCTTGCTTTAAAAACCTAAACACAACTAAAAAAGCCAAAATCCCTTTGACCATCATTCTCAAGTCTACGTACTCTCTCCAAAGTTTTCAACTATTATCAGTTTGGTTAACAGACTATATACCGATGACATATCTGGGCTTTTCTCCCAATGTAAACAATATTATACTATCCATTCAAATCTACAACTTAGTTTTTTTTTTTAGCAAAAACAAGTTTTTGGCAAAATTTAAAATCCCCAAATCCTAAGAGTAGCAAAACCATTTCTTGATAACCTAGAGGAACTCTCACAATTTACAGGGAAAGTACAAGGGGGTTCTACTGCAGCATTGTTTGTAATAAAAAACAAAAACTAGTAACAGCCAGCAACAGTAGAAAGGTTAAATTATTTCTATTACATCCATGAAATAATGTCAATCAACATGTTGTGACATGAAATGCTAACATACATTATTAAATGAACAAATCAAATAAGAGACCAGTGCATTTCATATGACACCATTAATGTTGCACAAACACACCCCTTTCCCTTGCCAAATGCGATTTTTGTGGAGATTAATGGAATTGAAGTCTAGGGAACAGTGTCTGAATAACTTGTGGGAATACAGTCATTTTGTAATTAAAAGTAAATATAATCAAATAAGCAAAAGAAAGGCAGCCTTTGAAGCTACACAAGAAAGAAAAGCAAGGCCTGCTCATGGAAGAACGTCTTATTTGTCATGAAAAGGAGCCAGTGAAAAGCGGAGCACTTCATCCTATCCCTGTCCCCTTTTTCCTCCATGTTTAGATATAACCATTCCTTGGCAAACAATGAACAAGAGTTTCACAACTGTGTGCAGAAGCAGCATCATACTACAGTATACAATGCCTTTCCTGAGTATACACTGAAACATAAGGAAATCATGTTACTGAGTATTTTGTACTGCTTATAATCCCAAGCAATTTATAGGTAGTTCTCCCAGAGGCTGACTTAGTAGAGTGCAGGCCAGCCTGCTTTACTCCATGAATCTAGTCTCAGATTCTAGTCACTACAAACAGGAGAGAATAGAGGACATTCTCTTTCCTTTGTGACAAAGATCATCCAACTGAGTCAACCACTAACTTCCAACTCCCTTTTCTGAGCTCACCTAAAACCCAATGAGGGAAGAAAAGTATAGTTTAGTCACTCCCTTCTCTGTGTTTTTGCAGAAGGCTGTACTATAATGTTAGCAAGGAGTATTATATGATCATATTTCTAGGTCTGTCTCCCTTCCTTATTTCACCATGAGCTAGATCTGGGCCTGTATCTTAATATACTACTATAGTCACCTGTACTTACTTAGCATTATTATTAGTATATAGGAAGCATTCTGCAAATAGGAGGAGATATTCTTCAAATAGATTTAAATAACTATTTAAATTTTTAACAACTATTACCATTTTAACAACTATAACCATTGAGGAGATGACCTGCCTCAAATCCTCTTCCTGGGAAAAAAAAAAAAAAGTAGTGTATAAAATAAGAAAGAAAAAATGCCAACCAAACACTGTTCCCTCCCCGCTTCCCCAATCCCTACTCCCCACCTCCTAACTCTGTTCCAAACGTCGGGGTTATAAACTAATATGTTACAGTCAAAAATGGGAACAATCTAATTATCCATCAAAAGGAGACCAGTTAAGCTGTGGTGTATCTAAACTGTAAAATACTTTGAATACTAATGAACATACATGTTGACATGGAACTGTCTCCAAATACATTATTAAGGGAAAAATGAATGCTAAATAAAGTATGTGGCCATTTGTATTTTCTTTAAAAGAAAAACATGACACAGAGACATACATTATGCTTATATTGACATAAAATATCTCTCAAAGGAGTCACAAGAAAATGGCAACAAGTGATTCCCTTTGGACCAGGGTATTGTGGATTCATAAAAAGAAGAAGACTTAATAGTTTATGTTTTAGGACAGTTTCAGATTTACATAAAAGTTGAGAAGTTAGTGCACAGGAGTTCCTACACACCTCACACTTAGTTTCCCCTATTATTAACATCTTATATTAGTTCAGTACTTTTGCTACAATAAATGAACCAGTATTCACATATCATGATTAGATAAAGTCCACAGTTTATTCAGATTTCTTTACTTTTTACCTAATGTCCTTTTTCAGTCCCAGGATCCTGCCCAGGATACCATATTATACTATACTCAGCTGCCATGTCTCCTTAGGCTCCTTTTGGTTGTGACAGTTTTTCACGTTTTCTTTGTTTTTGAGAATCTTGACAGTTTTGAGGAGTAATGGTCAAGCATTTTGTAGAATGCCACTCTACTGGAATGTATACAATGTTTTTTTCATGGTTAGATTGGTGTCAGGGGATTTTGTAAGGAAAACCATAAAAGTAAGGTGCCATTTTCATGACATCACAGGAAAGACACATACTATCAAATAATTTAACATCAGTGATGCTGAGAAGACTTATTTTGTACCATACACCATTTTGTGCTGTTTGAATTTTTAAAGTCATATATACATATTACTCACTCAAATCCTGTTTTATAAGTTTTAGTCTTTCATAAGTGAAGAGACAATAATCCATTCTCAGCAGAGCCTGCACTTTGAGTGACTACTTTTCCTGATCAATGCCCCAGATAATCAATCCATGTTTCCCTTTTGAAACCAAAAGTACAATCTGTAGAATAGCTTCCAGGAGTAAAAGCAGAATAGCACAATTCACTGGACAATAAAAAACACCACAGTCTGCCCTCAAACAGGACAATAAACCTTTCAAGGAAAAGATTTGTAACTAAATATCTGGAAATCAATATAGTCCCCAGTTAAAGAACTTTTTTACTCTGCCACAAAGAATATCAAGCAAGTCAGCAGCTCCAAAAGCTAAATCCTCTATCC
Source organism: Pan paniscus (assembly GCF_029289425.2). NCBI lineage: Eukaryota > Metazoa > Chordata > Mammalia > Primates > Hominidae > Pan > Pan paniscus. The sequence continues at coordinate 38,166,499 of NC_085926.1, read as the reverse complement.
ACTCTTAAGTAGCAAGAAGAGTTTTGTTTTTTACTGCTTAATGTCATTTCTCACATGTCACTGTTGCCCCAAAGTTACACATTCCTTCTAAAATTAAAAGGAATATCACAGACACGCTTGACTTTTCATTAATACAGAACACAAGTTTCTGCCCATAACATTTTTATTACTCATCAATAGGCACCATTTATGGAAAACTTGAAAAAGGTCAAGAAAAGCAATGAATCAAAACCAAAGCTGTAAATACACTACATTTAAATATCTTAAACTGACAAAATATCCAACATTTCTGTCACAGCCAGCCTCTCTAATGGGAAAAATATTTGGGTAGATACAGAGAGAAAAGTCTGATTTAGAGACCCATTCATCCTACTCAAAACCTCTAAATCCTAGAAGTCAAAGAGGAAACACAGTAGAGACAGAGGAAAATTACTTTACCTAATCCACTAGGCTGACATACAAATCCACCTGAAATCACAAATGGACTCTGAAGATACGAGAAGTAGCAAGACATCCTAAAAATATCTGCCTCTGCTTCCCAATAAAACAACTTTCTCCTAAGCCTAGGTCTCAGTGTATTACAGAGCTGGTTACTGCTAAAGTCTAAGTAATAGTCTCAGACTTGGCTGCACATTAGAATTACCCAGGGAACTTTTAAAAGTCCCAATGCCAAGGCCTCATTCCAAACCAATTAAATAAATTTCTGGCGGTGGACCCAGGTATCAATACTTCTTAAAGCTTCCCATATTCCAATATGCAGCCCAGGCTGAAAGTCTACGATTTAAAGTGTCAGAGAATTCCCATTCCAGCTAAATGGCGAATGCTGCGTTGGAAAACAAACTTTCATCACTACTATACAGGCCCTTGACCCAAAACACACCCTTCCCTTGCTACAAACACAAAGAGATGCTGGATAAATTAGGGGGAAAATACCACACAGCTAGATGCAAAGTAAGGAAAAAATTCTCAAGGTTCAGAAATGAAAGAGACACTTAAGAGGCAGAGCAGTAGGTAAGAAGACCTGGGAGACAGAAGAGGGAAACTGGCCAAATGGCTAGGGGGCTCAGGTTTTCAAATCCACAGGTAATAGAAAACATGGCACTGGGCTGATATAAGGTTAGGAGCTAAAACTAAAACTCCCTAAATAAAACCAAGACCCTTGAAAGACTAGGCCACAATGAAAGATATGCTTACCAAAGGTTAGACAGGATAGCTATATTAAAATAAGATCTTAATTATCTTTATAAAACATTTAAGACCTAATTGTCTTTACAACAAATAAGATCTATCTATCTTTAAAACAAAAACATTTCTAGGAGTAAAAAGGTCATTTTATAGGAGTAAAAAGGTCACCTTATAGGAGTAAAAAAGTCATTTTATAGGAACAAAAGGAATAATTCACCAGGAAAATAACAATCCTGAACCTGTATGTACCTATAACATCTATCACAGTGTTCAAAGGAGTCATTAGGGTTATAGGGGTTCCTGGGACCGTGCCACAGAGAGCTGGACAGGTTCCAATGCAACCTGATACTTAGAGTCCTGCTCAAAGGATGTTGATTTGCAGGTTAGCTGATATGAAGGACCAGACAGAATGCCCAAGTGAGGTACATACTGTCTAATGCCCAACGAGTCCAAATAGTGCTAGGCCTCCTTTTTGGTGGTGTGGTGAGGGTAGCAGAGGGTCAAAGAGACAGCAGTTTTTCCTCAACTGTCAAAGGGACTAAACATTGTGAATCTGCCCAAATAGTCCCATGAAAGTTTATTTGGCAAGCAGGCCTTTGAATTTTGTTGCATCTATCAACTACCCCTGCTGGCAAAGATGTAATAATAGTGCAAATCAGGGCCACTATCTTGTTAATAAACAGGACATCAAGAGATCATCTATACAGGAAAAGCTTTGGACATCAGAAGGTAAAAGAATTTTAAGATTTAATCTTATCCAGGTCAATATGTAATGAGCTTGTCACTTCTGTCTTCACAACAGGAAAAAAGTCTGAAAATCAACAACTCTTCTTAGATCCATCAGAGACTGAGGTCACAGGGCAAACTCCTGCCTCCAAAAATGTAGACAGGAAGATAGAATTACAGTTTAATGGAGCAGATGCCCAGCAGCAGAAGACTATTGCTGGAGTCAGTACTGGGGTATAAAAACTTAAATTGTAGTTGACAAATGTCTGGAGGCTCAGTGTGGAACAGCTTGAGAGTTAAAAACCCCAAGCGGACCCAGTCTAAGGGAGACTCATACACTTGGATGAGCTGGATGAGCTTTACCTCCTACAACCCCATGAGATTCTCGGGGTATAGACAGGAGAAAATTCCCCTAATTTCCCACAGGAGGAAGAAAAAAGTAACCAATTTGAAATATGCCCTAAGCATTCTATTCTCCTAAACAAAAACCTACCCTCAAGGGAAACTATTTTATCAGAGCTTAACCACCTTGGTTTTACCAGAACCTAACCCATCTACGGGAAGGGAAATACCCAGTCTCAGTCCCATCAAGCCTTCCTGTCTCACCTTGGGGGGGAACTGAGAAGCACTTGTGCAGTTGATAGCCCAGGAGCACAGGCTCACTAAAAAGACTGAGCTGGGTAAGGGAGACAAAAATATTGATAGAAGTCAGAGGAAAAAGAACACCTTACCTATAGAGGAACAAAGGTATGAATTAACATCCCACATCTCAGAAACCATGCAATCAAGCAGAGTGGAGTGAACTGTTTAAAGTGTCAAGAGGAAAAAAAAAAACCAACCTAGAATCCTGTATCCAGCAAAATTATCCTTCAAAAGTAAAGAAGTACTTCTCTCAGACAAATAAAAACTGAGGGACTTTGCAGTCAGCAGACCTGCCTTGCAAGAAATGTTAAAAGAACTTCTTGGCCGGGGCACGGTGGCTCACGCCTGTAATCCCAGCACTCTGGGAGGCTGAGGCGGGTGGATCACGAGGTCAGGAGATTGAGACCATCCTGGCTAACGGGTGAAACCCCGTCTCTACCAAAAATACAAAAAATTAGCCAGGCGTAGTGGCAGGCGCCTGTAGTCCCAGCTACTCGGGAGGCTGACGCATGAACCCGGGAGGCAGAACTTACAGTGAGCCGAGATTGCGCCACTGCACTCCAGCCTGGGCGACAGAGCGAGACTCTGTCTCAAAAAAAAAAAAAAAAGTATAATTGATATCCTAAGAGAGGAAAGGAAATGGAATCATATGAAATGCTCAATTGAAACCAAAGAAGAGGCCGGACGTGGCAGCTCATGCCTGTAATTCCAGCACTTTGGAAGGCCGAGGCAGAAGGATTGCTTGAACCCAGGAGTTCGAGACCAGCCTAGGCAACATTAGAATTACCTGGGGGAACTTTTAAAAAGGTCCCAATGCCAAAGTGTAGGACCCTGTCTCTATAAAAATAAAAAAAAAAATAGCCAGGCATAGTAGTGAGCACCTGTGGGCCAGCTATTTGGGAGTCTGAAGCAGGAGAATTACTTGAGCCCAAGAGGTCAAGGCTGCAGTGAGCCGTGTTCATGCTGCTGCACTCCAGCCTGAGTGACAGAGTGAGCCCCGTCAATCAATCAATCAATAACCAAATAAGGCTGAAAAAGAAAGACACAAAAAGATGTAATCTTAAAAATCGACTATTTAACCCTAATCCTTGAGCAAACAGGAAAGCAAAGACCCAGAAAAGTAACTAACAAAAGAAAAAAAAAATCAGACTACTACAAATTGTAAAGCTGAGGTTTCAATGAGTAATCACAACATGGAGAAAAAAGCAAGGTACCATACCCCACCAAACATGCACATGCGCGCGCGCACGCACACACGCACACACACACACACACACACACACACACACACACTCCTTAACTGGGTTACTCTTAGAATAACAGCATTTTTTTATTTTTATTTTTATTTTTTGAGATGGAGTCTTGCTCTGTCGCCCAGGCTGGAGTGCAGTGACGCAATCTCAGCTCACTGCAACCTCCACCTCCCACGTTCAGGCCATTCTCCTGCCTTAGCCTCCCGAGTAGCTGGGACTACAGGTGCGTGCCACCACACCCAGCTAACTTTTTGTATTTTTAGTAGAGACACGGTTTCACCATGTTAGCCAGGATGGTCTCGATCTCCTGACCTCATGATCCACCCACCTCAACCTCCCAAAGTGCTGGGATTACAGGCGTGAGCCACTGCGCCCGGCCTAGAATATCAGCATTTTTAAAAACTCCATACATGATAGGTAAAAATCAGTCATCTACAGAACCATTCCACTCTAGGAAAAAATGAGTATTTCTAGTTGCCTAAATTTTCTAACCTGCTTCAGTCTTACAAAGAAAAAGAAACTTCTTTTTATGAGGATGAATGAGAACAACTGAATCTAATGAATAATGTATAAACTCTAAGGAATCTTGGAAACACCGAGGGTCCCCAATTTATGATCGTTCAGTTTTGACTTAATGATATTTTCTACTTGCAATGGAGTTGTGTCCCAATAAACCCATCCTAAGTCGAGAAGCATCTGTACTCTTAAAACAATAAGAATTTCCATCTAAAACTGTACCTAATCAATTGTTCCTATACCTGGTTAACATGTTAACAAATCGCTAAAAATGGGGTACGGCCAAAGAGGAAACATTTGTGAATATTTTTCCGGCACTGTTAAGTAGAAAAAATGTACTGAAAAACTGAAAATTCTAGTCCTCTGTATTATGATAATTGTATGTATGCATACCTTGATATTAGCAATTAACATAATTCAATTAATTACCTCAGTTCTGATTCCATGTTCATCAAATAATCTTGTGGGAAAAAAGTGCCACAGACTACTAATTGGCCCTCAATGTCTGGATGGAAGGAAGAAAGGAAGGAAGGAAGGAAGGAAGGAAGGAAGGAAGGAAGGAAGGAAGGAAGGAAGGGGAGGGGAGGGGAGGGGAGGGGAGGGGAGGGGAGGGGAGGGGAGGGGAGGGGAGGGAGAGCGGGGAGGGAGGAAGGGAGGCAGTGGGGAGGGAAGGAGAAGAAAGCAAAGAAAGCAAGCAAGAAATTTTTACTGGGGACGTGACCATCCCGAAGAAAGGCAACATTTCACAGCCTTCCATGCAGGCTAGATATAACCATGTGACTAAAGTTCTAGCAACTGTGATGCGAACAAAAGTGGTTTCTACAACTTCCTAGTTGTTCCCTTAACATAGGTGTTCTTGTCCCAGCACTACTGATATTTGGGCTGGGTAATTCTGTTGTAAGGGGCTTCCTGGACATGATAGGATAAATTTAGCAGCATCCCTGGCCTCCACCCATTACATGTCAGTAGCACATTCCACTCCCCAACTCCAGCCCCTGTTGTGACAACCAAAAATGGCTCCAGGTATTGCTAAATGTCCTGAGAACCACTGCTAATAGGAAATGGCATAACCTCTATTTCCCCTTTCCTTCCTTCCTTCCGCTGAAATGTGGATGTGGTGGAAATCAACTTGGGCCATGAAGCAAGAACTTAGAGCTGGTACAGCAATAAAATCAGAGCCTGAGTCCCTGACTCCATGGAGTCATCATACTGGACTGATGTCATTTATGCCCAGACTATTATGTGAAAGAAAAATAAAATTATCTTCTACAGCCCTGTAAATCAGAGGTTGGCAAACTACAGTCCACAAACTGAATCCAGTCCATTGCCTGTTTCTGTAAAAGATGCAACCATGCCTATTCAGCTACAGATTGTCTATAGCTGCTTTCATACAAGAAAAACAAAGCAGTGGTGACGGAGAACATCTCACCCACAAAGTCTAAAATATTTGCTATCTGGCCCTTTACAGAAAAGGTTTGTCAGCCTCTGGTGTACAAAATAATGACAATGACCGTTCACTGATTCTTGTGTGCTAAATACTATTCTAAGTGCATTGCAAATATTACCTCATTTAATCTTCACAACTACTTTATGAGATAGATACTATCTCATCCCTATGTTATACATGAGAAAATAAGGCAAAAGAGAGATTAAATAACTTGCCAGAGGTCACCCAATTAGTGACAGAGCTGGGATCTGAATCTAGGCAGTCTGCTTCTAAAGCCTGCTAAGAAAGACTGTGCTAATCAATGAAGCTGAGTATCCATCGACTTAATATCAGTTACATTTTTTTGGTCGCTAACTCAATAGAATTTTAGTCTGCCACTGAGATTAATTTTAAATATATTGTGTTGTCCTCTTTTACTTAGCATATCCATATATCTATTTTTTCAAGTCAAAGTTTTTACTTCAGAACACCGATGAAAGTATCTTCTTTTTCCTAAACCTTTACATATCTAGAGTTTCTATAGTGAATAGCAAAATTAACCCAAAACATACACTGAAGTATACATTTAGGGTCATTGTCTCTTTTTTTTTTTCTTTTAAGAATGCAATAAGTGGATTCATATCAATTTCAGGCACAAAGAAATTCAGTTTCTGCTTTATTTTGTATGACTATAACACCTACTTTGCATAATGTATCAACTCTCACTTAACTAAGTGAGTAACATCCTTTTTAAAAGTGGCCTAAAATGCTGCCATTTCAAAAGCATTACCTTGACATAATGTCATTGTTAAAAATGTCCTGGGAATTCTCATTCAGAATTGCCCTCAAAGTTAGCTTATAAGCCACTGAAAAACTCTAGACCCATTGTATAAGCTTGAGCAAATCCCCTAATAAAGCCTCTTTTTTTCACCAGCAAAGTAAGATTAATAATAGCAATATATTACCCATGCATGTGACAATATATAAAGTTTCTTGTTTCAAAATTAATTTTAAGAATACAAAATATAATAACTTTTTTTCTTTAGAGATTTACTTTAGGAATTTCTTTAGATAGAACAAAAATGTATTTATTTCTTACGATAATCTCAAGGCAACCAAATGCACATGAAGAGTGGGGTCTTCCAGCTACAGCTGAGTGAAGAAATAGATAAATCTTCCCCCTTAAAAAGCAATCTTAAAGCTGGACAAATATGACAAAACAACCATTTCAGTGCTCTGGAAATCAACCTGAGAAACCTTTTATGCTTGAAAAACAGCTGCACTTCAGGTAAGAACACTGAGACTCTATGGTGTTCTGCTCTGGGACTAGCCCCATCACTTCCTGGCCCCAGCTCAGTCAGCATGGAGGTTCTAAGGCAGACAGACCACGATGACTGGCAGCTTCTCTGCCACAGTTAAAAGAGGCTCCTTTGATTGGACATGGTAGGCAACACCTACACCCAGTGACACTGTCAACTAAAGTGACATTCTGAAGGCGGACCAGCAGGAGAAGGTCATCAGTGGCTCTACTAGCCTGTTGTAGTAGTCTAGATAGAGACGAACGTATTCTTGGCCAAAGGTACACAGTGGAGACAAAGAGGCCCCTGCTATTCACACACTCCTGGCCAACCCTGAGGATGTGCACATGAGCATAGGAGACAAAAGGGCCTATCCAAAAATGAAACCCAGGCAAACTGGAAAACAGAAACTGAACTTAGAAAATGTTCATTTCTAAACCCACAGAAAGATCCAATGGAAGATAGCCAAACAGAACCCTCCACTGATCATCTTCCCCACAGAAACACCAAACTGAACAACTACCTACATGAAAAAGCACCTTCATAAGAACCAAAACTCAGGTGAGTGATCACAGTACCTGATTTCAACTTCACATCACTGTTAGAGACACTAATGGTGATAGGAAAGACAGTCTTGAATTGTCAATGCCACCCCTTCCCCATCCCCCGGCAGTAGCTGCAGGGCACAGAGAGAGAATCTGTGCTTGCATTGGAACTCAGTGCTGCTCTGCCACAGCAGAACGCAACACCAGGCAGAACGCAGCCAGCACCCATGGAGGAAGCACTTAGACCAGCTCTAGCCAGGGGGAATTGCCCATCTCAGCAGTCAGAACCTGAGTTCTGTCAAGCTGTGCCTCTGCAGGCTAAAGTGCTCTGGGGTCCTAAGTAAATTTGCAAGGCAGTCAAGGCTACAAAGAATGCAATTCCTGGGCAAGTTCTGGTGCTGTACTGGACTTGGAGCCAGTAGACTTGCAGAGCACACAACCCAGTGAGACACCAATGTGGCAGCCAAGGGACTGCTTGTGCCACCCCTTCCCCCAACCCCAGGCAGCACAGCTTGCAGCTCTGGGAGAGATTCCTTTCTTCTGCTTGAAGAGAGGAGAGGGAAGAGTAGAGGACTTTGTTTTGCAACTTGAATATCAGCTCAGCCACAGTGGAACAGGGTACCAGGCGGAGTCTAGCTCCTAGATGACATTTCTAGACATACCCTGGGCCAGAAGGGAACTCATTGCCTTAAAGAAAAGGACCTAGTTCTGGTAGGATTCATCATCTGCTAACTAAGGAGCCTTTGGTCCCTGCATAATTGGCAGTGGCAGCCAAGCTGTACTTGCTGTGGACCTTAGGTGAGACTCAGAGACGTGCTGGCTTCAGGTGTGACCCAGCACATTCCAAGCTATGGTGGCTACAGGGAGGGACTCCTTCTGTTTGAGAAGAGGGAAAAGTAAAGGGGACTTTGTCTTGCAGCTTAGTTACCAGCTGGACCACGGTTGGGTAGAGCACCAAGCAGGCGCTTGGGGTCCCCAATTCCAGGCCTTGGCTCTTGGATGGCATTTCTGGACGTGCCCTGGGCCAGAGGACAGCCAGCTGCCCTGAAGGGAGAGTCCTAGGACTGGCAGCATTCACCCCAAGCTGACTGAAGAGCCCTTGGGCCCCAACTGAACACTGGGGGTAGCCAGGCAGTACCTGCCATGAGCTTGGGGCAGTGGTGGCCACGGGGAGAGACTCCTCTACTTGTGGAAAGGGGGGGAAGAGTGGGAAGGACTCTGTCTTGTGGTTTGGATGCCAGCTTAGCTGCAGTAGACTAGAGGACCAGGTAGATTCCTAAGGTTTCCGACTCCAGGCCCTGGCTCTCTGATGGCATCTCTGCACCCACCCAGGGTGGGGTAAAATGACTGCCATGAAAGGAGGAACACAGGCCTGGCTGGCTTTGCCATCTGCTGATTGCAGAGCCCTAGGACCTTGAACAACACAGGCAATAGCTGGGTAGTGGTTACCATGGGCCCTGGGGAAGACTCAGTGCTGTGATGTCTTCAAGTCTGATCCAGGACAGTCCCAGTGGTGGTAGCCACAGGGGTGCTTGTGTCACCCCACCCCCAGCTCCAGACAGCTCCGCCCAGAGACAGAGAAACTCCATTTGCTCAGGAGAAAGTAAGGAAAGAGAAAAAGAGTCTCTGCCTGGTAATCAGAGAATTCCCCAGGACCACCAATTATCCAAGACCACCAAGGTGGTACCACTATGAGTCTATAAGAGTCCAAGACTAGTCTGGGCAACATAAGAAGACCCAATCTCTACAAAAAAATTTTTTAAAAATTAACCAGGTGTAGGGTCCAGCCCTATGGGGCTTAGCGGGTGTTCTCCCTGTGTGCGGAGAAGAGAGGCTGTAATAAATAAAGACACAAGACAAAGAGATAAAGAGAAAACAGCTGGGCCCGGGGGACCACTACCATCAAGACACGGAGACCGGTAGTGGCCCGGAACGGCTGGGCGCACTGATATTTATTGCATACAAGACAAGGGGGGCAGGGTAAGGAGGGTGAATCTTCTAAGTGATAAGGTGAAGCAAGTCCCGTGATCATAGGATAGGGGGCCCTTCCCTTTTAGGTAGCCGAAGCAGAGAGAGACAGTAGCATACGTCAGCGTTTTCTTCTACGCACTTATAAGAAAGATCAAAGACTTCAAGACTTTCACTATTCCTTCTACCGCTATCTACTACGAACTTCAAAGAGGAACCAGGAGTACGGGAGGAACACGGAAGTGGACAAGGAGCATGACCACTGAAGCACAGCACCACGGGGAGGGGTTTAGGCCTCCGGATGACTGCGGGCAGGCCTGGATAATATCCAGCCTTCTACAAGAAGCTGGTGGAAAAGAGTGTTCCCTGACTCCTCCAAGGAAAGGAGACTCCCTTTCGTGGTCTGCTAAGTAATGGGTGTCTTCCCAGACACTGACATTACCGCTTACCAAGGAGCCCTCAAGTGGCCCTTATGCGGGTGTGACAGAGGGCTCACCTCTTGCCTTCTAGGTCACTTCTCACAATGTCCCTTCAGCACCTGACCCTATACCCGGTTATTCCTAGGTTATATTAGTAATGCAACAAAGAGTAATATTAAAAGCTAATGATTAATAATGTTTATAATAATGATTGATAATTGTCCATGATCATCTCTATATCTAATTTGTATTATGACTATTCTTATTCTATTTTCTTTATTATACTGAAACAGTTTGTGCCTTCAGTCTCTTGCCTCAGCACCTAGGTAATCTTTCGCCCACAACCAGGCATGGTGGCACATGCCTGTAGTCCCAGCTACTAGAGAGGCTTGGGCAGGAGGACTGCTTGAGCTCAGGAGTTTGAGCTGCAAGTGAGCTACAATCATGCCACCCAGTCTGGGTGACAGAGAATCTGTCTCTAAAAAGAAAAAAAAGTCATTTCCCTTCAAACTCATGCCATCCAGCTTTAATATTATACTTTCTCTCTCTCTTTGTTGTTCATTAAGTCTTGCTTTCCAAGTCATCTTGCCTTATCCCAAGAAACTTTAACAATCACAGAGACAATCCCTGCCTGAGTTCACTGATGCCATCTCTAAAGACCCCGTCCTCCACTCTACCTGGGTCATCTGCTTCCTCAGTTTTTTATCTTATTATCACCAAAACTGACCCAATTATGAAATTACTAATTCAGACACCCCACTCTCCTATCTTTCGAGATAACTATTCAACTACTCTACTATGACTACTCTAACTTCAAAGATCACTAATCCACTGACCTGTCTTGATTTTCCATCAGCCTCATCCAGTTTTCAAGATTTTAATCATGCTCTAATAACCTGACTCCCTCTTGTCCCTTTGTTCTACAAGTTGCCTGTTTGGAGCCCAAGTCCCAAACTGCACATCTTTAGCAAAACTAAAAGACAAAAATGGAGAAAGAGTAATTTTTTTTTCTTTTCGACACAGAGTCTTGCTCTGTTGCCCAGGCTGGAGTGTAATGGCATGATCACAGCTCACTGCAGCCTCAACCTCTGGGGCTCAATTGATCCTCCTGCCTCAGCCTCCTGAGTAGCTGAGACCACAGGCATGCACCACCATATCTGGATTTTTTTTTTTTGAGACAGTCTTGCTCTGTCGCCCAAGCTGGAGTGCAGTGGTGCAATCTCGGCTCACTACAAGCTCCGTCTCCCAGGTTCACACCATTCTCCTGCCTCAGCCTCCTGAGTAGCTAGGACTACAGGCACCCACCACCACACCCAGCTAATTTTTTGTATTTTTAGTAGAGAGGGGGTTTCACCGTGTTAGCCAGGATGGTCTCAATCTTCTGACCTCATGATCCGCCCGCCTCAGCCTCCCAAAGTGCTGGGATTACAGGCGTGAGCCACCATGCCCGGCCCATATCTGGATAATTTTAAAAAAATTTTTTGTAGAGACAAGGTCTCACTATGTTGCCCAGGCTGGTATTAAACTCCTGGGCTCAAGCAATCCGCCCGCCTCTCAAAGTGCTGGGATTATAGGCGTGAGCCACCATGCCAAGCCAAAAGAGTAATTTTTAATATATAAAAAGCTCAGGATAAAAAAAGGCAGGAAGATACCAGCAGAAAAATAGGCAAAAGTTGAGCTGGGCTCAGCAGCACATGCCTGTAATCCCTGCTACTTGTGAGATTGAGGTGGGAGGAATGCTTGAGCCCAGGAGCTCAAGACCAGCCTGGGCGACACAGCACGACCCCATTTCAAAATAAAAGAAAAATAGGCAAAAATCACAAGCAGATGCGTCACAACAGGAAATACCAATGGCTTCATATAAATCTGTGTCCAACCTCACTAATAATCCAAGATGTCAAAATTGATACTATTCTTCATGTATCGAAACATGTAAATTAAAAATTTTAATAGGCAAGGCTAGCATGGGACCAATGAATCTACCATTCTTATGTACTGCTAATAGATGCATAAATCACTACATTTCTGAAAAGCAATTTGGCAATATCTTTTAAGATTCTTCAAAATGTGTTTTATGGAAACCTAGATTTTTTTAAATCATAAAAATCACAGAGAAAAGTGTTCATCACAATGTTAAAAGTAATATAAACATAAAATATTTGGAGAATGGTTCCATGTATCACATAACAACATGTCACACTACACACTCAGAATCTGAACTCAGGAACAAAATAGATTTAAATAAAATTGTCTCCATTCCAAATCCAGGGACTAGTTCTGGTGCCAAACCAAATGGTGTAGGTTTACGCTTCCCTGTTCCTCCCCTTTAAATATATCTAAAATTCCCAGAAATAATCCAACAGACAATCATAAAAGAACTCTGAAAGGAGAAAAGAGGAAAGCAGAGTGGCTAGGGGCCTTAGAACTTGAAGGACAACATGGCATTATGTTTCCTGAGTTTTTCAACATCATAGGAAAGGTTTAAAAAAAAGTTTCCTGAGCTTTCCTTTAATCTGCTATAACTCAGACTGGGCATTACACAGCCCTGAAACCCAGAACAACTGACAGACATATATCAAAAAGAGCCCCAAGCCTGCTCTCTCTCTCTCTGCCTAAAGGAGCAGAAAAGGGGCAGCCCAGCAGAAATCTAATAGGTGGTCCCATCCCTGACTCCATACTTGGAGTTGCAGGAGAGCCCACCATGCCTAACGAGCAGTGCCAATAAAGAGCAGACAGGGGGACTTCATCCCCTCCCCCATATGCAGTACAGCCGGTAGGCCCACATCACCCACACCAGCAGCACCAGTCGGCACAGCCGGCATCTCTTAGCCCTCCACCCAACAGCAAAGGACTATGCAGGTCCAGTGTTTCCCCACTCCCCACCCAGGAGCAAAGAGTGGCCCAAGGGAAGAGCCTTCCATCCCCACAGGCAATATCAACAGGGACTGAATGGAAGCCCCACTGGCACCAGGTGGGAGTCCACATGATGGGACTAGGAGAGTGCTCACAGACCCGTGAGTCCTGAGTCCAGCATCTACCACGTATTCTCCACTTGGCAGCAACCGGCCCAAGGAAATCCACTCCACTCCCATAGATGGCATGATCAAGGATTGAATGGGAGTCCCCACAGTGCCAGGAGAAAAAAAATCAGACTAGAAAAGCACTGCAAGGGCTCTAAAAATCAAATTATCATTGGAACCATAGCTCACAATAGTACGCCAGGACCTATACACAAAACCTAAACAGGGCACTTAACTACTAAGATAGATTATTTAGATAGGATCATGAAATATTAAAATGCTCTTATTTATTAAAAAAGAAAAAAAGGGCTGGGCACAGTGGCTTATGCCTGTAATCCCAGCACTTTAGAAGGCCATGGCAGGAAGATCGCTTTGAGGCCAGGAGTTCAAGAACAGCCTGGGCAACATAGCAAGACCCCATCTTTATGAAAATTAAAAATCAGCCTGAGGAGGCTGAGGTGGGAGGATCACTTGAGCCCAGGAGTTCGAGGTTGCAGTGAGTTATGATCATGCTACTCCAGCCTGGGTGACTAAGAGAGACCCTGTTTCAAAAAAAAAAAAGAAAAAAAGGCTATAATTTTAAAAATGTTATTTTATAAAAAGCTTTTAATAATTTAGGGAAATACTGAAAATATAATGTAAAATTTAAAAAGCAACAGACAAAATTACATATACAGTATTGTTTTAGATATTTTTTAACCATATAAAAGAAAATGGAAAGCGATATTCCAAAATGTTATCAAGTAGTTGCCTCTTGGTACGAAATTATGAATTTTTCCTGTTTTTATATTGTCTGGTTTTACTACAGTACTTGTTTAATGTTTACTAGCTGTATAATTAAGACTCTAACCACAGTGTACTAAAACTACTGATACAAAGAGCTATGATAACAGTCAGAGATCACGATTCTGTAAAAGAGTGGGAATGGCCTTAATGAGATGATGTAACACAAGAGTATTGTCTTTTACATACCTGTGGATCTGTCCATTTTTATGCAGATATTCCAGCCCTTCCAGTACTTCTCGGAGTATCGTAGCAATGGTAGATTCATCTAGGACTCCACTTTTGTGTTCCCCTTTTGCCACAATGTGCTTAATAATATCCAGAACAGAACCTGAAAACAGAAGACATAATTTTCTAAAAATCTCTAAATCATTCAATATAATTCAGATCCATTTTAGAATCAAAACACATGTGAACCTTCTCATAAACTTAACTGTGCAGAAATGAAAAAAACAGCAAATATGAGGAAATACAGAAGTTTAAAATTAATAACTTATTTTCAATTCCAATCTAAAACAAAAAGTAGCTGGCTGATATTCAAATAGTATGTTATGCCAGCATCTCCTTTGGATGTCTAGTGAGGTAGTAGAGGATATTTAACTGCCCCTAAATAATCCCTAGGTAAACCAGGCTCGTCAGTACTATTATAAGATACCACAAACCAATGTAGGCTTTTAAGATCAGATTAGAATATGCACTGCTGTATGACTAAAGATATAAAAATACAATTGAAATGCCAGTCAAATCAGGAGCGAAATACTTGGAGGGTAAGGATCACATACATACACAAACTAACTTAGGACTAAAATTATTTTTCAGGTTAATAAATTATAGAAATAAAAGAGCTAAGGCAAAGACAAATACAAAAAGAATAAAAATAACAGTTCTTTTTAAGTAACAGTCCAGCTGTATTATCAATCCTAAACTTCCCAGGATAAGAAATAATGCTCCTACTAAAGGTTGAAGGCAGAGGAGGAAAAGACACCTATATAGTAATTAAAAGCACAGTGCTGACTACCAAAACTGAAGATTATAATCAGTAAAAAGTTTGGTGGAAATTTGTAAGATTTCTGGCCACATAATGGCCCATAACAATCACAGAACCAAAACAAAACAATATTAGCAACTGTGCCAAGAAGTCTAGAACATTACATAGACTGCAAAGAAAAGATTCAATACCCATTTCTTTGTACAACACCTCAATGATCAAGACTAAAATCAAAACAACTGCTTACATAGTTCTCTTAAAAACTTGCCCTACTGGGTACTTTTACTTCACACACTTTAACAAGAAAAAATATACTTCCAAATACATAGAAAGAAGATGGAATTCTCAAAAACATGAAGGACTGAACGCAAGTTTATTTTAGCTCCTACTTAAAATCCACTAACTTGGTAAACTTGATTAAAAAGGCATAAACCCATAATTTAAAAAGAGAACAGGAAAGATAACAGAAGAGAGATGGCAACAATATTCTGGAAGATAGCAGAAAAAGAAAAAGTAACTAAGCACAGTGGAGAAATCTGAACTTCAGTGCTTGCAGAGGAGCTATGCCATTTAGGACAACGTGATCCCTACCCAGAGCTCCAGAAAGACTCAGAACTACACACACCAAGTACCATACTTCCCCACACCAAGTGAGGAAGAAGTGAAGGAAAGGGTTGAAAACAGAAAAACTGGTTGAAAGTTCAGATAAGACAGAGTAAGATTCTCAGATTCCTCTTCCTCCCTGGAGGCTTGCCTACTAACTCTTCACCTCCAATAGGAGATAGGCAGTTTATTCTCTGAAGAGTGAACCAAAGAGACTCACTCTCCAGATAGCTTCCAGACAGGTTTTCCTAACACATTATTACACTGGTTCTTTCCCCTCTCCATTGCTGGAATTCATAAGCTTGTGATCCAGAAGGGGAGAGACCTAAGGAAGAAGTTTGTTCTGCTTAATCAACCACACATTAATCCCCAAAGCAAAGTGATTATACCAAAGGGCCACATGTTTCACTGTTCAGGAAATCCAGGCCACATAAGTACTGCTTAGTAAGAAAACAAATATATTAACACTGATCATAAACACTGTTTACAATGTAATACCTAAAATTATCGTAAACACTGTTTATAACATAATACCTAAAATAGGGAATGCAAAGGAAAACCAATTCCTACTGGAAATGAAAAATTAACACAACTTATTCACTTAACAATTAAGCCCTATTACATTACATGTGAGATCTAAGACTGGGTGCCACCAAATATGGCAAGATATACATGACATGATTGCTAACTTTAAGGGAACTTCTAGTCTGGTAGATGAAACAAATGCAGCATCAAATATCTTGGGGCACATAAAAAGTGACTAAGTCTGCAAAGAGTTTGAAGCAGGAACTCCTTTTCAAACTTTTAGATTTGTATTGATTTCA